>NC_088201.1:130082032-130419951 GCF_037126465.1 Ornithodoros turicata
CTCACGCATGAGTGATGTAACGATGTACACGTAGCGAGAGTTCGGTTGTAGGTGGGGATAAATAGAAATGATTTCTTTGGGAAGCTCAGGAAAAAGTAATGTCCGTTGTCCTGCAGCTTAACACGTCTTACATGATTTGCACGGCTATAGGTTGGTGGTTGAGCTCGAGTCCCCCGTGAAAGGCATCGTAGTTGTTTTTTTTTCCTGACACTAACTCTTCACTTCTTTTTTTACGACATACATATGAAGAAACACCTGGAAGTGTGGTAGGTTTTTACCAGCGGAACGCTTACTGTTGTTACAAAACTTTTCTAGCATGACATGAAGCTCTTGCCTGGACTACAATATTCAGTTAATGTTATGCCTACCTAGCAGTTTCTGTACCATGAAACCAGAACGAGCACCATTTTCCAAGGAGTAGTTCCCGACTAGCTTTTTTCTCACCCCTCTTGACAGTTAGTTTTCGCTGAGGAGGAACTAGACGGAATTGAAGTGCCCTGTTATACAAGGAAGGAACACTCTGAGAAGAGGTGCCCTGAACAGATGCCACCCTACCACATGCTCTCTGGCACAACCAAGGACAGTGTTAAAGCTGCTATAGAGATCCTCAACGGCACCATCTCCGAACAGGACGCAGAGGCGGCAGCTGAAGATATCATTGCTTTCGAAGTCGGGCTGGCTGAGGTAAGCACCGGCTTAACTTAACTCGCATATGACTTTCCTAATTATTACTGCTCAATTAATATTACTTTCCTTCTACTCCTTCTCTGCATTTACTTCGTCTACACGATCATAGCCATGCCAGTTGCAAACAATAAGCCTGCCCGCGGGGACACGAAAACAAGTGTATAGCTAGCACCAGAGCCATGTATCAAAGTGGAGTCCGGTCAGTAATGACACCTGAAGCTACACCCACTTTTTGAGCTGTCTGAACAATGACGTCTTTAAACATAGGACATTATCAATCAAGCTTGCTCAGTATCTGTACCTCTATCCTACATAGGCAGCGCCATTCTAGGCGGTAAATAGACCGGACGGGATTGAGATGGATAGTTCCTGCGATTTGCAAAACTAGTGGGTTTCCCACTTTAATTCCAAGAACGCCACCTAGACGGCAAGACACTTCCGCAAGTGTCATTTCCCATCCACTGTTGTACTGAATTTGTACTCAACTTTCTGAACCTCAAAATTCGTTGGAATCAAACGGACTTTGAGGGTCAGAAAATTCAGTACTTAAAATCTTCTCCGCATAACATATTCGAGTATACCCAAGTATGATGGTTGACCAGGATCCTAGTCAACTATCATACTTAATAACGTCGTTCTAGTCCCTGATTTGTGGAAAATGAGGCGTATACGTCAATTTCGTGATAATTAGCTACCTCATAAAAGACTCAATAAAAGAAGCATACGTCTCCCGTGTACAACTGATCAGAGGAGAGAACGACGCCATTCGGGATGACGGTTGGCTAGGACTGTGCTTCGCGGCAGCCAACAACGGCGAGCCGATCCTTCCAGTAACCTCCCTCCCCCTTTTCTGTTCCAAGAGTATATAGGGGGCGGCGGTCTCCTTTTTCCGAATTTTGCTCTCATCGGTGCTACAATTTAGTGGAAGGGCGTAGCAGAAGTAGTGGCTGACTTGACTTTGGCACCCTAATACAAGCACGTTCCGCCCTTTGAAAGGACTCCACTGCCGCTTTTTCCGAATTTTGCGGTTGTCGCTGCTAAACTCCCAGTTGATCGGCGTAGCATCGATAGGGATGTTCGTTTTAGGGTTTATTACATTAGAAATTCACGGTGGAAAATCGTGTGATTGCTTCGAAAGAAAAGTCAGGGATGAATCGGGCGTGTCCTGTGGCGTGTTTTATGTGGTTGGGAGTTTCCGGGTAGAACTAATACGTATGAGTCAAGCTGCCAACATGATTGCAGGGATCAACCATGGAATTCGACACGTGTCCAAAAGAGCCGGCGTTTGGTATTGCCTAGGAGAAGACTGACAGGAGGACCTTCACGGGGCGGGGGGGGGGGGGGTTATTGGGTGCCAAAGGATTTAGGTTGATAACGTGATTCACTACTTTCGTGGCTCACTGTAAATGTAAATCAGTTTGAAAGACGCTGTGGAATTTGGAGAGAAACCGGGTTAAGCAAGAATTTGAGAAAATTGGTTTGGGGTGCAAATGTCGCAAAAAATCGCTTTTAACGCGATCACAAACCCTAAGCATGAATCGTCGCAAATAAGTATTTGACAACGTGATACAAGCCTACCCCCCATTTTAAAGAGCGCTGCTACCACGTTTTCTGAACTGTCGCGCCTCTTAAGCAGGAGATGAACAAACATAGCAAAACTTTCGGTTTCTCTCGCTTACAAATTGCGGACGCAAGGAGTGAATGCTGCCTTACTCTCTTTGCTATGGTAAAGACATCTTTGGTCCCGAGGTGAAACGGTCTTGCTTTTGAGTGACCCATCGAATAAAATCAAATAATGTTTTCAAAAAGTCGTGTGCACCGCTATTTTAATTACTGCAATGCGCCGATGCATGCATCCCTGGCACATTCTGACACACAATGGCAGAAGCGGCAAATACTGACTGAAACCGTTATGCTCTGTTGTGTTTCTAACAGAAGTTCACTATATTTGCTAAAATCTCACTGGAGTATGGTACCGGAATTGTGGCAGTTATTCAACTCATCCCGTCGTCATTCGTGTAGTTGTTGTTGTTGCTAAAGCCTGTGTTCCGACCTTTTAAACTGAAATATACCTGTTGTTCTAACCCTCGAAGTGGCAAATATTGATTGCCATTATAATGTTCGGTTGTGTTACTTGTAGAAGTTCAATACATTTCCTAATACCGGTGTTCCGACCTCTTAAACTGAAATATGCCTGTACTTGTACCCCTGCGAGTGGCAAATATTGCTTGAAATAGCAATGCTTTGGGTCGCGACGAGGTCGTCTATGTTGTTAAGGGTCGCGAGGTGGCGAAGCCTGGGAACCACTGACAAATTAGCTCGCAAGCTCTCAAGCTAGCGTCGAGCGTTCTGTCTGATTTTAAATTTTGGAGCATATAGGGGAACCCTGAGATAACTCTCAATAAATGGTCCGCACTTTTGCTCACGCAGTTGTTCTTGTCCTTGGGAAAATCAGAAAGCCAAAAGGATTCTGTTCAGCTTGTGCAGGACGTGGAGTTACTGAATGGCACGGTTGGAATCGAGACCACTGATGCCATCAAGAGCAAAATAACTGACTTCCAAGGCGGACTCGGTAAGGTAAGTCAATAACGTCCTTCTTCTGCTTGGTCTAACTTGTTGTTTATTTAAAACGAAGAAAACAAAGAATGAATAAGATTTTCACTTGAAATTGCGAACGTAGCCGAAGTTTAATGTTTACCGTGACAACTTTCATGCGAACTAACTTTAATTAGTAACACATTGCGACTTTTTACCCACCTTTCGTAGATCGTTACAGGGTTATCGTTACAGGGATCGTTAGAGGGATCGTTACAGTGTAGGCTGGCGATCGCCAGCCTACGTAGGCGCCTTCGGATTGCCATCTGGATCCCCGGAGCTTCAGCGTGATGAGATGGAAGTTGCTGCGATGAGCTCTGCACTGCGCGTGACGACGGATGATGCGGAGCCTCCTGTGTTCGGCGTCAAGCGCAGAAAAATGAACGCGGACGAGGACAACGCTTGTAGCAATTTTCACTGCATCAGTGGTGGACCGAAAAAAGCCACCTTCACTGTCGGGCGTGTTGGCCGCGAAAGAAGATTCAAGAGCAGTTCTGTAGCTCTCCCTGTTGGTTCGCTTGATGCAGTGACTAGCGTGGAGGCAGTGGACGCCACGGATGTTAATCAATATTGGTAGGTCGTCACTCCCATGCGTGCCTACGTCAAAGCACCAGGTGAAACGATACGCTATCGATGTGGACACGGCTGTAAGATACAGGCACGATGAAAGTAGTGCGCCTCAGATAAATGTAGACGGGCCATTATTGAGGAGCCTCAGATCCCGCTCTTTAAACAAGACGACAAACTTATCTCCTCTTGAATCCGAGCGCGTGCTCCCTCGGATGACGTTACAGACGACATACGGGGAGGGAATGCTGTCCAGTAGGACCCCAAATCATTCACATTATAATTAGTTGCCAGCGGAGTGCATTAGGAGACGACCGTGAGGTCAAGGGAAGCTAAATGAACGGTACAACATACGTATTCACCAGCCCCTGTCATTCGCACGTGGTTTTGTATTTAAGGTATACCGGAACGCAGGAAGAGCGCGGCACTGTTTCTTCTTCCAAGGGGATCGGTAACGAAGATGACATATTCCTTAGATATCCTATACATATCCCATAGATATAAATCCTTAGTAATGCCACATTTCGATATGTACATCAGGGGGAATTTCTGTCGCTACAGGAACTGGCGGTAATCAGACAACTTCGACTGCTGACTCCTCGAGTTCCTCGAGTTCCTCCAGTTCGAGCAACCAACCTGTTGCTTCCTGATACCGAGACGCTGACAGGGTCGTCGTCCTATTAGCCATTCCGCGTTACCGAGGTGGAGGCACCATTGTTGAGTAGTGGTTCGAGATCAAGCCCTGCTCTGACCTAGATCGGCTACTCGGATGCTCGGTAGATCGGATGCTAATGGAATCCGAAAAACGATGGCACGTTGTGTTGCAGACAACATAATGAGGACGGAGCCGAACACATTGTCGGAACTTGGGAGAGCAGACTGGCAGCAAGTTTGACATTGGGATCCAGTCACAGATTGCATCGGTTTACGTTTCTTTGAATGCGTTTGGGATGAGGAGGCACGCGTGGCAGTCTGAGCTTCCTTGCAAAAGGGGCGAATGTTTTCTTGGGTTTCTTGTTTCCAGCCCATTGCTGTTGACTGGTAGTTGGAAGGTACTGGTACTTGTCACGTGAGCTTCAGGGTCGTGTACAAAATCAGGCTGCGGTCGATTATTGACTAGATAAGGTGAAATTATACTTTCGCACAAGACTCTCCGTTCATGACTGGCCGTTACTGCCTTACCAGCTCTACAGGCTCTATAGGTGTCCGTATGAGGTTGGGTGCAGTTTGCGGATTTCGGAAAAAAGCATCGTCATACAGTCTCTGAAGTCGTGGGGACTAACACACTCTTTGCACCGCAGGAGTCCGCGGCAATATCGGGCATAATGGCTGTACCTTTGACATCTGTAGCATTGTACGGGCGAGTCAACGTGCTCCGACACCGATTAGCGGGAGAATCCCGGACAGACTTCCAACGGGAGCGCTAGTCCCGTGTGGAAGGTCAGGAAAACGCTGAATTTATAGGGACATAAACAACGAGATTTGGCCGAGGCAGACCAACAATTAGGGGCGACACAGACAAGTAAGCCTCAAACGCCCAGAAATTAACTAACGTTGTTTGCATTCGTTATAGGGACAGTCTCGTACAGCCTGGCGGATTTTGAAACTTAGCCAAAACTAGCTTCACGAGTACTGTACACATACAACCGTCAAAGTTTCATTCGGAATAACCAAGTCCTTTTCGGGGAATTTCTCGAAACGTGCCGTAATAGCAGACGACGAAAGCTGCGCTTTTCTCATGCATACGTCATTTATGACGTCGACCTGCGGGTACGTCGTCGTTGCCATGGTAATTGTAACTTGCAGAAGCACCTCGGGTTGAGTCATCCCCCTTGCTCTCGAAATGGGGACACTCAGGCATATACCTCCGCGATCGGAGAATGTAGTCCGAGCATTCACTGTGGGGTCTGCGATAATGTGGCGCATAATCGGATACGTGCAACCTAAGTCACGTGTTTTCTTTCCGCGAGTATTTAATGCGGTTTTTAAATACAAACGCACTCCTTCTCCATGTACGTTGTCAGCGACACTTCATTTCGAAGTTGATTGATCAGTGTACAGCGGGGAGTCTAATGGAAGCGAGCGTAATATAATTTTGGTCGGAGCTGTAATGAGACCGCGCGCGCGATAGCCAACGACTTCAGATTTGTGATTGTGGAAGGGGTTGTCCTGCGACTTTTAACTTGTCTCTGAGTATTAACATAGTTGTTCTAAACCACCATGCTTGCCACTTCTTAGAATGCGCGTTGTTCACCTGAGAACTGAAAGAGAATGTACGAGAGTTGCCGCGGTGCCCAGTAACTTCTGAAAGTTGTCCGCTCACGCTGATGCACTAGCACGCGCAAAAGCAGACGGTTTCTGTATCCTATCACGGACTTACCCGCAGGGCGACGTGGCCGTTCTTATTGTTGCCAACACAGATGGCGGCATGCTCTGCAATCTCTATCAATTTAATTCGGTTATTTAATAACTGTGGCGTGTTTTCTCGGGTAAATTAGCAGTATTCCATTTTCAACAAAGGGCAATCGAATGGTACACTTTATGAAAGGAGCAGGGGTACGAGACCGTCGCTTTAACAATTTCGATGGCGGAACCATCGCTCTCGCGGGTATACGCAACTTCTTTCTTTACATTAAGGACTCCGCTGGGCTGCAGGTACTTCGCTGTATAAGCGTGAGCCTTCAAATATGCGGCCCATCGCGTGCAGATAGGGTTCTGGAATATATGGATCAACAATGACTTCAGCAAGTGACCATAGTTCGACCACGCTACAGGCAGACTGTTCAGAGGACACGTAGACGATTAGGGTAGCGTGGTTATTGATACGGTGATGCCGCACTTTCTCTTGAGTAGTTTTCAAGATATCTCGTGCTATTAGGTTGGGGTCGAGCTGACAAAACGAATCCGATTGTGTCGCACATCTGAAGACGATTGGGATGCTAGCAAGTCGACTTTTCCAATACGTGACTACTTGGAATGGCTCCTCACCCTTGCCTTCAGCGACTTGCATATCTGCCACGCAATCTGTGTTTTGAAGGATACCGGTAGCGTGGCCGAGCTCGGCGTTCAAGATCTCCGTTTGGGAGGTTTGTGGTGTGGGCACCACGACTCATATTCATCGGAGACCGACTTCTGTCAGGCGAGTGCAAGCGTGAGGAACAGCTGCCGCTGCGCCCTCTACGAACAAGGCGGCTCTCACCGCCTGCATCCATGAAAGAGGTAGATATATGGCTGGCTAGAAGGAAAGGCACATTTTTGTGGGGCTCACAAACGCTCTTCTGTTGCGAGCCGACCATGTGCTCTTCCTCCAGCCACGGATTCGCGCCGGCTAAAAAGCTTAATTGTAGTTGTACAACCCCATCTGTGCCAAAAGTAGCGAGCGCCCGCGCAAGGTCTTCTCTGTGGTTGTTTATTTAGTTTTCATGTGCAAATATAGCTGGTCTGGGACGCTGAACGATTGCTGCGAAAGGCATTCCGTGACAAAAAACGCATTAAAGCAAATATTCCTTTACCGCAGTAAAAACATTGTGAAACGTGAAATTGCTCGGAATGCCCAATACGGGTCGGCTGCCAATGCATATTCCCATAGACATTAATCAATAAACACCCCCTGGTAGCTCGGTATCCACCCCCACCCCCCCTCAAGAGGTCGATTGCTGAGTTGTGCTTTTGATCTTGCACGGCTCTAATTATCTCATGCTCTGCACTCCGAAGCGCGCTCAGATGCTCAAGCAGCCCGTGGCAGCCACATGTCTGCATGCTCGTCGTCCTGACCCAACTTCGTTCTTCGCTCAGTAGATATATCTGCCTACGCTGCGTAACGCAGGGAACAGATCAATGCCGTCTTCTGCCATAGAATGCCGAACCTGTCGCCTTACAAAAATAACCCCCGAGTCTTTGAGGTAGAGCACAAGGTCATCTTTCGAGTACTCTTTGGTAATAAGTAATGGTAATGGACCGTGATGTTACACGTGATGTTCACATTATTGCGACATGATTCACGTGCCGCAGGGTCGGACTGCGGATAATTTGGACCACATGGGGCTCTTTTGACGTGCCTCCGACACACAGTGCTGGAAGCAGTGTTTACCTCACCCCCATTGGGTACGTCATAAATATTGTCCATATTTCTGGCATGTGATCGGGATGTTGATGATAGGACAGGAATTCCAGCTAAACACGTAGCTGACAAAAGGTTGCGCGGTGCCGCTTCAGACCGTACAGAGATGAAGAGAGAACTATATCGGTAGAAACGGTGGTGAATAACCTGTTGTTAGGCTAGCAGGCGTATCTCATTAGTGACTACATTAGGATTGACCTTCCAGAAGGGTTAGTCACTAGATGCTGGCCGGACTTAGTACGGGAATACCACCGGTTCGGTTCCTGTACGTGACAGTGGTGAACGGGTCCTCACGAGTAGTAGCAGCGTTGGCATCGTTCATCTCATCTATCCCGTGGCATGTGGTCGGTACCGAAGTGTACATGGCGTTATCAGGAACATTCGTCTCTTGCGGATTGTCAGCATCACCCAAGGAAGGGCTCTCCAAACGTTGTCGTATGGCAGGTTGGCAGGTACCTGTTGACTTTTAGGAAGCGTCATACAGACATCGAACCTCCCGTCCATGTTCCGCGGGAGGTTGGTAAAACGATAGATCCCTCCCTTAAAGAAAAACGATGACTCCAACTAAGCCTAAGGATATAAATTTTGAATGTAGAGCACCGGAAAGTCGCGACGTACGCTTTCATTCCCCCTGCCGCTTGTTGCGCTCAGTCACCCAATGACATCCCATGTACAGTAACCACATATATGCCCAACGTCATAATTGTATGCATTTATTGAGCATTAAAGGAACTGTAAAGCGAATTGAAAACCTGTAGAAACTGCTTGCTTTTCTGGAAGCTAAATTTGGACGCTTGAGATATGTAACAGCTCTGTTGGATATTGAGCATTTTTTTCAACAATCGGACTTCAAAGACTGCTGCACCAAGCAATGCTGGCGGACTCCACACGCGCCTAGCTTGAAGCGACTCGCGCGTAATCTGTATTGAAAACGCAAGCAACTAGGCGAGGTTGTAGTGGCTCTCAAGGGGAGTGTGGAGCGCGTTTCATCATTGGGGTGTACGGTTTGTGTATAGAATACAACAACGTAACCAGGTATTCCTACAGATCGACTGGATGCAATGTTTTGCAAGGAGGAGTGATACAGCGAGCAGACGGCACTGAGGGGCGCAAAGAGAAAAAGACCAACAGATTGCGGGAAAACTGACACGTTACAACCGTTAGCAGTTTAAACCGAATAAGAGTTACTGTAGGTCTTCAAACCAGTTCTAATAGTAATTAATTACTTAGCTAATTTAGCGTTCTCGTATATACTTCGAGACAGCTAACGAAATGTGCTCCCGTCTTTGCTACTAAGCTGTCGTCCGAAGGCTTACCGGTCTGGATCCGGCAGAGGCGCTCATCACTGGAACTGATTCGTACTTCCCTAAACTATGTGCTAATCGTGATTGACGTGCGATAGGATGATTCCTCGTCAAACATGGTGACATAAGGCTATTAACAATACAGGGTTTGTGATCATCACTAGGGATGTGCCAATCGAATCCTCGAATCCTAGGCAGGGATTAGAGATTCGGGAATCAGAATCCCAGTGCACGAAATGGCGAATCGAATCTTTCGAATCCATCAGTCACGTTTGTTTTTCTTTTTCAAATTGGCGCCTGCGGAGTCCGTCGGAAGCCTCATTGATTCGCGGGTGTTTTCTTGTTTGTTTGTTTGGATTGCTCTAGACTGAAAGAGTTCAGGCAGGAACTGTTACATTACAAGTTTAAAAGTAACATGGTTTTGTTTTTGACAGCTGCTTAGTTTTTTTTTAAAAATAATTCAGGCTGGAGAAGTAATGTATTTATTGTAGTCGTTGAACAACATGTTAAATAAATTAAGTTTAAGAAGAACTGTATACGGGTATATTTCCTCCTGAAACTGCACTATTATTTAATATGTTTTTCATTAAACAAATGTATCCTTGAAACCACATTTCAGTAGCAGTTTTTTTTTTAAGCATTTTTAAAGAAAGGATTCGAAAGATTCGAGATTCCTAAGATTCGTGGATTCGCAGAACCTTCCTTGGATTCGGATCCGGGTTGGGATTCGTAAAATTCTGGATTCGTCCCATCTCTAATTATCACCAAGTTTAGGAATTTTGAACTTCAATTGAAGTTTAAGTGGCTTTCGGAACCAGTACACAATAAGTTGAACAGGAGGGGAATGTGGAGGTGGACCAGCATTAGCACGTCGATGTTTATTGACATTGGTATATGACCTGCGCTATTTCGATCCCTGGGTATACAGCTGTACAACAAAAAATCTTGGAAATAAACCTAAAGAAATGTAATAAATCTAAATGTATTAATTTATATCCTGTGCCACGCAACTCAAATTATTTACGGGCCCTTCTACTGAGTACGTTGATACGTGTGCCATTAACTGCTGTACTCTTCTATTACAGAGCGGAGGTGGATACAGGGAACACACTGCAAGCATGTTAACAGGCTACCCCGGAGATGTTCAACATCATGAGAAGCTACAACAGGTGCTGTACCTCAAATTTCGAATTTAGTAGGTTCAGCAACCTTTATTTATTAGACATTAATTTACTCGACAGAGGGTTAAACAACAATCCTACCTATCAATTATGTGAAATTTGCAGTTCCAAAGTAATCTCTAAGGTAATTTACGAGGGGCGTTCAAGTCAAGTCAACTGACAAGCGAGAAGTTAGTTTTATTTTTCAACGTAATTTCCAGCTGCACTAATGCACTTGTCCCAGCGTTTCACGACGGCTTGGACGCCAGCACCGTAGAAATCCTCACCGGCGCGTAGCAGCCATGATCGTACCGCGTTCTTGACCTCGTCGTCGCAGCTAAAGTGGCGGCTCCGAAGGAATGCCTTTAGTAGCCCGAAGAGATGGAAATCGCTGGGGGCGAGGTCTGGACTGTAAGGGGGATGTGGCAGCAACTCCTATCCAAGTTTCTGTAAGGTGCGTGTCGTGAGATGCGCGGTATGCGGGCGTGAATTGTGCTGTAGGAGGAGGACTCCTTCGGTGATGAGGCCCCCTTTTGCTTCAGTGCTTTATGCACATCTCTGAGAACTTGGCAGTAATATGCACTATTGATCACAGTATATGCACTATTGATATTGCAGATCAATAGCACAGTATTGCATGTTATCCGTCGACCTTGAGGATCATGCGCTCCACAAGTTAGATGTTCCCAGGAACTCTGATACTGGGCTCTGAGCCGCTCGTGCCGGGATCGCCCAGCACTGATGTACGGCCGTCTCTGTACCGTTTGCACCACTCAAACGCTTTGCTGCGGCTACGTGTATCGTAGCCATACTGAGCCTGAGGTTTTCTGTGGATTTCAGGTGACTTTACGCTTTCATTCACGAGAAACTTCATGACAATTCGCTGTTCGATGTGCGCGCGTACCTCGTTGCCGGCCATCTTGTCCAGCACATGTCCTCTGTTTTGCATAAACTTTGGACCACCACGTGGTGAACGCGGAGGCCTGTCACGTGTGAAAATCACGAAAAAGAAGTAGCGCGAGCCATTTGTACACTTAGGAGACAGAAAGTCCCGGTTTGACTTGAACGCCCCTCGTAGAAATATGTCAGAATAGATGTGCTCGAACAGTTTGACATTATTTTAAATGCACAAGCGTACCATGTCGGATAGCAGTTCTACTATAGCAGGGGTGCCGCAGTGCCGGCCCGCTTGGGGTTTCCATGGGGCCCGCGTGGCCCCCGAACAAAAGAAAAAAAAATCAAGGCCAAGCTTCATGAATGGTCGTCCGTTATCATTCTGCTCTGTACTCCTGCAGTTTATCTTGCCTTATTTAGTTATCTCAAGAAGTTGTCACTGACCTGTAACAGCCGGTGACTGAGAGACGAGCGGAGCCGGTTGGCACATGACATCTGCAAAGACCCAAAAGTAACACAAAGACAGCCAATAGACGTCGAACTTTCAACCTCTAATCACAAGCATGGTCTAATGATGGGACAAGAGGTGGAAAGTTTGACGTTCTCTGTCTGCCGGTATTGCTTTTGTCGTCTTCGCTGTTGGCTCTCTAAACCTGTTCCTGCTTCTGATATTTACTTGATTTATATTACGAGTACATTCCTACAAAAATTTATGAGCAAACCCTATGGCTGATTTTTAATATTGGACCCTGCGATGCCCCCAGAAACGGATCGGTTCAGTCGCAGACTTGGTGATATCCCGAGTAATGATTCCAGCAAGGTTTTTCAAGTGCAGGGGACCTGAAAGGGACCTTCTGGCTTACCCTTCATCCACAGTTCTTCAAAACGTTGCGGAAGACTAAGAAATGAAACTCACTCGCCTGAAGTGCGACACACCGATAAGAAGTTGGTACGGCTTCGTTTTATTTTTACGTTGGACGCGGAGAAACCTGTCCATGTTCGGTACAACATATGACATTGATTCATGGCTTTACGTCGCGAGACAACTGTGTCAACATACCTCTGCGAGCAGGCGTTTTCTGTAATGAGGCTGAATACGTCAGAGTTCCGCTTGCTCAATCACTTTCAAACGATGTTGACTGAGTAGGGAGAACAACTGACAACTGTCACGGTAACCAACGACATGAGAGAGGTACCCGCCCCTTGATGTCGGAAATATATCGTGGTAATCAATCCTGTATAAAATCTGTCTCTCCGGAAGCATCGTTTGTATGTCCAAGTGAATAGTGTGTTGCTTATGTGGAGACAAGAGTATAGCAGGTACTGAATTCGCAGGCGCACATAGTTTCCCAAGTACCACGCAATATTCTCCTAATATGGGCACTGCCTCGGTTTCATTGAGTCTAAGCAGGCCCAATGAAGCCAATGAAGAGCCAACGAATGGCAGTTTGTTGGCTGTATTGGTGACTAAATATATTTTGACTAAACCGCAAGTATACGAAACTGAGCAAGTGGGATGATGTTAGAAATTGACCAGAATACCATTATCATTCAAGCTCGAAGCCATGACGCCATTATAATTATGTTCTCAAATTGCTCAATGAATGATTCATTTTCTTTACAATGCTCTGCCATCAAACCAAAGTGCCAATGCAATTTGACCAATAAAATTCAATGCGGCCGTGAGGATGCATCGGTGGCGGGAGGATGGTGGAAGTGGGCCGACAATGCCTAGGTGAACGGTGTTGAACCGGGCGCGTGAGAGTTCAAAGGCCCACTGATGGAGACGGCTTGGAACGCTGATATGAAATGCAGGCCGCAACCCAGGCACGAACAATGAAAAAATGGCTAAGAAGCAAGCGAGCTGGTGAAGATGATGCATAATTTAAAACCCGGAGACCAGGGAACACGAAGGGACAGACACAAACACGAAGTCTCAAACACAGCTGTGTTTGAGACTTCATGTTTGTGTCTGTCCCTTCGGGTTCCTTAGTCTTGGGGTTTTTACATTATGCAGGCACGAACGTCGGTATTCATGCGAGGCCAGACAAAGGGCAATGATCTTCGGGAGGGTACGTACGCCAGGATGCGCTATGCTGTGCAAGGAGTCGAAGCCAGCCCGCCGGAGCGACACAGGAACGAATGGCCTTGCCTAGGAGGTCGAGGTGTGGCAACATAGGGCGACGGAAGAATCCGGCACTCCAACGTTTTCGAGCTTGAGTGAGGTAGTGGGGCTGTGGCACAGTTCGTCAGTGGCCTGGGTCCACAAAATTGCAGGGGGGACACAGAGTTAGTGACGGCTGGTAAGGACGCTGCGCAGCCCAGAGCGTTCGCAGGACTCTTTTCTGTGCATTTGACGTGCTGGATGTCGGTGCACACCTCGGCGAGGAAAGAGAGGTGTTGAATTTTCTCATGGGAGTACCGGCGTCTGGCAGACCAAAAGCATGGGCGAGGTGCTTCTGGTCAGTGAGGATGGTGGTGGCGAGGAAATGGCGAAAGTGACGTACAGCAAGGTATACCGACAGGAGCTCTCTGCCGAAAGTGCTATATGTCTTCTCGATCGGCTTCAGGGTCTTCGAGAAGAAACCAATAGAACAGCAAGAGTACCTGACCTTCTGCTGGAGGACGGCGGTGACGGAAATACCAGAGGCGTCCACCATAAGAAATGTCGGGGCGTCGCGCTTCGGGGGGTGCAAGAAAGCGGCAGCGGCGAGATCGGTGTTTATCTTGAAAAAGCCGAGTCGCGATCGGCCTCCCAAGGCATCTCACAAGCAGTTGATCGAGACTGAGAGAGAGAGAGAGAGAGAGAGACGTGCCTCCTGAGGGAGCAAGGCGTCGTGCAATGGGGAAGGAGTGCGGCGATAGAAACTCATCAGGCCGAGGGAACGGCGGAATTCCCGTAAGGAATGTGGCCGCGGGAAGTTGGCGATGGCTTCAATTTTTGCTTTCACGCCGAATACGCATGTTTGAACATTGGTGATGATGCCATGGGCAGCAAGGCGGATGAAAACCTAACGCAGGCGTTCCATGCGTTCTTCTGGCGTAGAGCTTACCATGAGCAGGTCATCAATGTAAGCAAGTACGAAAGCTAAGCATTGGGTGACGGAATCAGTGGAAAATAGGAACGTTTGTGCCGCGTTGCGAAGAGCATAAGTCGGAATGGCGTCGTGATTGCAGTCTCCTTAATATCGGCTGGGGCGACAGGGATTTGGTGATAGGCCTTCACGGTGATTTATCCAGAGCCCCCTACAACCCCCGAACACCCCCCAAAATGCGGAGGAGACTCCTAAAATCTCGTGAGATTGCGCAATATTGAGCGAAAAGCATGTAAATACGCCCCCTTGCAGACCCCCCCTCCCCCCCCCCCCCCCCCAAGGACGAAAGTCTGGGTAAACCACTGGGCCTTCATCAGGTCAAGTTTGCTGAAGATGGTGGCGTCGTGCAAGCTGACGGTGAAGTCCTGCAGCTGAGGGAAGGGGTGACGGTCCGTCACACAACAATCGCCACAACGACGCCAATCACCCGTCTTCTTTAAGATCATACGGAGGGCGGAAGACCAGTCACTGGAAGATCGTCTTGCCACGCCAGTGGAGAGAATATAGTCGAACTCTGCGCGGGCAATCTTGAGCTTCTCAGGATCAAGACGCCGCACGGGGAGAAAATGGGCGCACCGGTGGTTTCGATGTGGTTAATGACGTCATGGGCCAAAGGGCGCTGTGTCAGAGAGAGGAACTCACAAAACAGAGCGGGATAAGGCGACTGCAAAGCGTTGCAGGAAATGTCGCGTGCGACGGTGAGGGCCTATGCGGAAACGGCTCGTATATAGAGAGGTTCGTTGATGTGTCAACCAGGCGCTTGCAAGCTATGTCCATGGAAAAGCTGAGTGCGGGAGGCGTTATCCACAACAAAGAGGCGGCTGCTGGAAAAGCTGGAGACTGCGCCAGCCGCTAAACGTCTCCGCTGAGGTCTCTCGACCACTCACAGGGGCGGGGGCATCGGCGTGCGGCATACCCGAAACGCTCATGGTACAAGGAAGGGCCTATTGAGGCGTCAGAAGTGGAGCTTGGAGATCGTCGTCATCCATGGGATCGGGACCGGGGGCGTTGCCGTGTGCGATGCCGGGGCTGGGGGCTCTGTGGTTCAGCCGTCGAAGCGACCACGGCCGAGGGGCGGTTGAAATCAGCGCGGAGTTGCTCGACCTAGTGTTGATCAGGGGTTTCACACGGGCGAGAAAGAGGGCAAGGTTAATGCGAGGGGGATGGCGCATGTGCGGTCGCCGCAAGCGCAGACGATGGAATAGCGCAGAACGACTGGGGACAGACTGATCCATGATCTTGACTCCATGAGTGGCCAGTTCTTGCAACGGCACGGTGGTGACAGAGACCAAGATCATCTGCACGTTAAGCGAAAGCTTTTGCAGAAAGAGCTCCTTGAGAAGGGCCACGTCGAAGGTGAGAGCGCACTCGCGGATGAGGTTCTGCATGTGCCGGAGCAGCTGGCTGGGACAGCGGTCGTCCAGCCCCTCAGCAGTGAGGAGTTGCTGCAGACGCTTGCACTCGGAAGTGGTAGTGCGTACGGCAATGCACGGTCTTGCCCACGGCGATGAGTTGCACGGCAATCTCTTGTGGCAGGATGCTGACAACATACCGGGACTTGGTCACTTGAGAAGTCATATTGGCAAGTGCGATTTGGCATTCTAGTTGTAGAAGCCAGACCGTGCGTTTGTCGGTCCAGAAGGATGGAAGTCGGACGCTGTTGTGCTGCACAGAGGCGGAGGCAACATAATCTTCTGTACCCTAAAGAACCAGGTATGGCGGCACCGGGTTGCCTGGTGGAGCAGGACAGGGGGGGGGGGGGGCTGCTGCGTGGTACGCCGCGACGTTCGGGTCACCGAAAATGCGGCTCAGAAAAGAGATGGAAGGTCCGACGAAATATTTATTCGGCCTGAGCACATGAGTCAACTGATATGGGTCTAGCGAAACGGACTTCGCAGCGAACAGACAAGCTCGTGTAGCGTGCCGCGATGACGATGACAAATATCGGGCGCCACAACGCTTTCGAGAGTTTTAACAGCTCTCTACGGAACTATGAAGGAAGCAGTGAAATGAAATATCAGCATCACGATGCCATCCACTTGAAAGGAATCAGGGGTATCATGTTCTCCGAAGCGTTGTCGAAGATCCTTTCCGATCGGCTAACCCTACTTATCCCTAAGGCTACTTAAGATATCTCTGTCACCGTATACGATCACTCGGACGATTTCTTTTTTTTTTTTTTGTCTAATAGTGATGCTGTGATGTTACGCGTAAGCCGGCGTTCACACAGGGCAACTTTTCCCAGCAACACAAGCAACTCGAACCAACGTCTTAAGAGCAATTTTGGGTCCGCGTTCACATGTAACTCGGTAGCTCCACCCACAAGGAACCTTACGGCGACCGGACAATGCGGGTTCGAATCGGACTGGTGGAATCTTTTTTTAGCTGCTGTTTGTCAAAGTTTAACCAGCTTCTTTTTTTTTTCTTGCGCGAATAGATCATTATTACCTTCAAAAAATGGACATTGACATGTTTTCGTGACATTAGTGAAACAAAAAAAAAAGTTATTTCTCAGCTGCACCTGCAGGATTTGACCCAATGAATCCACGAACGAAATCCATCACGCCATCGGGAGTCACGTGGCAATGCTCCCCTCGCCAACGCCTCCGGAGGTGCTGTTCTCGCTGACTAACCGGTGTGCGAGTAACTTCTCAGGTTTTTGGTCGGACAGTGGTTACGAGCAACTCGAGTTACTGGAGGTTGCCGGTGTAGGCCAACTGCCAGAGACTCAAAAATTGCTCATAGCTGCTGGGAAAAGTTGCCCCATGTGAACGCTGCCTGAGCTTTGTCTGTCCAGTGTGGCGACATTTTGCACGTGCAGCAGGGCAGGACTGCGGATAATTTGGAGCACCTGGGGTCCTTCTGACGTACGCCGGAAATCTCCAACATAAGGTGCTGGATGCAATGTTTACCTCCCCCACATTGCTACCGTCCTCAGTCGAGATCGAACCCGCGATCTTGAGCTCAGCAGGCCAGCACGTTACCGAATGAGTAACCGAGAACGACCGTCCTCATCTGGGTGGTCTTCAATTCAAGGGATGCACGAATGTTCCGCAGTGCGTCGCATACGCTGTAAGGCCTTGTTCGCACTGTTACGTTTCAATATATCCGTCCGTCAGCGTTTCTGTGTAACAGACGCATGGATTCCCAATTCACGTCCGCAGTTTTGCGACGCTGCGTTACGAGAAACAGCTTACAGCCGAGTGAAGAAAAAGAAGAGAAGTGCGCGCGGCTGCGCGCTTACCGTGGACACGACCGGCATTTCTTGCGTCGCTCCGTCCCAAAATTGAACTCAGCGAACCTATGCGTCCGTCGCTTTCGAAGGGGCTGGCGTCGGTTCTCAGACAGACACAACACTGACGGGCGCGGTAAAACGCAATAGTTCGGACCATGGCATCCGTTGTGTCGACAACATCGACAACATTACACAGACGCGCCGCGCAAACGCAAAGAAGTCTCAGCATATTCAGCGAAAGAAATACAGTAAATGTCAATACAATACAGAAAGGTCGATACAATATGGGAAGCTGTCAAACCATAAACCCACAACATTGGGTGCTTTCCTAAAGCAACTGAAGTTGACTTGGGAGTACGATTCTACTCGAAGCGCTCTTTTAAAACGGGGTTGAATTACTCGATAGTGTCAGTACCTGCGTTTCCCTTACCTGGATTGGAGGTAAAACCAAGTAGTGACGTCACGCAGGTTGCGTCTCCTGTTTTGGGAGGGACTTAGAAACGAAACGAGCAAACGTACCGTGGGAACAACGACAGCTGGGAATAAGCAATCCCTTCAGGACCACTGTATCGCAGGATGCCCCATCATAACACCGTTTGAAAGGAAGCAAGCGGGCACACTCGTTCAAGTGCGTGTTATATGGCTTGGTTTTCGGTAACGAAACAGGAGAGATTCCCTTCGGCAGCTGCCAAAATAGGTTTTGCTTTTCTTTTGTGTCTGGTTCAGTCGTGCAACTTGTGCTTTGGCGATTTCTCTTATGTTCCATGCGCCGAAGTTATGTAGCAGTCCCAGCAAAATCAGCCTGATGCTGTATTGTTCTCTTTTTGTTTCAAGCTTCCTACGCTGCTTTTAAAGAATCGCAATTGCATATTTCTACTGAAACTTGATACGGTATTTTCAAATGAATTTGAGTTGTTCTTGGCTTTATGATGGTATGCAATTTTTTTACACAACGTACCCGTCGTCTAGGAGGTCCATAACGTCTTCCCACCCACTATCTCCGTAAAAAAACGCCATCGTCCATGCTTACTCGATGAGAACGTAGCATGCGTTCCCAAACCTACTTGACAATCTGTCTACTTGGTCACGCGTTACAACACTGTCACATGACCTACCCTACTGAGGAGTAGGTCTACAAACGCACTCTTGCGAACCCCGCCGAGGGTTGCTGTGGTGACGTGGTAGCCGAGGCAAGGAACACGCAAGGACACGTCAGTCAGGAGCGAGAAGAATTGAATATTTAATAGCAGAGAAAGGGCCCAGCGGACTAGGCAAGACCGGGACGGTCAAGGAAGAAGTTGTCCAGACCACGAGCACACACTCGAGTTCCTTTTTCTTAGAAGAGTTCTTCGCCGTCGAATACGCTGAGGCTTTCGATGCATGAGCCCAATGTTTCGATAGTACAAACGTATCAGCACCTGCTAGTATAAGTTTTAGTGCATCCTACGCTATCGCCTTTGCGTACATAAGGAATAGTGTGGTAGTTCTGCGCTGTGCGCGGAGCTCGGTCTGGCTTATGCTTTAGGAACTGCTATTGTGAAGACCTTCCAGTCTGCTAAATCACAGCGCGCCTAAAAGCTTCTTCTCAGCCGAGGCGAGCGATAAAGAAATAAACGCGCGGGGGAAATTGCGCATCCCTAGAGCCAAAAGGTCCCCGTCCATTGCAGGGACCGTTTCACCCAGGCCCAAAACAGGCTTAAAGAAATGATATCGCAATAAAATGTTCTACGCGATCAAATGCCATACCGTGGTGAAATGAGACAAGAGCCCCAGTTAGCTGGCAACTGTGCCACACATCTCGCATTAACAGTAGGGTCTCAACAGGTTTGAAAGGGATAGATCAAGAATGGGAGATCATCTCTCATACGTGTTGCTAGAAGAGGAGAGATAATGTTGTAATCACTATTTAACAGTGTAATACAGCATCGCGACTTTGGTGAATTGCAAGTCAGCCTGAGCACTTTTTTGAAATTAGGACGACACTGACATACTTAAAAGAAGGAGGAAGCTGTCGCTTAGGAAGAAACAGATTAATCCTTGCAACGACAGAGGGTCCTATAGGGCTGTTCAGAACTGTTTTGTAATATGGAATTGGCAACCCGTCTGAACCTGCAGCGCTGAACTCTTCATGCGGTTAAGAATGTCGCCAATTTCTGACAGAATAACTGGGGAGCGCAGCACTTCACTAAGATTGCCATACAATTCAGGTAAACCAGAAAGGGAATTCATCATGACTGCGCTGACTTTATCCTCCTGAGACTCAGAGCGAAATAAGCCGGCAATCAAGCAACGGAAAACCTGAACAATTGTCAGATGGATTTGCAGACACGTTCACGTTTTTCAAGACTACTTGTTCAACACGATTCGACGTAGAGTGTCTTACGCCTGGATTTCGTACATAACGCAAAAGGCCCAGGTCCAAAAATGGAACGGTTGTGGTTGAAGATTACAACAACCGTCCGCGTTGAAAAGCGCAAAGTGAGGTAATATCTTTCCCTCAAGATGTCATGTTATTCTTGCATGAACAATGCGGCACCACATCCAGGCTCCACTGTAAGCGTCCGGCGCCGCAGCCCCTTTGAATGTATCGTATGAGCAACTTTTTTGAGTCTGCAAGGTGCAACAAGTCGGTCAATCCACTACTGCTTAAGGACATCCCAGAGGAGAAGGTCAGTGTCAAAGTCAGACTGAAAGTCACGGATTAATGCATCTTGTTCACAGGTAACTTCAGGATTATGAAACACAGTAACTTCCACCAACCTCGCGCACAACTGCCCAACGAGTGTATCTTTAAGACTGCGTGGAAAGGCACAGGATCAGAGATGTAGCCGGCTGCTATTGGGAACTGTAACATATGGCTTTGCAGAGTGAATTCAGCACTCACGTTGGAGGTAAACCCTGCAACGACGAATGAACGGGTTCCCGCGAGATCAAATATAAGTTAGCTGGTTTCCGTGAGAACACATCCAGGCATCGTTGGGCGGGTAGTGCTACACTATTCCTCTAAGTTCACGGGCATTCCAAGTATATCGCCCCTCACTCGGAACGGACACGTTACTGTGAAAATCTAGAACCTAGTTGAGAATTCCACCCAGAGCAGAGGGGTGCGACTCAAGCATGAACGCGTGTAGGTTCCGAAAGAATGCATTTGATTAGCCAGAACGAGCAGTCCAGTAAACATTAAGGATGCGAAGTTTTGTATTTGCTATGAAGATATCCAAACAAATCACACGGCAGAGCCCACTGAGTAATAGCAAGAAGTAAATCTCGAAGCAAAAATTGTTGGGAAAACAACAACTCGTACTCCCTCCGACCGAGCTGATCCAAATGAGAACAAGCAGTCTACGGAAAATCGATGACGGAAATGACGCATATCCTGAGCGTACAAAAATTCGTCTCTTGATGAAGTAAGAGATCACAATGAGACGCGCAAACATTTAAATCCTTGATCGTTTATAGCGTCAGGAGTCTCAGTCGCACGAAATGCGAAAAGTCTATGAAGATGCGGAGCTGACGCTAGACTTAAATAGTTTCCTTACACGCTCACTGTGAACTCTCTTCTTCTTGATGTTACGTAGACGCCGAGCGCCAGGCTGAGACCCATTATTTGAGGAGCACACCGTCTTCGTTTCGAAACGGCTCCAGTCTGTGTATGTGCATCGCTCACGTTATCAGGACTTGCGAGCGGACTGCCTGGGAATTGGAGAATAATCGAATCGGTGCACGACTCATGTGGTACCGAAGGTGCGCGAGGCACCCCATCAGATTCAGTCGTGCCATCGAGAGTCGATGTATGTACCTTATAGTATTCAGTGTTTGATTTATTTGATGCGTGTGACTTGTCCATCTCTTCCTGCGCGAATATGGGACCTTCGCAAGTTAGCCCTGCGAAAGCATTGCCATCGGCGGGAGGCAAAATAACATGTGCTGTGGCTCCGCTGTGAAGTTGCGGCGCTGCTACAAGTATTCCCAGGACGGTACTTGTGGCATTCTCATCAGAAATGACGACGGACACCTGGATCGGGGGAACTCCATAGCTCCCAACTACATAGGATAGAAAACTCTTTCGACTGCAAAGTCACGGCTTCAGAATACGCCCTTCATCGTGTGAAGTCTGCGGTAGCATAGCCGGCGCATTATCTTTGACAGGGAGTTCGCAAGATGACGTTGTTTTTCTTAAAAACTGACCAGCGGTCACAAAACTTTTCTCGACAGTTTGCATTGAAAATGGCCTTCCTTCTTACATCATCGTCAGACTTTCTTCGTACCAAGGTAGTCAAGGTGACACGGTGACCAAAAGCGAGCAGTCGAACGACCCGCTTTCGTAGCGGGAACATCAGGTATCAGGCGCCTTGCCAAATGGTTGAACATGCCCAACAATTTGGGACAAAACGTAAAGCAGGCTTCACCTGATACTGCTACCATAGAAGCCATGTATTAGGAATAGAAAATCGCGTGCAGCACGTTCCGTTGTTGCCGCTTTGCATTCGTTCTCTAGTGGGACGTTGCCTGTGTCACAGCGAAACATTTAGTGCAACTTTTATTGACGAATATTGAGTTCTTCGAGGTTCCATTCTGGTTCCAAATTTCCGACCTGTAAAGGAGGCTTCACGAGATACACTGAAGCTTTGGTTGAGGCCCTCAACCAGGTGAGTTAACGCAAATACACCACACATTTTGCAAGAAACGCGTGAGTTGAATGCTCTGTACGGCATCTCAAACACCCTACAAGACAGATAAGTTCGCAGAATTTGTTGCGCACGCAAAAATAAAACTAATCCCTTGCTGTCACGAGACTCTTGCTTCGATGCACGGAGCTTGGGATGAGGTCTGAGGTCAGTGGCGCGCATGCAAGGAATATCGTGATATGAGCGATGGTAAACTGTCACAGAGGACGATATTATAGCACTAAGTTGATTCCTTTCGCCTCGTAAAGTAGGCATCATCTACCTATGCGCGCATTGAAAATCGAAGAGCGCGTGTAGTTTGTTGTTGTTCTTATCGCGATGTTGTTAAACGAAGATTTATGCGTGAATATTGTCAGGTTCCTTTGAGGTTCCAAACTTTTCAGCAGGGCTGGTTGAGGGAGCTCCACTTGGGAGTCCATAACGTGGGTGGTTCCTCTGGACACTTACGCATCAACTTCGCGTGCTCCAAATACCGCTAATAATGCTAATGCACAAATAATGCTCGATATTCAAACGGTAATGGTAGCATCCCAGTTACGAACATCTGTTTCCAAAGTCCCCAAACTACAGAGCCGGCCTCGCCACCTTTGTCCTTTATGATTCGTCCTTGAAACAACTGATTTACGTAGCCATAATTGCGTATGGATGACTTTTTGTTTGCGCTACTTGGCTATACGCGCGTCTCGGGTCGTTTTTCCTCTCTTTGGTTGGTAACGTGTATGAACCAATATGTATTTATGTGCCAACCACCGTGACATTGTGGCTGGGATTTCCGCGGGTTCGAATCCCGTTACCGACTGTAATGTCTGAGGTTCTCCCTGGGTTTTCCGACAGACTTTCCATACGAATGTCGGCACAGTTCCCTCTGAAGCTGACCCAGGACGAATACAAACTCCCGTTACTTCCTGCTGTCCTCTCTCCATCTGCCTTGTCTGTACTCCGATCATAGCCACAGTTGCTTCGCGGCGCTAACACGGAATTAACACACAAAAAAATCAAACAATTGTTTATGCGTCCTTCGTCATCCAATGTCCATCATCACGTCTCACTTTGTCAAGCCGGACACCCTGCTGCTCTGCACGCAAAAGAAAAGAAAGAAAAAAGCATTTCAGACATAGTACATGAGCAATTGGTGCAGCTTTTGGTGACCGTTTACGGAACACGGCGCTGACGTATTTCTTCGTCGAAGCGGCCCTCTGTTAACTATCAGGAAGAGATCGAATAAGAAACGAGTGACCGACTATATCCTATCCATGGCAGTGTGTGTGTCCGCTCCTGTTTGCTGCACAGCTGTCGCTCGAATTTAGAGTTACGACACCATGGAGTTGCGTAAACTTTTGTCCCAAGCAGTACTTCAAGCGGAGGACCAACTGTCCAGCAGCAGAGTTGAATCCGTAAAAGTCAAGTACAACTCCATTTGTTGGGTATATACGGTCACCGTAGTGCAGCGCACAGTTCCAACAATTTTCGTTTAAACATCTCCTCACATAAAGGTGACATCGAGGCGCTTTCACTGTACCCTGCTGTATACGATGAAGAAGCTTCACGAGTCTATACCACGTGCTGTGATGAAACCGTGTCCAGTACAATATCGATAAGAAAACAAACAATGCCCTCTACAGTTATCGCTTATCGGTACTTCAGAGACACGTAAGAGGGGAGCAACGATGCCTCTGATGCCCCCGAATCGCACAATATCGTTTTTTTTTTCTCTCTTCAGGTTGAAGCAACCACATTTCCGTGAACTGCATGACGCACGCTGATGTGCACACGGATGTACCTTGAGCAATAGCCCAAGGGCTGTTCCTCAACGTACATCGCAACATTATATCGTACATCCAACCACGCAGCCCCAGCTACATTTCTTGTTTAATCTTTTTGTGATTTTCTGTCTTAGCTTCCTTTGCGTACTGAAATTTCAGTGTTGTTGTTGGTGGTTGTTTAAATAACAAGGGGAGGTTGCAACCCCCCGAAAGAAAAGAAACGGTACGATCGCACCACAGAGCCCACCCGCAACAGTTCACCGCGGCGAGCGTCACGACCGCGACCACGCAGGACGGAGCGCGCCGTTCACCTCAAGGATCATAGTAATGTCCACGCACCGTCTAGTATAGGGTTTCTAGTCCAGATTTCACAATAAAATTGACAAGAGCATTGAAGGCCGCGTCCCTGTGCTTAGCGTCCCATACGCCTAAGACTTTCTCTATGCTAAGGTCCCCGTTGTCGAGATGGCCAAGGGTCCGCCTCAAGATGCCTCTTTGTGCAGCATGTTTTGGAAAATACACGATGATATGTTCAGTGTTTTCCACTGCCCCGCACAGTAAACAGTTGGGCGAGTCCACCTTGCCGACTTTATGAAAAAACTGCGACCATAGGGCACATTCAGGCGAAGGCGATGCAGGAGAGTTTCTATGTGTCTGGGCGTTCTTGAACGTATGGTAAAATTCAGCTCCGGGTCTAGCGTGCGCAGCAGTGACGGACCACTGTCGGCTTCGTGACATTTTGTCCTGCGGATGTCATCAGTCATAGATTTTAGGAGAGATTTGATGTTCTGCTTAGAAAACGTGACTAGACGCTCTGTCAATGACAGGTGTGCGATATTCGCCATTTCGTCCGCCTTCTTGTTACCACTTATGCCAATATGGCCAGGTATCCACTGAAGAATGACGTCATGACCGATGTCTGTGCACTTGCGATACGCTAACAGGATCCCAAGCAGCAAAATGTACTGAAAGTCGAGTGCAATAGGGGTGGACGGGTAGGTGGAAGGCCTTGAACAAACTGATGAAACTAACGAACATTGATGAGACACATACCGTCCACCCCTATTGCACTCGACTTTCAGTACATTGTGCTGCTTGGGATGTCTCGTACTGTTGACGCCGTACGGTCTTTTTCCAAGGACGATGAGATATAGCTTCAAGGCCGGCTTTGGAGTCGCACTGAAATATCCATTGCCTGCGCAAGGGAAATTTCAGTGTTTTTCCTACCAAATCAACCCAAATTGTAGACTGAGGCGCCTCAATAGTGTGGTGCTCCAGATGACCCGCACGTAAAAAAGAAATAAAAACGAAAAGTCATAATTGTACTCTACATCACGCTTCGGCAGGTAAATTGCTGTTGGTGTTATGCGGAAGACATACAGGGTTTTCCAGAAAACGTGTAATTGAATTGTAATTTAAAAAATTACACCACCTAGAATCATGCGATCAACGGCATTTGTTCTAACTAGGTTTTTGTCACCTCCTGATGTGAATGTTGTGTAACGTAAGTTTCATTATGTAAGTTTTTGCGAAGTGAATTCGGAAATTTGCCGAATAAAGGTCACTTTTTTACACCACAAGTATGAGGTGCGTGTGTAATTTTCTCAGATTCATGATAATTGACAGGGATATTCAGGGATGATGATTCAGGGATGACACGTTTTCTGGGACACCCTGTATACTTCTTGAGCTGTTTGTAATCGAATCAGCCAACACTCCGGCTGTAAAAAAAACATCACTTTATGCTCTTTTTTTTTTTTCATTTTGCTGCTTCACCTTTTCGCTATCATTCATTCAATCGCCAATGTTAAGAGTAACCTATTTACCGGAGTTTCAAACAGCGAGCTTTAGTGCAAAGTACGCTATCGCCTTTGCGTACGTAAGTGATAGGATGATCGTTCTGCGCACTGTGCGAAGCTCTCTTTATGAACGCGTTCATGGAGTAGTTGGTATATATTCGATACATAAGATACGCAGCCAGAGACAAGGGTTGGCAGACTTCACGCAACAGTTGCTAGCCAACAACTGATAGAATTAAATGCAACAGAAAATAAGGAAAACACAAGGGGAAGTGACAGGAAAAACTGGCTTGTTAGTCATTATCTTACTGTTCGGTGGTCAATTGACTTATCGCCACAAGAGATTAGCTACCTGTGCGACTCGCGCTGTTAGACCACCGAACAGGAATATATTGACTAACAAGTCAGTTTTTTTCCTGTCACTTCCCCTTGTGTTCCCCTTATTTTCTGTTGCATTAGATTAATTCAGTTATTAGTAAGCAGCGGTTGCGTGTCTGTCGTCCCCTGGCTCTGACTGAGTATGATTGATTGATTTTTAAAAGAAAAAAATGGAGATGACTGCGTATCTTCTGTAGCTCTCTTTATGTTTTATGCACTACTTGCACTCATGCAGTAAAACTCTCTAGTAGTGAGCTTTAGTGCATACATTGCGTACGTAAAAGACCTTTTACGAACGCAAAGGAGATAGCGTACGATGGACTAAAGCGTTGTTGGTTCTGCGCGTGCAAAAACATAAAGAGAGCTTCGCCCATTGCGCAGGACCACCACGCTATCCCTTACGTACGCAAAGGCGATAGCATACGGTGCACTGAAACTCTCCATTATCGTGTGTTTTAGTACATCGGAAGAATTCTACGAAAACGATACGATAAAGGAAGTTATCAAATCCAAGCTTAGTATTGTGATGTCACCCATTTCAAAGAAGCAGTGCAATTGGCTTATCATGTAATATGTATCTCTGAAGTTCCGGCCGCTCTTCGTAGAGAGCTTAAAATAAACCTTTACATGTTATTATCACGATGCTGATGCACAGACCGCAGGTGTTGTACAGCAGGAAGCTCACATAGCTTACATTGCTTGAGATCCGTGTGCTTCAACTGTGGTTAGATAAATCTGAAGATAAAAAAGAATATATTGTGTGATTTGGAAGTGTCAGAAGAAGCGTTGCTTCCCTCTTACGTGTCTCTGAAGTAGCGATAATGTGATAACTGTACGAGGGCGTTGTATGTTTTCTCATTGCTATTTTACTGGTGAACTAAAGATGACATCTTTCACATCTATTACAACACATTGTATACGCACTTGGAGCTTCTTGATCACACACAGCAGGGTGCTGTAAAAGCGCCTGATGCCACCTTTATGCAAATAAATGTTTCAACGAAAATTGCTTGAAATGTGCACTGCACTACAGTGACCGTATACTCAACAACAAATGGAGTTGTGCTTGACTTTTACGGAGTCTGGTCTGGTGCTGGACAGCTGGTCTTCCGCTTCTACCAATTGCGCACATACTATGTCTGCAAAGCTTTCCTTCTTTCTTTCTTTCTTTTTTGTGCAGCAGCATGATGTCAGGCTTGTAGGGATGAGACGGGAGGATGGACAACAGATGACAAATTATACATAAATAAATGTTGGGTAATACCTGTTACCAACCAAACAGAGAAAAAAAAACGATCCGAAATGCGCGTATCAGAGTAGCCCAACCAAAGTCATCCACACGCAATGATGGCTGTTTGAAGAGAGATGGCATAAAGAAGATTAAAGGACCTGGGCGAGGATGATCTGTACGTTCGGAACTTTGGAAACAGATGTTCGTTGCTGGGACGTTACCAACACCCTTTGAATATCAACATCTTCTCACCTGATTTTCGTTACCTACCACCTTCTTACAGCCTATTCAGGACTTCGGGTTATAGGAGGAGCTGGACCAGTTCCATATTTCCAATTCATGCAAGCGGCATTTGGGCCACGCGAAGTTTATGCGGAAGTGTGCAGAGGACCCCCCCATCAAATGGCGCTCCCAAACAAACCGAGCGGAAAAGTTTGGAACCTTAAAGGAACCTGACAATATTCACCCACAAATCAGCATTTAAAGGCATTGCCATAAGAACAACAACGCACAACACGCGCCCTTCGATTTTCAATGCGCGCATCCCTCGGCGATAGGTAGATGTTGCCTGCTTTACGAGGCGAAATGAGTCAACTGAGTGCTCTGATATCGGCCTCTGTGCTAGTTTGCCATCGCTTATATAACGATATTCCTTGCCTGGCACGCCACTGGCCTCAGATCCCCTCACAAGTTTTGTGCGTCGAAGCAAGAGTCTCATAACAGCAAGGGATTTGTTTTATTTTTGCATGCGCAACAAATTCTGCGAACTTACCTGTCTTGTAGGGTGTTTGAGATGCCGTACAGAGCATTCAACTCACGCGTTTCTTGCAAAATGCGTGGTGTATTTGCGTTAACTCACCTGGTTGAGGACCTCAACCAAAGCTTCAGTGTATCTCGTGAAGCCTCCTTTACAGGTCGGAAATTTGGAACCAAAATGGAACCTCGAAGAACCCAATATTCGTTAACTAAACTTGCACTAAATGTTTCGCTATGACACAGGCAACGTCCCACTAGAGAACGAATGCAAAGCGGCAACAACGGAGCGTGCTGCACGCGATTTTCTATTCCTAATACATGGCTTCTATGGTAGCAGTATCAGGTGAAGCCTGCTTTACGTTTTGTCCCGAATTGCTGGGCATGAGGGCTCTAAGGAGAATTTCGCAATGAATGTAATTCGGAAGAAAACGCGTGTGATTTATTGACGATCCTGGGATACGCTGCTACAATTTCTACTTATTCATTCATTATCCAACCAGCTTCATAATCTTCTTGGCAATCGCTGAACATGCTACCACCAGGAAGGACACCCCTAAGTACTGAACTCTAGAACAGCAGCTAGACCCGCAACGACATTGCTGACGACGTCGTCTACAGAGGTACCGACTGGGACGAACACGTTCAAGGCCCAGTCCTCCGATGGCGAGCGTAGCGATACTGTGGCCCCGGTAGAAGACGTCACACAAGGGCAGCAGCTGGGGTGATCGGTGAAACATATAGATGATAATGAGGAGCTCAGGGAACACAAGTCACAACGCTACTCTTGTTTTTCATTATTCTTATTTCTATCCGATTCATCATTTCCGGCATCAGCTGTTTTTCTTGAGTAACGCATGTTAAGCTGTGCTAAGCTGTTTCTGGTCTGTATCTACTTACTCTGCCCCCAGGATGAGACTTTGCGTGGAGCGTTTGAGGCGTTGTGATAAACAACGATAAAACACGATACGATGTGATAAAACACGAAGAGGTGCTCAGCCTCCCGTTTCTATGTGGTACATAAATCTTAAATATTTTCATGTATGAAGATGATGTATGAAAACGGTTGTTTTACACTAAGCATGCCTACTGTAATGCTACTTAGTGAATGACACCGCAAACTGCATTCAGCAAACTTCGTGTGTATTGTCTGTAGCAGTCTGCGTTGTGATGGTTTGTAAAGAAAACTTTCTGCGTCGTTATTACACAGTTGTAAAGAATCCCTCGCAGGGTGGCGCCAGTTGCAATCCGTGCCAACCGTTTTAGCGATAGGATGCACATACGGGATCTCAATTTCTCAGGCTTGTAAGACTATCTGTGGAGAAGTGACGCTTCGCAACACTACTGCGTCACGGCTTATACTGACACTCCGTTGAACGACATTTGCGTTTTGAAAACGGCATTTGTGGTTTTGTGTGGTTGGTGTTGTTTATACGTCTGGTGAGGTATAAATTGTTTTCAGTATGTCTAAAAATATGTTCTCTGCGGTGTATAGGAGGTATTGTGAAACATTGTGTCCAGAATACAACACTTTGTTTCGATCACTCTATGTGGCATGTCGAACATGACAGGATACTCCATTGCTAAATGTCATCGACATCACGTTGTCCGTAATGCATTTGCTCAGGGACGTATACTATGTCAAAGATAGCGCGATAACCTTTATGTTGACTGTCTCACGCAGAAACTATGGCAGATGCTTGAGAAGGGAAGTCTTACACGGGTATCCATCAAAGATCTACAAGAGGCTCTACCACAGGTGGGTTTCTTTTGTCAACTCGTTTGCTTTGATTAGTGTAGGAAATTGTACCACACTCTACACACAGAGCAAACGAGGCCGGTTAAATGTGCTATAGGCTACGAAAATGAAGCAAACACGATTAGTTCATGGCTTCGCTGTTACACAGTCGTTCATTGATATTGCAGCACAATTACTCTGCGGAGTTAGCTAACTAGCTGTTGATCATTCTTGTATTCGTTTCTTGCCCTTTCCATGTTTCCTGCTATTTCCTACATTGTTCCAGCAATTTGCTTAATGCTGTTACGTTAGTTTTGCGTAGAACTTTGCGCATCCTGCTGCTGCTGGTTTAGTTCTGTTATCGCATTTTAAGGGTTATTCTGGCGAAACTGCTTCTCGTGATGTATGACCTGGGGTGCTAGACTCGTCGTATCTTAAAACACGAAGAAAGTTCAAGATGTGAGACGGAGGGCAGCCATTGGATGCTTTCCGTGGCCCACGTGAGCGCTCCTGACTGTCAATCAAACCTCAGGTCAAGGTTACCGAGGCGCGCGCACTTTGAAATATTTTCATGACGTCAAAATGACGTCAAATTCGGGAGATATGAGGAAAGGCTGCCGTTGGACAGATTCACTAGCCCACGTGACGGCCCGTGTTGTCAATCAAACCAAAGTTCAAGGGAAAAAAATGCAGCTTTTGGCAGAAGTCCCGTGACGTCAAAGTGACGCTGCGCAACTTCTTTTCCACCGAGAAAAGTTCAAGGAAAGATGGAGGCGAACTTCGAAGTTTGTAAGAAAGATTGCGGCCGCTTTTATCGCCGTGCCCTTTACTACTGCGCCTCTGACTCCCCATTTATCATGAGTATCGTTTAAAATGCCAAACGAGGATTTTTGCTCGTGTTACCGACTGTCGATGAACGCTGTTCGTTCGCTGTGTGACCATCTGCACAGGGCCTACACTCTCAGAACAGAACTTCACCGCATAGCATGTTGTGCGCAAACTACAGATGATGCTTATAAGAATGATATGCTTATCACTTTCTGATTTGAAGAGAGAAGGGGACATAGGCACTTTTATAGCAATTATCATATACCCAAATTGCTATACGCCCCCGTCGCTCTTCAAATCGAAAGCGGTAATCCTATCATTCGTGTCAATGATTTGCGGACAACGTGCTATGCGGTGTAGTACTGTACTGAGAGTGTAAGATTCACGCAAGATGCGCTTCTCGTCACGGATAATGATAGCATCGCGCACAAGATTGTTGTGTTCTCCGCGTATGACAGTGTACCTTCCATGGCTGCAGGTTCCGTGATGTTCTCTTGTTTGCACGTGGTTTCCTTGCTGTACAAAAATGACATTTCAATTGAGACGCGGAGGAGGACAACAGCTTTCCTTCTGATTGAGAGATGCATCCTAAAAATAAAATGTACACAACAGAGACATGAACACTGCATGTGCAGGGCGTTGGAAAGCGTCGGTCCTCTTCTATGCAGTGGAGCAGGACCTCGATATCAGCGAAATTTTCAGAAAATCATAGTCTCGGCTGCTACAGACTACACTCTAAAAAAAGGGAGTCGAAAGAGAGTATTAAGCGATTTTACACCCCCTGCTGCGGGTGAACTCTCACCAAGCACCCTTGAAACTCCCTGTTTGTGCGTTTCTGTGTTTTGATACTTTAATAACTCCCTTCAACCTACGCTTGACTCCGTGGCGAGAGTTAAGCCGACGCATCTGCTTATTCTTGGACCGTTTTCCTCCTTGTCATTGCGCGGTCTAGCAACAATGATATCGAGGCCGTTGAGTTTGAGCGTTTGAGCTCTGCGTGCGTCCGTACGTCTCTCTTTGCTTGTCCTGCGCAGACTTGTTAACGATCTATTGGACCGCTGAATAATATTTTCTTCCAGCAAGAACATTTTGCAGCGTGCTGAGGTGTAATCAATGCGACTGCTGCAAGTCATATAGCTGCGTGTCCTACCACTATGTACTTAAGGTAAGTCTGCGTCCTGTGATACGTACATACACGTATATGTTGCTTTGAAAGGAGGATCCGCTTTGGGGACACTGCTAACAAAATGCGGTAGACGTTGGCCTGTACTTCGTTCAGAAATATATAGTTGAGAGTTTCTTTCTTTTCATAAGCTTGGAAGTACCTTTTTGTTGTGTTCTAAAGGAACTCCGCTAAATGAATTTTGACAATTATCAGGCCATCACAATGACGATAGTTGAAATGTAATTTTAGCTAGGACACTGTGTACGTGTTAACCAATGTTAACTATATTGCAGAACAGTCCTGCTTTAATGACACGCACTGTAGATGACGAAGTTGATAATTTCCCCTGAGAGGCCAGCATAGCTTGTCATTCAAATGACGAACTGTGAAGGTGGTGTGATGGAGGTCTCGTGCGCTGGTAAGTTTCAGTGGGGTAGGTACTAGTGCTGTTCTGTATTAGTATTTCATTCATGTGTATCCCGTCGATGATAAGTGGTGTCAGTGTTGAGTTCTAATGATGTTGTTAATAAGTTTCAGATTGACCAGTGGCTTGCACAGCACAGTGGAAAACACGATCAAATAAAAGCTGCTATACCTCCACAAAGGAAGAAAGTACTATGTAAATTGCAAGGAAGAGAAGGGCAACAGTTGAACAAAAGGGTAGGTACAATGTAGTGAATTAAATCCCCATTATTTTCTTATTCTATTACATCGCATCGCAGTGCTGGACAAAAGTTTAGAAACACTCTCTGGAGCATATCTTCCTCAGCGTGACACGCCAGCAGCGAATGGCACCTATAGACTTGCAAACAGATGACTGGGTTGCCTAGGCACGTGTCTGTAAGTTCATGCGGCCCCATTAGCTGCTAGCGTATCACTCTGAGGAAGGCGCCGGAGCGTGTTCCATAAACTTTTGTGTAGCACTGTGCTAGCATCAATCAATTTTTCCACTCGTATGATTCAAACCATTCATTTTCCTAGCAGTGTTGGTTTGGCATAAGAAATGGTTAATTAGCAAAAATATTTGGCATATGATAGCATCAGATATCGCCACTGCGTGGTCTCTCATTGTCTATATTTATGTTGCGGATTATTACACAGCAGGAGTAGTCTGTCGTTGCTCATCTGGTGAAGCAGATCAATCTGACCTGTTCCTTGTGTAGGTGCTTACCTTACTTCATGTGCTCTATAATAGATATACAGCAAAATGCATACACACACCTATTTTAGGAAAGCTGCAACAGATGAACAAACCGGAGATTCACTCTCACACCAATATGCACATTCCAAAAACTGTGATTTCTGCCAGTCTTGGACGACACACACATTCTTACAGCATACGTTTTTTTTTTACAGTGCATCCTGCTATCTGTCCCATCCTTATATTTAACGACGTAAAATGTTTGCAAATAAGCAAGTTTTCAAATCTGGTATGTATGTGCTCTGTTTGATTTGATTGTTCTCTAACTTACAGTAACGGAAAAAAATACTCTGCTCCTTCGATTAATAGGTCTACATTGCATACTTGACTGATACTACTTGAGAAGGCTATATAGAAAGGAATGTAACATAACTTCGTGGTATATCACTATAATTTGTCTCCGCTTAGCGGTGTCGCTTAAGACAAAAATGCTCTATATCTCACAAAAATGCTCACAGAAGACCCATTCAAGTTCCAGTCCTGCTGTATCGCGGTGAAGGGACGCGCCTGTCCAGTAAATGACCGCATTCAAACATCACGAAGGCTTGAACCTGAAGTATGTTGCATTGGTTAGGGAGCGCTTGAGGTGCCGTTAAACACTTCGAATACTAACTTGTTGTTTCTAGTCACATGATTAGTTCCATGTACATAGCGTGTAATGTGCATTGTAATGTTCCACTTCTGTTCTGTATCAGAGGCACAATAAAAGTATTTTTTTAAATATACTGTTGTACAACACTTCCTTGCATGTTTTTCAAGATGAAAAATTGATTAGAGTAATGCACACCCAGGATAGGGGCATAATTTTTACGCCTTATGTAGTGTGACAATAACTCCCCAACGGAGTTACGTTAACCTCATGAGTGGAGTTGCTTTTACACTCGACATGCTGGAGTAAATAGGGAACTGTATGGGATTTACAATGGAAATCCCGAAATCTAGGGATTGTAAAAACGGCTCGGGATTCCGAACCCTAATGGGATGGTATGGAACTATATGCATGATTTGTGACCTTTTTGACTATTTCCCCGTTTACAGCTATAAATTTACTTTTTGTGACTGTCACTGCTCAATGCACTACTATGGGATGGTATGGGACTACCTGAATGTTTTGCGACGTGTTTTGACTATTGCCTCGTATACAGCCGCTTATGTGAGGCATTTCTCTTGATCACACGCGTTTTGAGTGTTCTTTTTTTTTTCTTCACATCATTAGATTGTGGATAATTATGCTCGAGATTTGCTTCGCTCATCGCTTTCACTCTCGGCGATGGGCCCTAAGTTCTGTCCATCAGCTATATACCTCTCTGAAGGTTGCACACGACGTGCTGTATATGATACTGCCTCTCATACGCGCGCGCATTCAGCTTATGACATTTCTCGCTGCACCGATGTCAGCACTGATCGCAACACTCAAATAGACCTCTACCCGTGAAACATGATCATGACGTCGGTAGACAAAATGAAACCGAAACAAATCGAAAGGGGAGGGCTGGGTTCCACGAATGGACACTTGTTCGCTGTCTCCTATTGAAAGAAAAGTAGGACCGAAGGTCGCGTCCCTTTCAGGGACCATCGTAACCCCCTCAAGACCGTGGCTTTTGGGTGTGACCTTGTTCACCCCTACACTGTTAGAAGAAAAGGTATATAAAAGGTATAAAAGAGGTATAAATAAGGTCAAGAGTACGACATTTATACCTCATCACCATTGTCTATACCCTGTTTAAACCATGTGTAAGGTATAGATCACTGATTCTATACCTTCCACGGCAGCTGAGGGTATAAAAAAGTACTTCTATATTACGTTTATACCTTCGGCGTTTTGTATACCTTTTCTCCCGCAACATCTGGGATCACATTAATTTGTGACGGCGGCTATATCATCTCAGTTAAATAATAAGTTAAGTTAAAAACATAGTCAGTAATACAGTAGCATTCTAATTATATTGGGTTGTGACATCTGGAAGCCAATTATTTGATCCCAAAATAAATAAATTTACACGCCCTCACTTCTTAAGTTGCTTCCCGCGCGAAGGATGGTCTCCACCCTGTGTAGCCGCGCTGTGTTGTATATGTATCTGTTCTCCAGCGAATGCCAACTGCTCCTGGAAATATTTTTCCTAATATTTGTTGGTGTTGCTTATTGGTTTCAAATTTAATGCTAATTTTTACTTAATTTATTTCCTCTCCAATTCACATCCATGCTTTGTGAGTTTGTGCGCGAGTGTCTCCAGGCATTTTCTTTTTTGTTATCGTTCCTTTGGTTCTGTTTTTTTTTTATATTTGTGGAAAGCTGCGCTGGGAAGCCGCCACTCGGATATGACGCTGAAACAAATCGAATATTACCGTTTTCTTCAATTATGCCACAAAGCCCTTAAAAATATACCCTCTAGGAGGTATATGTTTATACCCTGAGGTGCAAATAATATGCCTTCAGGTAGGTATAAAGATAGTATACCTTGAGGAAGGTATAGCGTGTATACCTCAAAAGGTACACGCCCTGGGACAAGCCGTTTATACCCCAAAAGGTATAAATTTTTCTAACAGTGTAGCTTCGAGCGTAGTTCAAGTCTACTAAATTGGTGGTGCTCTTGAACAGTATGGCGTCATTTGTCTGCAAACAGGGAGAGGTCTACTGAAAACGGCAATAGAATTGACGCGATGTGCCGCGTCGTAAAAAAGACTCCAGTTTGCAGACGCCATTTCCAAGAAAGACCGATGGGATGCTCGCAATTCCAACTTAGGAATTAATATATTTTTAACATAATAAGCGGCATTTTTTTTTATTGTGACGCTGTGGCAGCAGTGCATGACGCGTCCTGGATTGGGCACACGGGGCCATGCCATCCAATCACAAATGCGGTATAAGGTAAGGCTTTCCAACTTAGGTCTTTCCTACATCTTCTCCGGATCCCCACAATAGAACGAAGTGCAAGAATACAAAGAGGACGAGATGAAGCTTCAATAAACTGTTCATCATTACGCACACTATGGCTCATTAGAACATGCTGATAAAAAGCAAAAGCAAAATCATTTTTGAGAATTATGCAAGAGGAGCACTAGTCTGTCCTCGCATAAGGAAATCATCGATCTCCGATTCGCCCATAATGAAACTAAAGAGGATGCAAATTGCTTCTAAAATTCCAGACATTAAGCCTATGACACTGCACTTGTTTAAGCACTATGACATGTCTTTCAAAATGTGCTGACGTTCCTCCCTCCATCTCTTATATTGTTTTTCGCCCTACGAGAACCTCATTGGCGAAAAATAGTCATGGCTGTATCGTCGCAAGCACGTAATAATAATTACGAGGAAACATCTGTTGCTCTACCAGCATGAACATAAGTTATGTTCATGCTGATAGAGCTGTCGAGGGTTATGGTTTTACGACGGAGAGAACATGATGTTTCTAATTATCACTTCTGTCGAGCATTAAGTTATATAACATAATAACCAGGGAACATCTCTTGCTCTATCAGCATGTTCATGCATGTTAACGCATGTTCATGCTGATAGAGCAAGAGATGTTCCTTGGTTATTATGTTACATAACTTAATGCTCGACAGAAAAGTGTTAATCAGAAACATCATGTTCTCTCCGTCCTCGATCCAACTCTCGACAGCGTTGTATCAAAGCACTGCTTGGTGGCAGACAATCTTAAAACACGACAGTCCAACTCAACCTTTAAAGCCATTAAAATGAATGGGCTGAGCAGCGCTTGAATATGTCTGCTCCTTTGGTGGACGAAATCGCTGATCGGCCGTTGTTCGGAAAGATTGAAGCCAGTGTGATATTTCCGAAGAAATGGGAGTTCTCTTTCGACACAGGCGGAGGTGTCCACGATGTCCATTAGGCGAAACAAAAATTCTAGGAAAAATCTTCCCGGAAACAACACCGCAAGCGATGCTGCCCCGACGACCGTTTTACGGGCCGCGCATTTCAAGATACGGCCCACCCGGGGGCCGCGTTGTCAACGGACCGCGTTATCAACGGCCCCTCTACGGTATATGATGGACCGGCTCCCACTACGCGGATTTGAAGGGTGATACGGTACCCTTGTAATGTCGCCAAGAGAACCCAATGTCGGCATCTGTCCAGATCCCATGTCGTTATCTTATCTTGCCGGTGTGATAACTAGGCTTGCTGCGTTTCCTGGAATGCATAGCAGTAAAAAGCTCTCTGTTTGTTTACACCTGTAGTTCGTGTGGTTTTGTTATAGAGCGTGTACGTTTTTTATCCTTGACAGATTTTTATAAAACCTATTGAGAACAGCATAGATGTAGTTTTTGCAGTATAGAGTTACACGGCCAGACGGTCATTGTCACAAAGAGACCATGTAACTACAATATGACTAATTAACTAAAATTCATTAATTAGGAAAATATTTTATGTAATTACGAAAGTGTGCACAAAATAAAGTTTGTAGAACGGGAGGCAATTCTTGTTGAAAGTCATCCTGTCTCTTGGAAATATTGAAACGAGCGCGTGCGGTGAAATATTCATAGAAGAATTTCGCTATGTAAATGAGCCGAAACCGAAATCGCGCGTTCGACAGCAGCGCATTGCGTAAGCCGACAAGGGGTTATCTGGGCCATAAAGCAGTTGAGACGGCAGCAGATGAGCACCTACTTTAGTCATACATTGTTCCAAAATAAGTGGCCCCCAGTCGTGGCAGGAGCGTTGTCCTCCCGACCAGCGCGGTTTCGGTTTCGACTCATTTTCATATAAGACAAAATAATTCTGTTATGGATATTTCAGCGAACGTGTTTGAATGAGGGTTGTGTTTTTGTTTTCTTTTTTTTTACATCAAATGGATTTCAGCAATGACTGTTCTAATTCTACTGTCTCGGTTTTGCCCAGAATCCCTTAATCAACGTTACGAATTCATAATTAGTGGGGTCCCCGAGAGGATGGCCGCAGGCTATATAACGCAACTGCAAAGATCACACCGAGACTGCCCCCATAGCTTTTTTTAGATAAAAATATGTACAGAAAAAAAAACCTGTATAATTAAATGGCATTGGCAGGGAGCCCCTGATTTCATTGTCCATCACGGCAGCATGCCTGCAACTGAATGAAGAAAAGGCACCAGCAGTGGGGTTTGTATCCATACTCTCTGATGTAAGTGTCTCAGTAAGCATGACAACGTAACACCTAGAATGTGGCATACCTCGCGAGCCTTGCCTCCCTGCCTTCAGCACGTTGTATTCCACGAGCGGGAAAAGCAACCTGACACTGGGCGTTCAGTTGTGATTTGGTTCAGTTCAATGGCTACAGGACGCAAGTTTGGCTTTGAGCAATCATCGCAAAAACCCAATCTTTGTTTGAAACAAAGCCTTAGCATAAACCTTCCCTTCCTGACACATCGGACCAGGTGTCATCAGATTCTATTTCGCTGTATCCATAGCCGTGGAGCTTACTCAAGTGGCTTGATTGTCCAGTTCTTTCGAATTTCAGAGCACTACCGCCAGTGAAACTTCACTCATTACAAGTTGTCTTGATTGCAAAACTCAAGTTCAAAGGCTCTGCTACAAACAAACCGCGTTGTATGATACAGAATCTGTATCAATGAGATATCCGCAAAGCTTAACTGTAAGGGATATAGGTGAATAATTATCTACGGCATTTAAAACCACCAGGCAACACATGTTTACATACAATTATAGCAGCCCTTTATTTGCAATCAAGCTTTATCGCCAGTTCTTCCTCAGCATTTCTGTCACTACCTGTAGCTTTCCTGCTTTGCCGAGCGAATAATAAATTGGTCATGAAAAGTCATCCAAGTTCACAAGCTAAGGCTTACCTTGCATCAAAGCATAAAGTCGATATGTTTACGTGATTGGCTTTCCAGGTGCATATTGAACAGAGCAGAACCTGTGCAATGGAATTTTGTTTATTCATCACTGCATGCCCTGCTGTGGGACAAAATTCTGGATCTCTTAACTTCTAGCGGACGCCTTAGTTCGCCTTTACTCTAAAGGTTTAGCACGATAATTAATGGTTTGCGCACGGCGCCCATTTGTCTTTAGTCAACATAGTTTTTTGTTGGTTTACATAGGCATTGCCACTTCGCATTTCTAGAGAAACCAGAAAACATAATTCTATGGGCCTACTATTGTGCGCAAGCACGATAGTATTGTGTCATATTCAGAGTGGTCCTATACCACATACATATACCATACTTTGGGTCGTTGAATGAATGTCCGTACTGTTTATTTTGAGTTTGAGTTTGATTATTTATTTCTGTGTTTGCAGGTTCAATGGTCGCATTTCCTGAACAACATATTCAGTAAGGCAAATATCACTATAGCTGATGACGAACACATATTTTACGTTGCTGTTCATAAATTCGAAAGACTCCTGGAGTATCTTGCGTCATATGAAAGGTAAGAAGTATTCGTTATTCTGGTGTGAACCTGCTGAAATAAAGAATGTGAAAAAAAGAAAAAGAAAGAAATGGTCCACCTAATGGGATGAAAACTTTAATTGAAAGACACATTTTTGTACATAATATTGCATCAACATTACTAAATCCACTGTTCCTGCTCTCACAACGAAAAAAAAGGAATTTGAAATACTACAGTTGCAAATTGTAAAGTGTAATAGCAAATACTACACGTTATTAGAGTGTGTACAGATTCTGGCCAAGGAAGATATATGTACTAGCTGTAGTAGCGGCGGCCTATACATCACTGTAAGTAGCAATGAAGCCAGGAGCAGGTCTCCTTCTGTTGCCCTAGAATTCAAGATGAATGATCCATTGAGATACCAAGGTATGCACGGTAACGCCTCCTCATCTGTTAATCAGTCAGCGGAGATTCAGGGGTTGCCAACTAATGGAACCAGTCGACCAGCCCATGTTCTACGGCGCAGGGGAAAGACGCATTGTTTCTGACCATTCCTGTGCACTTACAAATGAAACGTGGTTCCTGGTGATTTCTTGTCACTCTTTGTGCACCCGTACACAATACACGAGCCAGCCGTGCTCGGAATCCGGCGGAACGGCTCTATGTTTTCCGATTGCTAAGATGGCGTCATGTTGTCTTCACTTATAGAGCACCCCTTCCATTCCTGCCGTATATGTGTATCCTCCTTGATTCCACCGTAGTTTTATGGAATCCCGTTACGCTTGACATCAAAATGATCTGACCCTCCCGTCAGACGAGCCCACGATACCAAACGTGTCAATGGCTTCTCCCTCACGTCATCTACCTGCCATCTGAAAATTCAGCCGTTTCGTAGCTGTAGCAAACTGCTTGTTCAGCAAGAATGCAGTCAGGAGTAATTCCTTCTCACATTTGGTGACCCGTCGATGACCCACGTTCTCCGTGGACGAACATCCAGGAACGAGTAAGCGATGTTCCATCTACTGAGCTTGAATGTTGAACAGCGTTCGAACTCCACTGCCATTTTTTTAAGAAACAGGTCAACTGGATACATCCGTGTGCCCCGCCTACAATATAGAAACAGGTACGGTTGCCATCCTCATCAACTGTCAGCGGTATGAGAGGCACCGTACCGCGCTCTGGCACCGCCTCGTTCGTCCTAGCGACACTATAGTTGGCACTGCCCAAGACTGTGACTTGCCTGCGGTACTCAAGTTCCTCAGGAAAACATCTTGACTTCCGAACTTTTTGACAAACTATGATGGCTAGACCAGCACTCTACAATAAGGGAAATGTAAAATTATGGTTACAGAACAGGCTGTTTTCTTTTTCTTTTTTGGGGGGGAAGGGGGGAGGGAGAATGGCACCCCCAACTCTTCTATAGCTATCATTTCTCTTCGTCGTTCGTTGCAATAAGCAGATACTCTCCCACCTTTATTCCTAATGTGAGCCCTATCGGTCACTAAAAGAGCCACGCCCTCGCCTGCGCATACTCCATTGCGACGATGGGGGACGATGCAGATTAGAGGGAAAGGCAGCGGCATTTCTTGTCATGCTTGTCATGCGATAGCTGATGTGTGCGGGCGGAACATTTCAGGGAAGTATGCCGCCAAGAGTATAATTTCAAATGACATCTAATAACATTGACACACGCGCGCTCTACAGACCGTTCGAGGGAAGAAAACCAATCAGAACCCAGTTTTTGCTCATTAACACATGATCACGGAGACCCTGCTTTTAGATACCGGTCTTTCTGGCAAAAGGACGCTGACTGTCTCCTTTCTGACCAACAACGCGTGATCTCGAACGCAGTATCCGGAATCCCGTTATGATGGAATGCAGATTCCGACATTTTAACACAAATACGCCGAGCTTCAAGATTTTTATAAGATTTTTATCGCCATCTTGCCCTGCCTAGCATGAGTTTGTTGGAGAATCTGTCGATCATCGTGAGGACATAGCGGAATCAGTGGGGTGGAGGCAGAGGGCTGACGATGTCGAGGTGTATGTGCGCGAAACGGGTGTCCGGTTCAAGGAATCGAGTGGGGTTCAAAGTCGTGTGGCGGATGACTTTGGACTGCTGGCTAGCCCTGCAGGAGAAAACCCAGCGATTGACGTCGCAGAGCATACCGGGCCAGACGTAGCGGGAAGTAATTAGCTGTTGCGTGGCCCGGACGCCGGGGTGCGCCACAGAATGGAGGTGATCAAACACCGAGCGGCGTACTGCAGGGGGAAGGAATGGTCGAGGAGTGCCACGGGAAACGTCGCAGCAGATCAGGGTACGAGCTTCGGGGAAGGTTACGTCCTCAAGAATCAAGCTTGTCGACGCCGCCGACCGCAGAGACTCGTTCTTCGTTTTGGGCTTGAAGTTCGGCCAGGTGGTCAAGTGCGGGCGCAAGGGCGGAGAGGTCTATGTCAATGCGGCTGAGGGCGTCGGTGACGAGGTTGAGGTGGCCGGAGATGTGGCGGATGTCTGAAGTGAACTCACCGATGAAGGCAAGATATCTCCAGAAGAAGGGAATGCGTAGACGAGCGGTTTGTGGTCCGTGAAGATTGAAAAAGCACGGCCTTCGAGGAAATGTCTGAAGTGCTTGACGCTAAGGTAAATTGCGAGTAGCTCCCGACTGAAGGTGCTATAGCGCGTTTCAGGTGGGCGCAACTTGCGGGAGAAGAATCCCAGGGGGTCGATGATTCAGAATTGTCTGTTGTCCTCTGCTGGAGGACCGCACCTGCGGCTGTGGAGGAACCGTCCACCATGAGGGAGGTTGGTGCACCAGGTACCGGGTGCACCAGCATGGTGGCTTTAGCAAGGGCCTCCTTGGTTTAGGCGAGTGCGGCAAAGGTGTCTGTGGTCCAGGACAGAGACGAGGTGGCGGAGCGCTTGATGGACACGAACGACTCGAGTGGTCTTAATATCTCCGCACAGTGAGGGATCTATTTATTTATTTATTTATTAGTTTCACGTGCCCGCCAACAGCGTGAGCCTACATAGAGGTGCACGGAAAGAAGATTAACTTACAAAACGATAAAAAGTTACAAAGAGGATAAAAATAAAGTAAAATTAGCAAAAATGTCCACACTAGTGTTCCCAATGTCATTAAAGCAACACTGCATGCGCGCCAAAGGAGAAGACGGGTGACAAAAACGTGGATAAAAAGTACGATGAACTCTACAATGTCTAGATGGCGCATGAAAATCGACACTGGCTAACAATAAAGGAGCACCTATTTTACCATGCACGACATTGAACAAGAAAGTCATATCCCGAATATAACGACGCTCCGTTGCTCGGGATGAAGCAGCGGTAAAAGTTTGTTATTCCCAAAAATGTCCGTTGCTGCTGCAAGTTGGCGGGTTGCGCAAAATCGATGATCGCTTGGACTTTGGATGTAGAGGAGAATCGCGAGCCGAGGAAATCTGATGGCCCAGGAAGTCCAATGCGGGAACGCCGAACTCGCTCTTGTTAGGGTTAATTGTTATTCCGAAATCGGTGAGACGGGAAAATAGCTGGCGCAGGTCGGCATCGTGCTGTGCGGGTTTTGCACTGGCCACAAGCATATCGTCGATGTAGGCATGCACGTTCGGAAGGCCACGGATGACACAGTCGATGAACCGTTGGAACGATTGAGCCGCGTTACGAAGGCCAAATGGCATCCATGGAAATTAGAATAGCCCGAAAGGAGTCGTTATGGCCGCTTTGGAATGTCTGCATCGGCAATGGGGATCTGATCGTATGCCCGTACGAGGACCATCTTCGAGAATATAGTAGCGCCATGTAAGGATGCCTTGAAGTCATGGACATGAGGGATGGGGTTCTGATTGGGGATGGCAACGCGATTTAAGGCTCTGTAGTCCCCGCAGGGGCGCCAGTCGCCGGTCTTCTTAGGCACCATGTGCAGCGCCGACGCCCAGCTGCTGGAAGATGGGCGGATGATTCCAATTCCCAGCATGTGGTCGAACTCTGGGCGTGCGATTGCCATCTTCGCCAGCGGAAGACGACGGGGACGAGTGAAGACCGGGGGGCATATGGTTTCGATATGATGAACCGCGTTGTGTTTCACGGGCTGGGACCAGTCACAAGGGCGAGTTAGCTGCGGGAAGTCCTTCAAGATGGCGAGGAAGGGGTTGCTTATGTCTTGGTAGAAGGCAATTCGAAGCGATTGCAAGCACAAAACGTATGCCCGACACAGTGAGGCTGGTGGAGGAGTCTATGAGCTTGTGGCGGCGCATATTGACGAGCAGATGGTGATGGGTAAAAAATCGGCTCCGAGAATGGATTGGGTTACGTCGGCAACGAGAAAAATGCACCGAAAGTGCGTCGGACGACGATATTTAGGGTGAGCGAGCGCTGGGCATAGACCGGGATTCTGGAACCGTTGACTGCACTAGGTAGTACAATAATTGTTTTCGACGGTCTGTACGGTTTGCGGGGATTACGCTGACTTTCGTCCCAGTGTCGATGAGGTAACGTCGGACAGAAGCTTGCTCGCGGACGTAGAAGAGGCGACTGGGGAAGAGCCTGGGCCATTGGTCGCCATCAATGGTCCGCCGACTGGTTTCCCTGTTGTCGCCACAAGCAAGGTAGGAACCTATGGTGTGCGTCAGCACCGAAGCGGCGGTAGTACCAGCACATTACAGGGCTACGGTCCCGGGTGGCGGAACGGTTTGTGGAAGGGGAACGTCTTGGGCTGTGGCCACTTCGGCCGCGACGATGCCGTCGGAGATGGGTTTCTGATCTTGATGTGTGGGAAGCGGCTATGAGCGTGGCAAGGGAGGCAAGGGAGCGGAGCTCGCTACAAAGCTCGTCGCTGGTGGACTTCTCGAGCTGGCGCGGTTGGGGGCGGACAGGTTCCGAAAGGGGCAATGAAAGGGACACAGTAGCTACAGCTGGATTGGCCACCTCCATAACCGCGTCAGCAAGAGTGGCATGCTGGGGTCAGCGAGGGTCATGTCAGCCGCTGTGGCCAGGACCATTTGTACATTCTGCGTGAGGCGTTGGAGAAAGAGCTCACGCAGAAGGGCATCGTCCACGGAAGCTGAATGGTCGCCGAGCAGCTGTCGCATGCGCCGGCCTGCGGTCACCGAACTCTTCTGTCGAGAGAAGCTGTTCCAGGCGTGAGCGGGTTGATCACGTCGTTCGCTGGAGGAGAGCTTGCTTTAGCTGGTCATTCGGCGTAGAAGGGGGGGTGGGGGTCTTGCCAGGATGTCGTAGACTTCATTCGCAGCGGAAGGAGTAAGAGCTGAAATTACGTGGTAAAACTTGGTGGGTTGCGTGGTTATGCCGGCCAGGTTAAATTGAGCCTCGGCTTGGAGAAACCAGACTGTTGGGTTTCGGTCGAAATACGGGGGCAGCTTCACGGCGACGGCAGCTAGTGAAGACGTTGGGGTTGGAGCAGAGCTGGCTTGTTGGTCCCTGAGAGACATGTTGGAGCACGGGCGAAGGTTCTAGGATGTTCTAGAATGTTGTTGTTCTAGAATGTGTAGGAGAGAGAAAGAGAACCGGCTGGTTTGACGGCGAGAGCCCAACTAGTTTATTGTCCGCGGTTGCGCGGGCGCGAGATGTTGAACGAAGATGATGGCGACACCGCTGGGGCTGCTAGAAGTTATTAAAGAGCTTTAGCTGACCGTTCTGACGCCCCGCTCCGCTTACGGTGATCTGCTGAGCTCCCCCCCCCCCCCAAAGTACTTCGCTGGGACCGCCGCTGAAACACTTCGTGCAGCCATGCGTCCGCTTTCGTTCGTGTCTCGTTGTTGTCTCTCTCGGGCGTCAGCCGGGGCGCCTCCGTTTTCATTCGATACCTGTATTTAGAGAAGCAGCGATGCCTGGCGATGGATTCTTACTTCGCTAACATCCCTTCATCCTCTATCCTCCATCTGTCTTGCTTTGCTTTCTTTTCTTTCCTATAGTCGTGACGACGGCCACTTCTGTGTGGAAAACAACGGCGAGCGGAAACTGCCATTACCCCCCCCCCCCCTTTTGTGTCAATTCGGATAAATTATTACTGACACAAAAAACCGTTCGCCCTCCCCTCTCTTCGAATCAGAAGCGACGACCCTATAGCTCGTGGCCATGGTTGGCGCATAGCGTGGTATGCCGCGAAGTTCGGTTTTTAGAGTGCAGAAATCTGATGGTTCAGGTCCGATCCCCTCCTGTGATAGCTTCCTTATTTCTGCGTTTCATTGGCACCATTGCTTTAGGCGTTGGACAGTCCATGTTTTTGTTTCTACTGCCTTCATACACTACTCACTGCAATAAAACGTTCATCGCATATACCGGTGGCATAGCGAGGTAGAGTTCACCACCATGAACTCGCACCGTCGGTAGTGCAAGTAGGACGGGAAAAAAACCTCTCTTGGAAATAATCCTCTACCACTCAAACAACCCTTATGATCTTTCCTGATCCTTGTGTGCGTGTGGGGACTGGGGGGGGGGGGGGTACGTTACAGTCCCATGCATACATATTAAGTTATGGAACAATACCAAATTTACGAATTCGCACTTTTTGCATATCGCGTTGTGTAAGAAGCTCCCCCAGTGAATAATTACGAAATAATGTCATTGCAAAGTGAGTGAATATAACGTAAGTGCGTCAATATGTCGCATTTTCAGTACTAGCTTTATCCAGGGATAAAACACGTTACTTTGAAGCGCTGTGGCAGTTCCCAAACTGTGTTGCTGCGATGGATGAGAAACACGTAAAAATAGTGAAACCGAAGAAAACTGGCTCCCTTTATTACAACTGTTCGTCCTCGTTGATGCTTGTCAGAACACAATGTATGCACACAGTGGCCTCCCGCAAACGCACCGCATGACGTGATGGTGACCTCGGGGAGCTACCTGTAAGCTTGTGTAATGACAGCTCTAAAATATTATATCATTACGTGGTTAATTTATGATGCCAGACAACTATTAATATGCGTGACCCCCGCAGTGGCCGGCTCGTGGATTAAATTTTGAGCCCCTTTGGCTACCTGGCGTGCGACATACTGCTCACACATTTTCTCGTTTTTAAACGAAACTGAGCCGATACCTTCAGGTTTGGAACGCGAGCATGCAGTCAACTCGTTGTTAATAATTAACACGTTCTCAACTGACACAACGACTGCGCCGTGAATATGGGGACCCAAAAAAATGATTTGGTGTACATGGCTACCGTTGCTTCGACATCCGGGTGTCTCTTTTCCATTTCAAAAGCGATCTTTTCCCACATTCATAACTTAAAAAACAGAGACTAGGGGACAAAAAAACGACAACACAGACAAGGTCTCAAACACAGCTGAAAGTTTACTTAACAGTACAAACATATAAGGAGTTCCAGTGGGTGAGAAAGAAGGGTAAGGAGAACGTAAGAACATCCCCAAAACCAACGGGAATGTCAGGAAAGGCTTGCTGACATAGTTCCCAGCAGAGATAATGGACAGCGTTTCCTTCATAATCCTTTTGTTAAGGTCACTTTCACTGGACACTACAAAGGTGTCATGCCATCTGGACGCACAACCTCTACAGTCTTGTAGGTGTTTTACCAATTCGGAAGAACAATCATTATTTTTACTTTGAGGGCGTGTTCCCGCGAGCGATCATTCAGGCAGCGTTTACTTTGGCCGATATAACAAAAACCACATTCCAGAGGTATCTGATATACAATATTAGAACGACAGTTCACATACACAGTTCTGTGGGTTTTACACGAAGTTTCAACTTTTTCAAAGGGCGTCAACGAGTCTAAACGAAAGTCATTTCTAAATACAAGGTTCACATCAAATTTCTTCGCAACAAACAGCAAGTTATGAGAAATTTTATTAAAAAAAAGGAATTACGACACGATGACCCGTAACATTCTTTTCCTCTAGGGAAACGGAAAAAAAGCTTGTTTCCAAGCGTCATTAGACTATGAAAAATCATACAATAGGAGAAGCCCGCGTCCCTCAACTGAGACAGTTGGTGGCACAGAGAAGAATGTAACTGGTGAACGCAACACTTCTTCACAGCATTTGACAGTAACCCGGCGATGACTCCAAACTTGACAGTTTTTGAATGGCAGCTATTAGCAGACAGGATAGATTTGCCATAGTTCCAGCAAAGATAAGGGCTGAACAAAAGTTGTACATCCAAAAATTGTAGCTCGCCACAGTCTTAACTCGGTACCCTTTATTGTAACTTTTAGCAATGCGTAACCGTTATATAGTCGTAGATTTCGAAATATCATAGAGGTTACACGTCCGATACCTCTATTTAGATGTTAAACACGACTTGTAACGTGACACTGGAGGAGCAATAGAGGTTACTTCAGAGTTCAACGAAAATCCAATCCTCGTAACTTATAAATGTACCTTGGGTAGATCCCATGTACCTTTTATAGGAACGTTGTAACTTCTAAACGAATTCCGCCTTTGAATTTCCTTCGTTTGTTTTTCTTGTTTCTTTGCAAGATAACCTGTATAAAAGGTTCTGCTCAAAAGTCACTGTGTTCTCATTCAAACCGCACATTCAATCATTCAGGGCGAGAGTTTCGGATCGGTGTGCGTTACGTTGTCTCTGCGTCTGTACCAACTGCGGATCGTGTTCAGAATTGTGAAGAAAGCACAAGCTTGAAGTGGTGGAACTTTATCAGGGTATTTCTACGGTATGTTCACTACAAAGTTTATGTATATAGTTACGTCTTTGCTGGACAGTCTAGGAACACTAATCGCAGTCTGTTTCTGTCTGTCTCTTCAACATGGTTCAACGGTTCAACACAGTGTGTACGTGTGTGTGTTACGTCCGTTATTTGGTTAGTCCTTTGTCATCATTGTGCTTTACTTCTTCGTGTTCTTCTGATTAACCATAGCCGCGTCGCTGATGTGTCATTCTGACATATATCAGAAAGGAATAGAAATGCTTTGGGCGTACTCGAGAGGGAGTTGGAACAACGTGAGGACTGTAAAGAGTATGCCCCCTTGAAACTGAATGTCGTTCACCACAGCTGAAGTGTTGGTATTGTGACGTCCTCGTTCTGTTGCCTTAGCTGTAGTTCCAGGTTTGCCAATTAAATAACACATGTGCTCCAGTTGCAATTATTTCTTGATTTCATTTGTTGTGCATGTGAGTCTACACATGTAGTGATCACTCGCACTGAATGCCTTGAGATGAATTACGTATATTATGGCTATATGTTGCGAATGACAGTATGCCTTCTGCACTGATGAGAGCTCATTTTGAACACCATTTGTTCTGTAGTGTCTGTGAAGAGGCGGGCATCTTAGAGACAGCCATGGCTGGCGAAACTAACTTTTACGTCAGTGTGGTTGTTAGGAGACAGTAACCTCTATATATAGGTGATCTGTGTAACGTGTATAGAGGGTATTGCTTATAGGTTACAGGGTAACTTCTGAAATAGAGGGTAAAATTTTTGAAATGTTTGCCTTTACTACAAGGTACCAGATTTAGAGTGCATTCATGGGGTGCTCGACAGGAAAATCTAGTTCGGGTGCGACAGACCTGATAACACGTTCACAGTCATAAATGATGGACTCTTCGTTTGACAACAGCAACAAATCATCGACAAACCTTCTTACAAGAAGAGAGGCAGTGGAAACAGTTGAAATAAATGATATGACAGCAGCATCAACAGTACTCAGGTAAACTTCTGACAAAACCGGTGCAATGGCAGAACCAATACAGATGCCAGTCTTTTGGGTAAACAATTCTCCATCAGTACTTATAGCATTTGATTTAAGATAAAATTCTAGAACTCGAAGAAAACCCGAGACAGAAATACCCGCTTTTGACTGGAAACGCATCAGGTTACACTCTAAAAAATCTCTTACACGGTTTAACAGAGTACCAGCGCGGAGAGAATAATAGAGATCCTTAATATCCAGTGAAAATGCGTGACACCTTTTGCCGTGAAAAGATGCCAGAGTCTCACGGAGACTCTCAGAATTTTTCAAGACTAGTGGGCTAGGTTCGTAAATTGAGGAGTGACACTTCTTAATGAAATAAGATACAACTTTTTGCCAAGTGTGGTTCTCATTTACGACAATTCTCAGAGGCATAACAACCTTGTCATCTTTCAACAAAAACTTGACCGAAAGGGTCGAGCGGGAAGCGGAACATATAGTCTTACAGATAGCACTCATATCGTTTTCCATGAGCGTTGAACAAATCGCCAGTTTTGATTTCTGCAAATTGCCCGGGAACGGCTCAAGCAATTTCGCAACTGCATCCGTCTTTTTAGATTCAAAAAGGCTCACAGGAAGGACAGCAAACTTTGATGATTTGCCCGTTTCCAATAGATATAATCCTTATATCCGAAGTTCAGTTTGAATGGTCCTTATGGGCAAGGTTCTTCGTTTCGTTGCAGGAAAGCTTGAATCAACGCATTGGGACAACCGTCTCATAACTTGCTCAGAAAAGGCAGATGATTTTTCAGGGTCATTCAAAGCGGAGGAAACTTTGAAAAAGCAAGCGGCAACATCAAGCTTTGACGGCGTTAAATTAAAAAAAAAAATTTTGTCCCTTTAGACAAAATATTCGATGAACTTGACGACAGCCGAACGTTTTTGGGGTTAGCAATGTTGCATTGTGAATCATGGTTAGGTTTGGGTCTCATGGGGCAGGGAAGCGTGGACATCCGCAAAACAGATAAGCTAGAAGAAAAAGCGGCATTCTTCAAGGAGAGCCAATGTTTTTGAGCCTCACGTTTTCCCACATGGCATCTTTCCTTGCTACATTTCGGTATTGCTCATCATCGGCAAGTTTCCAAAAAATCAGGTGTTGCTCTACGAGGTGTACAAAACAGCTTCACAAAAGAGCTTGTCACATTGGCAACAGAGGTTTTTTTTTCCCCTTTTTCGTTTCTTCCTCCCGAAAGGCTCTGCGCGTCAAGCGCTAACCGCATACGACGAATTCTCGACGGAAAAACGGCCACCGTCATCGTTTTCCCGGTGAGCTGACGCGAGCAATGGGAACTTCACCGATTTCTCGACGACAGCGGTGGACAGAAAAATTCGGCGAAAAGCGGAAGCGGCCGCTCGACGCAGCCAATATAACCGCTCCACGCGCTGTCGTTCCACGAGCGGACGTGCCGGACCAGTGGCGGGCATTTCAGATGCCCGTATGGCTAACCTGGGAAGTGGGAAGGATGCTGTCGTCCGCTCGCTGCTGTCTGAGGGCGCCTTTGTAGCTCTTGCTTCGCGAATATGCTTTGACACCGCAATTACTTCTTTTGTTAGCCACTATAACTTTTCTATGTTTAGGAAAACATTTATCAGTTATTTTAAGTCAAAATCTAACACGGACTAACGAAGCGCCCGCTAGGGCGCCACCGTCCGCCCCAGTGGAAACCTGTGCATCCGGTTCATCCCGCCGTTTTTCCGTCGAATTGTCGTGCCAGTGGGGAAGTTGGCCGTTTTTCCGTCGAGAAATCATCGTATGCGGTTACCGCTTTAATATCGTCGGATTCCGTGCCTCGCGAACAAACTATCCGTGTTGTTCTTTCTGACGGACGGAGCTGCCGAGCGTAGTGATGTTGCACAAGGGTCTTTCATATCTCGCCAAAAATAAGATAAAATCTTGCGCGCTTCATCGATTCTGCTGTACGATAAGCCCGGGCCGCGATTGAATGGTTGCATTATTGCGTGATTATGCTGATACCTCCTTCTCCTCCTTCAGTCGTGCGCAGTCAGAAAAGGCGCTCGTGTGAATACACGTTTAAATGCCGTATTTTCACGGTGTCTTGGGTTCATTTCAATTTGACAGAATCCGGCTGATAAATCGATCACAGTGAAGTAACTAGCTGGCCTGAGCGGAGCGAGCGTCCCCTCAATATTTGCAAGCGTATACGGGTCAATCCGTGTGACCGAATTTAGCTTCCGGTAATCGGTTACAAATCGGTAACTCACGTCATGTTCCTGTACTAATAACGCGTACGGCATCCTGTACGCACGGTGATACCGGTGCAAGGGATCCCTGTTTGCATCCGGTGTTCTATGATTGCACAACGCCCCAAATTCATATTGGAGAACGCAAAATCAATTTAGTAATCCCGAAGAATACTCTCCAATTCTTGCTTTCGGGGAAATGCTAGGTGAGACAAGTCGAATTCAATGTCAATTTGCGCTTCGCTATGTACCTCGCCCCCACAGACGTCAACTGATCCCCTAAAACCCCTTCGGCCAAATGAAATGTGCCGACAATCTTGTTTATAGGAAGTACCAAAGTCCCTTTTGTAAGATTAGCAACATGAAACGGAAGTTCCCATCTGTTCTGCACGTGTACTAAACAGTTACCTCCGTTGAGACCATAGCTCGATGAGTCGTTCGGCCAAATGACACAAAGACACCCTTTTCCGATTCCGGTAGTGCGACACCAAAGCAAATGCATTATATCAGCGGCGGTATTCGAACTTCTGCCACGAGCCTCACAGCTACGCCGGTCAAAGCCACAGGGTATTCACTGAGCGGTTGACTCTGTGGTCCAGCGAAGGTTGGAACTGAGTTTATGATCGGTATACGCTGCCCCCCCCCCTCTCAGTGCCTTCTCAGTTAGCAACAGGTCGAGGCTCTGTGGCCTCAAGAGATCATGCCCAAGGATTCTCGTCATTTTCTATACAAGTGCAATTCTGCCGGAACTCATAATGCATTTGTGATGGAAAGAGATTTTGCCAAGTGCGAAGTGCAAATATACGACTCCGGTAATGCCTATGGTATCTCCCGTGACACTCATAAACTTTTTGAATCCAATGCATTTATGTATTGCGCTTCTTTGTCTCCCTTCTTACAAATTACTTCGAACGCCTTTTTAACGCAAAACAGAGATCATTGTGCCGGTATCAACGAGAAACTTGAATTTGCGACCACTCAAACCGCATTCGAAAATAGGGCAACACTCGTCCAAAATTCGTACAACAGTATAACTGTCACATTTCCTTTCATCCGGCACGTGCTTGCCGTGCGTGACGGGATATACGCATTTCTTTCTTTCTTTTTTTTTTTTTTTTTTTGTCGGGTGCATTCGTGGTAGGTCCGACTCGCACTGGCTGCTGCGATATAATTGGGCGAGATATTACTAACCGTCGACCGAACCCTGGGGCAGTTCCTTGCGAAATGTGCCACCTCGTTGCAGACAAAGCAACGCCGTTGCCGCATTAAATATCGCCCCCTGAATTGGCCGCCACGCGGTGCACTAGCATTTCCAGTGGTGTTCCCTCGGAAAAGACGCCGTTCAACTGTACGTCCTGCGATAGCAAAGATTCCCCCAGAAACGTTCTAATTTTCCTTTCCATCGGCTGCCGCCTGTACTGCGTCGTCAAGCGTGGCTCGCTTTTTTAGAGGAAACAAAACGCTGCACGGAATCGCGCAGCCCCGCGACAAATTGTGTCCGAAACTAATCTTCAAAAATTTCGCGCGCTTAACGTTCGCGTTAGGCATATTTGTCACCCGGCGACCTTAACGTGTCGTTTGCGAGGCTCAGTATTCTGATAGCTAATTTCCCGACGTCCTCATTTAGCCCTTCCCTTGCCCCCAGAGATTTACGACGACACAGGGAATCTGTTTGTGTATCAAGTCGACTCACAGCGACCTATCGGAATTCCTCGTAGGTGTAAGCACTCTTAGCGCGTACATCCTTCATGCAAAATCATAAGCGGCACCTGTCATTCGACACTTCGACAGTCCGAACTTTGCGTGTCGGACCATGCAGACATTAAAGAAATCTGCTCGATAACATCAAAATACTCCAAAATTGGCGGGTCTCGCCCATCCCCGGAAAATGAGTGCACCAGAATGGCTGCAACAGACACACTTGCCCCAAAGGCCACTCTATTACCTGAAGTTTCAGTCATATTTTAAGTTACCAAAGCTGTACGCCTAGTGTGCTTCCCTGTTGGGGTAAAGGCAACCATGCTCTCAGCGATCCCTCAGATGTGCGTCAGCGAACCCCACTTCTAACACCAATGTGGCGTCTCGCTACCGACGCGTGAGTCCACGCTGAGAGGAAGCACAGCACATACCAGACCCTGTGGCACATATATTTAATATGTGCACGGAATGAAAAGGTTGGCTCATAGATCGTCGTCTTCTCCCTGCTGGTGGTCGCCCCGTCTTGTGAGTCGATGTAGTGGCCCCTGCCTTGTATCTTGGCTTCCTCCCTCCCGCCGTTTTGGTGCTGCACCATCGTTCATCCTTACGGGGCTGTGACGCAACTGCCTGAGCCCTGATTTGGTGATCAAGAGTTTGAGACCAAACCGAAGACACAGGCATCTTCCGAGAAGCGACAAAGACGGTGCCGGTCGACGATGTCCCGTTACACTCTTATGAGTGTAGGAACTGGACGGCGCCCCGAACACCATAACTAACGTTCCTGTAATGGCTGGGCCCACTTCAGGTCCATTTGGGCTGTGAGGTCAAGCAGTCATATGTGGTCCTTCACAATGGTTAGTCTTCTGCTCAACGCAATGCACAATGGTTGGTCTTCTCATCATCCACATGTAGTTGAAGACAGGTCTGTGCAAGGTCTATTTTTGCATAGTAACCACCACCATATAAGGTTCAGCGGAAGTGATTCACTGCGGGAAAAGGATTTGGATGAGCATGCATTGCTTTGCTGATCACAACCTTGTAATCACGATTTAATCTAACCCCTCCTTATGGTTTGATGATTGGACCAACCGGAGTTTCCCATTTTGGGTTAGTGATGTTTTCGATAACATCGTCAGCGATGAGACGATCTAGGGCGGCATCAATTTTCGGACGTAGAGAGACCGGAACATTCCTTGCTTTCAGTCGCATGGGCGGAACAGAAGTGATCAACGGAAGCGGTACTGCAGGTCCTCGGCAGTCTCCAAGGGCTTCTTGAAATACTTCCTTGATGTCGTTCAGGAATTCGTCTACGGGATTAACACCCAAGTGATGGATGCCCATGAACTTGATGCCGAATGCTTTGAACCATTCGTACCCAAGTAAGCTATCGCGGTCTCCATCAGCAACAAGGAGACGCAGCGGACCCTGGAAAGATTCGTAGTGAACATCTACTCTGCATGAGCCACGCAGCCGAATCTGCTGCTTTTGAAAGTAACGCAAGGAAATAGACGGTGGATGGATAACCGACCCCGTGTTTGGCGGTAGGCACTTGTACCGTTTGTGGAAGACTAGACAGAGAGACAGGTAGACGATGGATTTATTGGAATCAGTGCAAAAGGAATGAATGAGGTTAAAGTGCGTGCGTGGGAGGCAGGTGAAGATCGTTGTCCTCTTCATATATATAGATTCAACGTATAGAAGGTACGTTATTTCAGAAATGATAGAGTAGGTAGTTTTGTCCCGGGTTGACTTTCATCTGGCATTCTGAACCGCCTAGTCTTACTGTGGAGTGCGGCTTCCGAGGAGTAGATGACCCCTTTGCATTCACAGTGTTCATTTGGTAGATATTTGAAGTATATTGGGCCGCTTCTGGGTGCTCAACTATACGTGCCGATGGCGCTGTTGAAGCTGTTGTTGAGCCGGAGTCTGTCCCTTGCGGTCATGTGAGTTCTTAGTAAGTCACGCACGCTCTATGTGTCCCTTTTTGTGACAATATCGGCGTGATGCTTCGCGGAACGGGCAATGGTCAGGGGCGTTAGACACTCCAAATCAGTAGCGCGAAGTCGTACTAGGTCATTCGCACGTCGAGACTCAGATGTGGGTCCCTTGCACTGCTTATTACTGCTTATGCCAGGCGGTTATTATATATGTGATGAGCCGCTGACGATGCGCCCTGAGCTTGCATCTCGAGTACTTGGTCGGCTGCTGCTTCGTCGGCGAGGGCCTGTGCTTTGGCACTGTCGAAGGCTAATTCCGGTTCGGCGAGCAATCGTCGTTGTGGCCCTTCATCGCGTATCCCGCACACATGTTGATCACGTAGTATTTCGCTCAGTTTGGATACGAAGCTCGAGTCTTCTGCTAGCCAGCGTAACTCAGTCACGTATACAGTGATCCCTTCGTCGGAACGTTGCACGCATTTGTGGAACTGGAAGCGACTGTATATTACCGATGGCTTCGGAGTGAAATAACTTTTCAGCACTGCGATCAGTTCATCGTAGGACTTGTCGGATGGAGCCGTTGGCGACACAAGGGATCGAACGATTTCGAGTGTGCTGATCAGGGGCGGATCCAGACCCTCATTTTGGGGGGGGCGGACAACGTCTCAAGCGAATTTCTATATAGTGTTTTCAATCTTCAGATGCCTATGCCTTGTTGTGCGTGCGGTGGGGGTGGGGGACAAGAAGGGGCCCTTCTACTGTACCTGCCGCGGGGAACTGCGACAGTTTTTTCTTCGTTAAAGGTGATTTTTGTATAGCGTTACTGACATGCAGTGAACTCAAAACTGATGTTTATTGTGCATCAGAGAACTGGTATATAAATATCACTCAGATGACAAAATCTAGTCTCCGTTGTCCGCGAGCCTTACTTGCGAAACGATCGATGACCCTTTGCGTATCGATGGCAATGTCCCTATGGGTGTGCAGCAATGCCAACGCAGTCAAGCGCTCTTCAGCCATCTGTGTCCTCATCCACGATTTTAACCGACGGAGAGTAGAGAAGGACCGTTCGGCACTGGCTACGCTAACAGGGAGAGTGGCCAGTACTTGTAGAAGCGTACGTATTAGAGGGAAGACCTCCCTGTCGCATTTGTCCAGAGCTTCAACAGCAGTACCCGGCACCTCAGTCTGGGTCTTCCACTTTTCGCGCCATAACCTCAGCTCGGCTTGAAGTAGAAGTGGTCCTATTGGCGCGCTATTCCCCATGAACGCAGAATACCGCTCCCCAATAGCAGAAACAGCTTCCTTGTCGACGCCGTCTGTGGCACAGGTGTGAGGGGGCACAAAAAGGAACAGCTCGTATGCTCTTTCCGCCTCGGTTGTAAACCTTGTCTCTAAATCTGACAGCACATTATCCATTAACGGAGTGTACAGTGACATCCTGTAGTAGCTCTCTGTATTGGCCGTAGCGACGTTGCACCTGTGAGTCTGTCTCTTAGCTATACGTGGGGACCGCAACTCTGTTCCCAGTTCTTCTCCCAGGGCACTGGCTTGCTTGTAGAGCTCCGAAAATGCCTCTTCACTTTTCTCTCTGCGGTCGCGGAGAACAGTCATGGTGTCTGCCAACGCGCTCCTAGCCGTGCGAACGTCAAGATATTCCTTCTGAAAGAGACGACTCAGTGGAACAGTGTGCGCGAGTATGTCCGCCAAGCAAACAATTGCTACTAGGAATTCGGAGTCACTGATGGCAGCACGGAGCGTCTTTGCTTTCGCTGCGCTTTGCATCTCTTTCCAGTCAGCAATGGTATCAAGAGCTTTCGACACACTGCCCACGGACTCTCGAAACTGTATAACGCTGTCGTGCCGTTCAACCCACCTCGTCTCACAAAGGCCTTTAAGTTGGCCTCCAAGGGTGCTCTTTAATACCACGTTTCGTTTCGATGACGCCGCAAAGAAGGAAATTACTTCTTTCATAATGCCAACAGCATTTCTGATCGCTTGGACTTTGCAGGACTTGGACAAAGACAGGTTGAGTGCGTGGTTGAAGCACGGGCAGTGCACCGCATTAGGCGCATGTTTCTTGATCTCAGACACAGCGCCACAGATCTCGGACACCATGACGCTGCAGCCGTCGGTAGCTATACCTACGCACTTTTCTGGGTCGAGGCCTAAGGTCTTCAGTGTTGTTACAACCTGTTCCCCGAGTATCTTTCCTGCCAAGACGGGCTCTTCAATGTTGATACCGGTATCAGTATCGCTACTGACACGACGAAGATCGACGAACTGTACAAAGTCCTCTCGAACCACATTCTTGTGAACGTAGCGTAAAATGAGACTAAGCTGCGACATGTGAGCTAGGTCAGTGGTTTCGTCGAACATAACGCTGTACATGCCGGATTCGTGCACACGCCCAGTGACCGTGGCAAGGACTTCCTCTCCACAGCACTGGATGAGTTCATTCTGCGTCGTTTTGCTGATGTATGTGGCCCGGGACGACGTGCTGGCAAGGTGCTTTTGGAGTTCTGTGTCCCCACTGGCGACCCGGAACCGCAAAAGTTCTCGAAAGTTGCCCTCGTTTGACGTTAATGAAGTACCTTGCGAACAGTCTGCAAGCATCCCGTCGTCTCTGTGTCCGCGAAACGGTATTCCTTGGCGCCCTAGAAAGATTATAGAGTCTATGATAGGCAAGAGTCTTTTCCGGTTCTCATCCACTTGATGAAGTCGCTGACAAGATACTTGATTGGCGACGCACGCTTCAGGTGCATCGGCACAGGCAAGAAAGGCTTTTGCGGCTTGAACCGCCTCTTTGTGGTATCTAGTTGCTTCATGCAGAGGGAGGTCACCATCTTTGCCAAGTAGCCTCGCGAATGTTCGGAGAGGTTTTGTAACGAGCTTTTGAAGAGTAACATTCCTTTGGTACCCTCCTACGCTCCCCGTTGTGAAGAGTGCACAATACTTGCAATAGAGACCACTTTGGCACTTCGAGAGAACCAGCCAGTTAAATTTGCTCAAATGTGAGTGGCTTACATATCTCTTTTCTTCCTTGCCGCCTTTTTTGTGGACGGAGTATGGGAAGCTGTAGTTTTCCGCTGGATGCCAATGAGATTCCAACATGCGCCGCTTAGTGAAGTCGTCAACATGTTTCCCGACAAAGCTTCCAACGTCTAGTAAAAAGGCTGCAGCGGAGCCATCATTCCTTCCACTGTCACTCATGGTGTTCGATAGTTCGCATTCATGTTCAGCACTGTGACTGCGCTCATGTCGTGAACCGTTGCCGTCAGCCACAGCACTTGCTGGCATGGCACACGCTATCTGAGGATTGGCGTCCGCGTCGCTGTCATCCGTGGGCAACGTAGAGGAACCCGATTGTGATATTGCCGGCGCCGCGACCTCCTCGCTGTCTTGAATTGAAGTTTGCAAGGCATGCTTGGGAGCGCGACTAAAGAAACTGTCAATCTTTTGAAGACTCGCTCGCTTCATTTTACTTCAGACTCCGTTCTCACCGCTTAGACGCGGAATTGGCCACGTGCCGTGAGTCGCGCGCGAGAAAGAAGGAAAGCGCTGTCATGGAGACAGAATAAAGAGTGAAGGCGGCATCTTGGTGAAAGCAAGCGCGTGACCGTTGTTGGCATGGGTCGGACGGTGGGACAGGGGGGGCAGGTGCCCCCTCCCCAGGGGCGGATACAGACCCTCGGTTTGGGGGGGGGGGCGGTTTCTTTGCCGGAGCGCGCAGTGGGGGAGGGGGAGAGGGAAATGCAATGCATAAACTGACGTTTTTTTTTTTGGGGGGCGATCGCCCAACCGCCCCCCCCTTGGATCCGCCACTGGTGCTGATACAACAAACGCCCAGCAGCGTAACACGCTTTTTTGCACCATCCGTGATAGCGTTAGCTTCACAATAGAAGCGCAGTGGATCTTCGTATACACCGCATGAAGTAGGATTTGAAACATTGAAGTCACGGATTTTTCGGATAGCTGCCACCTGGAGTCCCGTGTATTTGTGTATCGGGCGCGATCAGGAACCAAAGTCAATCTTCCCAGGAGAGCGATGCTCACTAGCTCAGAAGATGCCAGTGTTGAGTTTGGCAAGATTGATGGTGCTTTGATTTGGATACATGACTGTCCTGCACGAAGGGAGGCGCAGTGCGTCACGTGATCTTTACGAAACCAGAGAGCACGCGCTCTGCTCCCGATACATGATCTTCAGAGGCACAGTTGTGCCTAACTCGTTACAAGTAACTCCTTACTTTGTAACGGTTACTTTTTTCTTTAACGAAGTAACGATTCAGTTATTTTTTTTAAAGACGGTAATAGTAACTGAATCTTCTACCAAAATTGGTAAGTTCTTGCTGACGTTACTCGTTCCTTTTCTTCAGCGCGGTAGAGCACATTCCGGGACTCCGTGTGGCGCAATGCGTGCAGATTTGACCTGCGTGACCCACGACCAAGTGCGACTCAAAGTATTATTGCAGTCCATGGCTGGATGTGTTGTTGTCTTTTGTTTTGTTTCCGTAATCTCTGACCATCGCTCCTTACCAAGAATGGGCACCAATTGTGCTATGTCTACAAAAAACGCGTTTCGACTTGTAGCCTTCTCTTGTCTTTGCTAAGCATCTGAGCGCCCTAAATTATGACGCAGCCCCTCGTCTGTTTTTGGGACCCGTTGGTGATCGCTAGCACGAAAGCCGATGTTTCTTCTGGGGTTTTCATAATCTCTGATCACCCCCACTTCGGAAAGAAGGAAGAAGGTCCAGGCAAGCATGGTAAGGGGCCGAGAGACACGGAACACGAAGGACATACGACACATTTCGAGTATGAGCTTCTTCTGAAGTGCAATTCCTCATTAATAAATAGTTGAAGGCAACTGACGGCATGTTTGTTGGGTTCCTTAACTATGCGTCGGTAACGTAACAGTAACTCGTTACCTGTGAGTAACGAGAAGTCGTTAATTTTGCATGTTGGTATCGAGTAAGGTATTTAGGTACTTTTTTCTGAAGTAACGGGTAACGGTATATAGATCCTATTTTTTCTTATGGTAAGGGGCACAGGTCTGTATCGGAGGTTCGCGTCCAAGCGGCGTCACTGTATCCGGTCGAACCCCCCCCCCCCCCCCCCGGGATTCCACATACACAGCAATGTTCCACTTGCATTGAGCAACAGTCGGAGCACGGCACGTTGGCACGGGTGAACTTTTATTGGAACAACACACTGTGTATATGTCGAAGGCAACATTGCTTTGAGCTTGAGGAAGGACGACGACGGAACAGCAACAAGACAGGACGAGGCTCAGTTGGAAGTGCAAGGCAGAACGGGCTCACGAAATGCACTTCGCTGTGAACGCAGACTTAGTGTCACCACCGAAGGATAATCCAAGGTGACTTTATGAATGGAAGGGGAAGATCACAGCGGGAAGTGGGAACATTAATAGCATGCTTCGGTCCATGGGCAAGTCGAGCGAGCGTCCGTGGCACCAGGGGAATTGGATTAGGGTTCAGCAATGAACTTGAACTGAGAAGACACCAGGACTGAACTTAAATGGAAGTTAAAATCGGACCTGAGACAATGCCCACGGAACTTAAAATTAGAAGCATCCTATCCTGACCTAACCTGAATGACACCTGCCTTTTGGTGCTCTTAGACATCTACAACAAATCATGGAGGGATGGAGAAGTCCCTGCTCAGTGGAATGAGGCCCTAGTGGTCCCCATACTGAAACCAGGAAAACACCCCTTGGATCTGGCGTCTTTTCGGCCTGTCAGCCTTACCAGCTGCCTAGGCAAAGTCCTGGAGCGCATAGTGCTGCACAGGCTCGAGTGGTGGCTTGAGAGAAGATCTGTTTTCCCCCAGGAAATGTCAGGCTTGCGTAGGTATCGTAGTTCTATGGATTCGGTGATGGATTTGGTCTCTGCTGTTGAGGAAGCGAAAGCCCGGATGCAAATCGTGATGGCTGTCTTCCTGGACGTCAAGTCACTCCTGTGCTCTTCATGCGTTGCTCCAGTCTCAAGTACCTGGGAAAGCGCTTGTATGGCTTTCCGAGTTCCTGAGCCAAAGGAAAAATTTTGTCAGGACAGGCGTAGGTGACACAGAGAAGACTGCTGTATCGCAGGGTGTCCCACAAGGAAGTGTCCTAAGCCCGTTATTATTTAATATTGTCGTGGTTGACTTCAAGGAATGTCTACTGAGGAGAATAAATCTCTCCATATATGCGGACGATGTGTGTATTTGGATTGTCGAAACGTCCCGGCCGGCAAATCAACATCGGTTGCAAAGAGCACTGGCGCCATCAACAACTTCTTCTCTAACTCTCTCCTTTTACTCTAAGAGAGATGCGGAGGTTCCAACTTCGGATTGGCGACTGCCCCCTCATACAAGTCAAGTTTCACAGGTTCCTGGGTGTTATCCTGGACCACAACCTGTCGTGGAGAAGGCAGATTGACTTCATCATTTCAAAGGCTCAGCGCTAGGGGAATGTGATTCGCTCCTCTGCCGGCGTGCGCTGAGCTGCACTGAGAGGGATCTTCTTGTGCTCCACAAAACTCTAGGTCGCGGCCTCCTGCTATACAGCTTGCCCGTATTGAATGGTATATCACTTTGCTCAATATTACCGCCCGAACCGGTCTACCGGACATCCTGGCCAACGAACAGAGGGCACATCTCGGATAATTAGAGACGTGTTGGGGGCTATCCTGTGGTTACCTTGTGGACACTGTGGGCACTGTGGCAGGTTTTTATTGGGTTCTACAGGTAGTATATGACTTCGTTTCTTTATTTTGTTTGCTTGTGATAGTTCTACGGTAAACACAGGATATACACAGCAAAGAAAATTTATTACACAACAAGGAACCTCAAAGCGGCACATCTCTGTGCGCTCCCTTAGTCTGGTGGAATTTAGTCAGCGCCAGCTTCCACTGCCACACTGCAAAATGAGAACAGGTCTAATATTTTTCTGAAGCATCCTAGCTAGAGCTTTCACAACACTGAGCATAGCTTTATTTTGTCACCGTCAGTTAATTCCATGCGTCGTTCTAGACCTATACCGATAAATGCCGCAATGCAAAATGCACCTCTGAACCAGGCGTACGATCTTCAACTAGAGTATCCAACCTGAAAACACTTCCCTATCCGAAATATATGGCACTCTGACAGGATTCGTGTATCCACCTCGATCACCGTTGTCACCGCTTGAGCGAATACCGTTTGTTGCTGGATATATTGGCAACTGATGTTCCCAACATGGCGGTTGTCTCAATTGCTCCCTGACCTGTTGCGCAAGACGAACATGAGCCACATGAGATGCGTCCGCTCGCCGTTCTGTTTCTTCATAGCTCACCCGTCGTTCACGTTGCTGTTTCAGCGATACTTTAACTGAAATAAGCGCATGTACGACCTTGTGTATCTCACAGTCATCGACAAGCAAACTGGACAAAAGCAACCGCTGGCACCGTCGCCTGCACACTGCTGCCATCCGTGAGCTGCCGAACTACTCTCGATTTCGTGCATAATCTCCTAGCCCAGTCAAAAACGCGTTACGGTAATGAACTGCATTTTGGGATCACAAGTACCAACGGAGCAAACGTGCGATCCAAGAAAACCAGAGTAATGCCTATCGAAGTCGCAGCGCTAATTCTCATCCAATTTCAATGAGAACTGCACTGATACAGATGCCCACACGATGTCCTCTGTCCATCCGGCTGCCGTATGCAGTTCATTGTGTAATTTGGGGACATTAGATATCCTTCAAGAATATCCTACGGAGGTCTACAGGACATCAATTCAGGCAGTTTCTTCTGGGACAATAATCAAACATCCGTAGGATAGACGTGATTGACTGGGATTCCGTTTTCAAACTACTTCCAATGTCGTGGCGCCGCATCGCCAGCCATGACAGCTTAAGTGTACATAATTACGTGTTCCACGAGTCAACAAACCAAATTGTTAATCTCTCATCTTGCTGTATACACAGGTATCTGTGGAATAGTTGGCGCAACCGGAATCAGGGGGTTTGGACGAAGCCCCCCCCCCCTCCACCTTGGAGGTCTGGCTACGCCACTGTACGTCCTTAACTACACTCCGTCAAGTACATGCGATCGAAATTGCTGGCTTAGTTTGGATTCAGTCATGTTACAATTGTCCTTCCCTTAATCGTCAGCTATGCCGATATCCCTAATAGTCGAAACGGTTGTGATATTCTGAAAGCCCACACCCAATTCTCCCCAATGCATCTTCATTCTCCCACTTCGGTACAGATAATTCATTCAGGAACACACGTGGGCGCAGCCATGTTTATGACGTAGATGCGCCCGAACGGGCGTTATGACGTGTATGCGCCTTTGTACTTGTCGGTGGATTCCAGCTACGGCTTTTCCTGTCTTCACGCATCGGTGCTTGAAGATGGCGGACAGCTGGGTTCCACTAGTTCCGCGATGAGTGAACAGTGCAGCAGCTGCGAACTCTCTTCGTGAACGAAGCTCTGTGCGATGTTGTGACTGGAATTCGTCGTTTGTGTTTAGTGAGGTCAACAATTTGTATCAAGTTGCGTCTGCGCTAGCCCCTTTACACCCTGACGTTTCGACAGCCGTTTTACCAAGAAAGTGCCGACAATGTTTTGTTTTTGCAGGAAAAAGGCATGCTATGTATTTGAGGAACCGCATAATGCTACGGGACAAGTTTAACCTACAATTTATCAATGTGTAACACCGTCGACAATGTTATGGAACGACGAGCGATGTAAAGCAGAATGCCAATAACATTTTAAACTCTTTATGGGATTATGTGCATTTTCCAGAAGCTTTCTTTGAATCACACACTCCCATGTCACGCTACGTCGTGTAGCACGCTCCAAACTACTGCATTTCATGTCTAACATCTGGATTTTGTGTCCAATGAGTACCGTAGCACAAAAACATGTACACGAAGGCTCCAGAAGCCATGTGGTTTCACACCGTGCAGACGCAAAAGAAATACCAGAGCAGATAATGCCACTTAGAAATGTTGTTTCGGGGGTCTGTAGAGTTAGGGCACAGCATTGGTCCTAGAAATCAAATCAGTGGGTGCACTTTATCCCTCTGTAGAGTGCTATTTCAACTCCCAACTCAGCCCATGGGCTGTAAAAGTGTTACAGGCAACTTATATGGCTGTCGTCATGGGTGACATCACTGGTCAGCCTCTGAATTAATTCCGTACTCACGAATAAATAATCTTATAATTTCTATCAAATAAATCTGATAATTATATGACTGTCGTCATTGGTGACATAAGCAGCTGGTCAGCCTCTGAATTAATTCCGTACTCAGGAATCGCTGCAAAAACCATTTCGTATTTAATAGTGATCATGTAGGACACGACAAGCAATTTGTAAGATGCAACCATGTCTGCAGCATTCGTGAGTGCCTCTTACCTTTACAGTTAGAGACACGTTGCAAAGCGATTCGCAAAGGCCAGTCTTTACAGATCCCGTCTACGTAACTAGAGTATTCATGGAAGTTATGCTTTAGCATAACCATCGCAATTATACATTATATTACACATATATATACATACAATTATACATGCTTGGGCGTCTAATACATTTTTTTTTTCGAGATACTGCTGGCTCCTCTGAGCCATTACACGAGTGGGTAAATTCAATAACATAGCAAGTACACTCACACATGCCAACAGCTAGAATGAAAAGAAAGAGACAATAATTGATAAGCCACTGGTATCAAAGCTATCTGTGATCCTACGACGAGAATTCGAAAATGAAATCCAGCTTTTCTGTAAAAGCTGTATATGATTGGGAGCTACAAAATTCATAACGTAGATTGTTGGATTCTTCAATTGTTAATGCATATGTAGTGCATCATCTAATTTTCTGAACCACTTGTGTGTCTGCATACAAAATTATTTTTATGCACATGCGCACGAATAACAGTGAATATATGTGAAGTGGCAAAAAACAATGCTAGACTCTACCATCATTGTGCCCCTACAACTCCTTGCCTTGCAACTTATGTCTTGTGAAAAGAAAATGTCGCACTAGAAAAGACGACACTGTTGTTTGGCAAGAAAATAAATCTCTTGATTTACATTTTCCATCAATCAGCAATGTTGGCACCTGGTACAAATATAAATGTCAACAAGGAAGGTACTTACGAACTATTCCTATGCAGATATGACAATTCTCTTCTTGTACCTTAGGGCAGTATACAACTTCAAAATTAATGAGCGGTACAGGATCAGCAATAATAAAATATCTCAAGAGAGGAATCACATAAAGCTCCAATAATAGGCTGGACAATCAAGGCTCCAAAAGACAAAATAGTTAAAGAAAAATCTGAATAATTGGTTGCCATTGTGATTTGTACTACTATGTACATTTCATGAATGGAACATGCTACCTCATTGCATTGCCTCCATGTGAGCACTAGAACAGCCAGCTTTCCAGGTCGCTCTTTTCGTGTTTTTCTATGAACTTTTTTTTCGCAATAGCAAACATGGCGATAGTGAAACACAAGCAGCTAGGGACAGGATGAGACAGCTACAACACAATTGCTAGCCCTCAGCTGATACACTTATTAGCAGGCTCTGGAATACACACATACATGCTGCTAAACAAATGACAATTTAACCAACAGAATCAGAGGCAAGAAAAAAATAGATATATATATGAAGGGAAAAAAAGTCATTAAAGAAACAAGTAAATGACACTAGACGCATTTGAAATTAAACATTACAGATTAAGATTGCTTCTATGGCTGCACGCAGAGAAACAGATACTCATAGAACGATGCGACAGCACCAGAGGACACGTGTTTCGCAGTGTTTGCGGCTCGTCAGCTCTGGGTAGCTGCGCATCGTTCGGAATTGGCACCAGAGGTAGACCATATATATATATATATATATATATATATATATATATGGTTATATATCTTCCCCCTCCCCTCATTCTATTTCACAGGCAGCCGTAGTATCATTCTGAATGTGCCTGTGCGTCGCCTTCGGACAGCAGCACATCCAACAGCGGACTGTTTACACATGCGTCTGTCTTGGATTTCCCTAACCACTTCTTGTGAAGCGCTCCACGGGCATGCCCTTGTGGGGCTATTGCTGCAAATGCCACGGTGGGTCGCTGCCTATGTTATATCCAGATTCCCCTCGAAATGAATGGACCTGTCCGCTCCCGGCAACTTCCGGCCGCCGCTAAGGTGGCCCGGTGCGGAGAAAAACGCCGCTAGCGTGTACCGTGGACTTTTGGCGCAAGCTGCACCTCTACAAGGTGGCGAGGGGGAAAAGGGTTACCTCACTTTTGATAAGACAGCTCTGATTCCCGCACTCACCGCGCGTGTTTGTTCCGTAGGTAAGGCTTGTAACCCTTCCCCCTCGTGTGGCGTGTCAATGTAACCTCCTTTCTTCGCAGCTTTGCGCTCAGCTACGAGCTCAGAACTCAGAACGCGCTCAGCTCAGAACTACGTGCCGTCAAAAAAGAGACGGAGCCAAGGGCTCATTTCCACGGATTTTCGGCGAAGTTATTTCGGCAATTGCCATTGCGTTTCGAGTGGGATTATCTGTTCACAGTAAATTTTTTTACACTTTTTTGCTGTAAATAGCTCCTCCCATGGCGCACACCTCTTTGGTGTTGCCTTTACACCCGAATGAAGGGTGTTGTCTAAAACACACTTTAATTAAGTGTATTCCTCATGAAACGCTGTTATAATGGGTGTTTAACAACAAATACACGGTTAAAAGAGAGCATTCTATTGAAAACACCTTTCAGGATGAAGTTGTTTTTTTGGCAAACACTCCCTCACAAATGGCTTGTATAATACAAGCTACCACGGCAGCATACCAAGACATACAGTTCGACGTTCTTGCGTCTATGCCAAGCACCACCCTGGACATGGCAGACTTCCAGCCGTGGTTCCATCGCGCAACCTAACCCGGAGCGCAATGTGTCACAGGCACGCTTCGCTAGGTACCGTAGGCGTGAGTGCTGAAGCTTGAAGAGACTTGGGCACCCTCGGTAGCCTCTATTGGCGTATCGGATGGATCATATACTGAAATACAATTTGTTGGAGACATGTTCGTTAAGTGTAGTTGCGCGGAAATCGTCTGTAACGGTGACGGGAATTCGTCTTTGCATTTAAACGCATGCCTGGAACGAGTCAAGGATATCATTTCAATTACCGGCATCCTTTCCTCTCAGATACTGTATTTTAACTCAAGTTATCATTTTCACCCTTCAGTAACACCCTTTTCAACACCACATTCCCAGTTCAAATGGGGTGTAAAAAAGTGTATCGGACGTAAACACCTCTTTCATCACCTCATTTTACAGCCCGAATAATCGCCATGGGATTAAACGTGGTGTATGTCGATATTGTGAATTTAGTAATGTCCTTTTCACACCGTTTGCTACAGTTTGCGGGATAGAAAAAGGCCTTTTTATAAGAATACACCTGTTTTGAGCGAGTAAAGATGTAAAATGATTTACTGTGTGAGTGAAATGACCAAGGGGAACCCCTTTCCGCAAGGAAAACGTTAGGTTGCCTTGGGAAATTTCGGAGTTCAATTCAAGAAATTAACTTTCCGTCAATTGAAATTAAATAAAAATGTGGCAATATGTGGCAAAAATTATTGGCAGAAAAAAATTCCTTAACCGCATGTCTCTCCGGGCCTACTTTTTCCACTATGCATTTCTATCATGGTTGGTGGACCACACCGTATATCAGACAGTAAAGCTTGTACCGCCCCATCCACAGGAACCAGTGTTTGGACAGCAAAAGTGCTTGAACTGGGAGATAGCAGTTAGTCGGAATGGCGACCTTTGATTTCCACCCTGAAAGCAGAGGTTGAAAGCAGGTTTAAGGGTGGTGCAAAGATGTCTCCATGAGAGCTCCCATGGAAACTGGAATATTGTCGAATGCTCAAATTATGTCATCACATTGCCATACCTGTTGGTAGCGCCTAGACTGCAACAAACGTGTCAGCAATTTCTTCATGCACCTGATGCAAGCCAAGCCCTGCCTTCAGCGTGCACCTGTGGTAATTCTCAAGCTAGATTATCAATACTGCTGTGTTGTTAACTGTGACTATATGAGGAAGCGATGTGAGACAGCTACACAATCGATTCATGAGGCTTCTTATTTTTGTATCTGAACCTCAACTTACTCTTGCTCTCGTTTTTTGCCTGATCCTCCGCGGCACGTTCAAAATGTGTGTGCCGGACATCTCGCTCCAGACGATTTCGTGCCGAGATTCCAAATTGCCTTTGGACTTGCGCGTAACCTATGATAACATTCGCGGACGAAATCCTTGGAGTAGAACTCAGTCCGCACGGCTGCCGCTGCTTGGTCTTTTGGCAACTTAATAGGTAACGCCTGAATACTCCGAAGAATTGTTCTAACAGCGCAGCACCGTCGCATTCTCGACAACTTCGCTGTGGCATATCACGTATCCTATCGCTTCAGCTCATAAAAGGCAACTTCAGCACAAGGAAGTGCGCTTTACAAACAACGTCGTGGCAAAGAAATGTTCACATGCTTTGTTTCCGGCTTAGCACTAACATGTTGCTGTTACCACCACCAGCTGTATGCCAACGTACGATGCACGAAGAACGAAACCAAGGAAGCCAAGCGGCCAAGCCAAAGACAGATAAACCTAGAGCAGTGACGTCGGTGCGCCCGTGCGCAGGGTTTGCCGACGGTCTGAAGGCGGGCGGGGAAACTAACAAAAATGTTTTCTACAAAACTACAAACAGTTGGGCCAAGATATTTCGCACACATATTCAGTGTTCGCTAATGAACATACAGCGCGAGTCGTGCGGCACTTCAAACTTGACATATCTGACCTTCAAACGAGTGGCAATTGTTTGTTTGTTTTCTCTCGTGACGCTTTTGATGCTTCACGAACGTAGATAATTGACGCATCTATCCTATTTGCTTCAGGAGCACTATCCAAAACTTCTTCGGGTGGAGGATAGTTCAACACTTCGAGAATTTTGTACCGCAGTCACTGAGACGAAAACGCGACAACATACAGAGATGGTTCAAATGCACCATGGACCTTTCTTTTCAAGCTTCAGTGATCTTGGGAAGGCTCTACGTAGATCATTTCTTCACATTTCAAAGCAGAGAACAGGTAGGTACTATTATTCTTTACCTTATGCAAACGTCCTGCCTGGTACAAAAATTTCGCTGCCGAGAAACTTCATCAAATGTTGTGCAGTAGCCGTACGGCTACACGTAAAGCACTTATGCCGCTGCAAAGGTTAAACATCATTTTGTTAGAGCTCTGGAAAGGCTTTTTCGTGGTTATATAAATGTTTCAATGCTTTGAAATTAAACAGCACGCAATGGAAATATGCGTTTAATGTCAAAATTGTGCTGAAAATATGCGGGTTAACGATTTAATTTAACCTGACGGGTTAATTCTCAAGCGCTTTGGGTCACTCTTCTGCTGTGGCTAAATGGGGTGTAGCTGGGAAGGAAGTGCCAGTCTCTATTGTGCAGCTGCCACCAACTGACTAGCACAGAACGGTCGCCACCCTCCGAAATGCTCAGTCCCGAGAAACCCAACAGCCGACAAAACGCTTCTACAAAACACTGGCTAACGCAAAGTGCACGACAGCCTTGAAAATGAAAGAACTGGTGTTCTGATGGTGGAACAACATAGAAGGGACAAATACAGTCGACCCGCGTTAATCCGGATGGCTTCCTTTCCTGTGAAAATGTCCGGATAGCGGGGAAACCGGATAAGTGAAACACGAAAATCCAGAGAGATCCGAAGAGGACATCTTTGTTGTCCATTACAGAGAAAATATACATTGTCATCTGTTTCATTCTAATACACGCATCCAGTTCTTGCAAACCTTTGATAATGGCATTTACTTGCGAAATATTGTTCTGTTGCTTGAAAAATTATAGCACTGTTCTCAGTGCCGCCCGCGCACTTTCTACCGTCACAGCTGGTGCATCCACGCTTTCATCATCAGATTCTTCTTGAACACGATTGGAAACGACGACACTGACGATGTCGTCATCTCTGATGGCAGCGCAGGGGTCCTCGTTCCGGACTTTCTCAGTCTGGAATAAGCAGACTGTTCAGTGGATTACTTTTGTGTAACGTGCAAAGTAGGAAAGCGAGAAAATTCTTCCTAGGAACACCGTCTTTGTGTCAGTAAAAAGGAGGCTACGACCAGGGTTCTCGACCTCGCTTGTCTAGGTGCAGGTCAAGTGTCATTCCTGGACAATGACCGGATAACTGAGGCCGATTGTTGGGCACTAGTCACTTCTGCTCCCTGGAATTCTCGTCCGAGTCCGGAAGCTGAAGTCCGGATCAAGGAGGGCGAGATACATGGGGAGAAATCCGTCCCTGTGCTTTTTTGTCTGGATAGCGCAGGATCCGGATAAATGAAGTCCGGATAAGCACGTGTCGACTGTACATACAAGCCTAAATTTGTCTAAGAAATTAACGATGAAAGATGAAAGTATGAAGCCAGTCCTACAGCTGGCTAACCTTTTCCGTGACTTTCATCTTTCATCAGCCTTGAAAAGCTCCTCCTAGGAAGGCTGAAATACTTAGAGGGACACAACGACAGTACTTATCCCAGTTTTGAACACTACAAAAACGAACACTGAAGCTTCCTTAATTTAATATATAGGTAATAATTCGCCGAAACGCTCTGTTAGCGGCGACCCAAGATCGCGTCACTTCCCTTCGCCGGGCTGAACAGCACTAGGCAGAGCGGAACAGCTGTCCTCGGCTGGGAGTGCACGATCAAATTGTGAACATAATACATATACACATATACATAATATAGAATTAATATAGTTGAATATATAATTTTTGTCGTGTCTGCGTATTGTAAACTATATATAGTTTATAAACTATATATATATATATATATATGTGTGTGAGTGAGCTATCTCACCCTGACGGGAGGAATCACGTGTTACGTGACCTTCTGACGCCATCCACTCAAACGTTGCCTGCCTGCGTACTGTTGATGAGGCCCAACAAGGCCGAAACAGCTGTCCAGTACTGGCATGGTGACGTTTGAGTTAGAAACATATGCTATACGTGCAGCCAAAGAGCTCTGGCTATTTTTTTTCCTTTTATACTTCACTGGCTTTGCACTGGGCTTTCAGTGAGTGAGCTATCTCACCCTGACGGGAGGAATCACGTGTTACGTGACCTTCTGACGCCATCCACTCAAACGTTGCCTGCCTGCGTACTGTTGATGAGGCCCAACAAGGCCGAAACAGCTGTCCAGTACTGGCATGGTGACGTTTGAGTTAGAAACATATGCTATACGTGCAGCCAAAGAGCCCTGGCTATTTTTTTCCTTTTATACTTCACTGGCTTTGCACTGGGCTTTCAGTGAGTGAGCTATCTCACCCTGGCGGGAGGAATCACGTGTTACGTGACCTTCTGACGCCATCCACTCAAACGTTGCCTGCCTGCGTACTGTTGATGAGGCCCAACAAGGCCGAAACAGCTGTCCAGTACTGGCATGGTGACGTTTGAGTTAGAAACATATGCTATACGTGCAGCCAAAGAGCTCTGGCTATTTTTTCCTTTTATACTTCACTGGCTTTGCACAGGGCTTTCAGTGAGTGAGCTATCTCACCCTGACGGGAGGAATCACGTGTTACGTGACCTTCTGACGCCATCCACTCAAACGTTGCCTGCCTGCGTACTGTTGATGAGGCCCAACAAGGCCGAAACAGCTGTCCAGTACTGGCATGGTGACGTTTGAGTTAGAAACATATGCTATACGTGCAGCCAAAGAGCTCTGGCTATTTTTTTCCTTTTATACTTCACTGGCTTTGCACTGGGCTTTCAGTGAGTGAGCTATCTCACCCTGACGGGAGGAATCACGTGTTACGTGACCTTCTGACGCCATCCACTCAAACGCTGCCTGCCTGCGTACTGTTGATGAGGCCCAACAAGGCTGAAACAGCTGTCCAGTACTGGCATGGTGACGTTTGAGTTAGAAACATATGCTATACGTGCAGCCAAAGAGCTCTGGCTATTTTTTCCTTTAATATATATATATATATATATATATATATATATGTGTGTGTGTGTGTGTGTGTGTGTGTAACTCAAACGCAGGCAGGCAACGTTTGAGTGACGCCATCCACTCAAACGTTGCCTGTCTGCGTACTGTTGATGAGGCCCAACAAGGCCGAAACAGCTGTCCAGTACTGGCATGGCGACGTTTGAGTTACAAACATATGCTATACGTGCAGTCGAAGAACTCTGGCTATTTTTTTCCTTTTATACTTCACTGGCTTTGCACTGGGCTTTCAGTGAGTCAGTTATCTCACCCTGACGGGAGGAATCACGTGTTACGTGACCTTCTGACGCCATCCACTCAAAAGTTGCCTGCCTGCGTACTGTTGATGATGCCCAACAAGGCCGAAACAGCTGTCCAGTACTGGCATGGCGACGTTTGCGTTACAAACATGTGCTATAGGTGCATCCAAAGAGCTCTGGCTATGTTTTCCTTTTATACTTCATTGGCTTTGCACTGGGCTTTCAGTGAGTGAGTTATATCACCCTGACGGGAGGAATCACGTGTTACGTGACCTTCTGACGCCATCCACTCAATCGTTGCCTGCCTGCGTACTGTTGATGAGGCCCAACAAGGCCGAAACAGCTGTCCGGTACTGGCATGGCGACGTTTCAGTTACAAACATATGCTATACGTGCAGCCAAAGAGCTCTGGCTATTTTTTTGCTTTTATACTTCACTGGCTTTGCACTGGGCTTTCAATGAGTGAGTTATCTCACCCTGACTGGAGGAATCACGTGTTACGCGACCTTCTGACGCCATCCACTCAATCGTTGCCTGCCTCCGTACTGTTGATGAGGCCCAACAAGGCCGAAACAGCTGTCCGGTACTGGCATGGCGACGTTTGAGTTATAAACATATGCTATACGTGCAGCCAAAGAGCTCTGGCTATTTTTTTCCTTTTATACAGTCGACCCCCGTTTATTCGGACGGTGCCGTTCCCGGCGAAATCGTCCGGATACCGGGGCATCCGGATAAATGAAACGACCGAATAGAAACGTCCTACAGAGCAAGGTTTAATTAAAACACAGAAATCTCGTCAATAACAGCTGTTACATAGTAGTGTAGGCACTCGATTCCTGCAAACTTTTGCTAATTGCATAGAGTTGAATCACGCTGTTGCGCTGCTCGAAGAATGTCAGTGCGGTCGCAAAGTGTCAATGTCGGAGCCTTGTTTCTCACTGGCGCCATCGGCACCATCTTGCTGCACATCATCGGAGTCAATATCAGCAATCACACCGTCATCAGACATAGCTGCACACGCGTCATCATCCTTATCAACGTCAACGTAGTCAGAAACCGCAGCATCATCTACGGCAGTCGCAGTGAGCCTCTGCATCAGGGATCGCAGCTAGGGGAATGTCTTCATCGGCCAGCGGGCCGTAAGCAGCAGTCCCTCCGGTTGGAGTTTTCCCCTCTAGAACCGGACAGTTGCTCGAGATATTTCCAAATGACTCGACTGGTCAACGTGACCCAACGCACACAAATAGAAAAGGGGGTCATTGTGCACGGTTGTCTCCCCTACGGAGGAATGTAGGTCCCTGACGTGTGACGGGAATAACCCCAAAACAGCGAAAAAGGTGACGAAGCGGGGTCAGCGTCTCCTCTTACTCACGGTAGTCCGGATAACTGAAGCTGGATTACAAGAATTTTCGACTTTCGTTCCCTGGAATTCTTGTCCGAGTCCGGAAGCTGAAGTCCGGATAAACGAGAACAAAATACATGGAGGAAAATCAGTTCCCGTACCTTTTGTCCGGATACCGCGGGATCCGGATAAGTGAAGTCCGGATAAACGGGGGTCGACTGTACTTCACTGGCTTTGCACTGGGCTTTCAGTGAGTGAGTTATCTCACCCTGACGGGAGGAATCACGTGTTACGTGACCTTCTGACGCCATCCACTCAAACGTTGCCTGCCTGCGTACTGTTGATGAGGCCCAACAAGGCCGAAACAGCTGTCCACTACTGGCATGGCGACGTTTGAGTTACAAACATATGCTATACGTGCAGCCAAAGAGCTCTGGCTATTTTTTCCTTTTATACTTCATTGGCTTTGCACTGGGCTTTCAGTGAGTGAGTTATATCACCCCGACGGGAGGAATCACGTGTTACGTGACCTTCTGACGCCATCCACTCAATCGTTGCCTGCCTGCGTACTGTTGATGAGGCCCAACAAGGCCGAAACAGCTGTCCGGTACTGGCATGGTGACGTTTGAGTTACAAACATATGCTATACGTGCAGCCGAAGAACTCTGGCTATTTTTTTTCTTTTATACTTCACTGGCTTTGCACTGGGCTTTCAGTGAGTGAGTTATCTCACCCTGACGGGAGGAATCACGTGTTACGTGACCTTCTGACGCCACCCACTCAAACGTTGCCTGCCTGTGTACTGTTGATGATGCCCAACAAGGCCGAAACAGCTGTCCAGTACTGGCATGGCGACGTTTGCGTTACAAACATGTGCTATACGTGCAGCCAAAGAGCTCTGGCTATTTTTTTCCTTTTATACTTCACTGGCTTTGCACTGGGCTTTCAATGAGTGAGTTATCTCACCCTGACTGGAGGAATCACGTGTTACGTGACCTTCTGACGCCATCCACTCAATCGTTGCCTGCCTGCGTACTGTTGATGAGGCCTAACAAGGCCGAAACAGCTGTCCGGTACTGGCATGGCGACGTTTGAGTTACAAACATATGCTATACGTGCAGCCAAAGAGCTCTGGCTATTTTTTAACTTTTATACTTCACTGGCTTTGCACTGGGCTTTCAGTGAGTGAGTTATCTCACCCAGACGGGAGGAATCACGTGTTACGTGACCTTCTGACGCCATCCACTCAAAAGTTGCCTGCCTGCGTACTGTTGATGATGCCCAACAAGGCCGAAACAGCTGTCCAGTACTGGCATGGCGACGTTTGCGTTACAAACATGTGCTATAGGTGCATCCAAAGAGCTCTGGCTATTTTTTCCTTTTATACTTCATTGGCTTTGCACTGGGCTTTCAGTGAGTGAGTTATATCACCCTGACGGGAGGAATCACGTGTTACGTGACCTTCTGACGCCATCCACTCAATCGTTGCCTGCCTGCGTACTGTTGATGAGGCCCAACAAGGCCGAAACAGCTGTCCAGTACTGGCATGGCGACGTTTGAGTTACAAACATATGCTATACGTGCAGCCAAAGAACTCTGGCTATTTTTTTCCTTTTATACTTCACTGGCTTTGCACTGGGCTTTCAGTGAGTGAGTTATCTCACCCTGACGGGAGGAATCACGTGTTACGTGACCTTCTCACGCCATCCACTCAAACGTTGCCTGCCTGCGTACTGTTGATGAGGCCCAACAAGGCCGAAACAGCTGTCCACTACTGGCATGGCGACGTTTGAGTTACAAACATATGCTATACGTGCAGCCAAAGAGCTCTGGCTATTTTTTCCTTTTATACTTCATTGGCTTTGCACTGGGCTTTCAGTGAGTGAGTTATATCACCCCGACGGGAGGAATCACGTGTTACGTGACCTTCTGACGCCATCCACTCAATCGTTGCCTGCCTGCGTACTGTTGATGAGGCCCAACAAGGCCGAAACAGCTGTCCGGTACTGGCATGGCGACGTTTGAGTTACAAACATATGCTATACGTGCAGCCAAAGAGCTCTGGCTATTTTTTTCCTTTTATACTTCACTAGCTTTGCACTGGGCTTTCAATGAGTGAGTTATCTCACCCTGACTGGAGGAATCACGTGTTACGCGACCTTCTGACGCCATCCACTCAATCGTTGCCTGCCTGCGTACTGTTGATGAGGCCCAACAGGGCCGAAACAGCTGTCCGGTACTGGCATGGCGACGTTTGAGTTATAAACATATGCTATACGTGCAGCCAAAGAGCTCTGGCTATTTCTTTCCTTTTATACTTCACTGGCTTTGCACTGGGGTTTCAGTGAGTGAGTTATCTCACCCTGACGGGAGGAATCACGTGTTACGTGACCTTCTGACGCCATCCACTCAATCGTTGCCTGCCTGCGTACTGTTGATGAGGCCCAACAAGGCCGAAACAGCTGTCCGGTACTGGCATGGTGACGTTTGAGTTACAAACATATGCTATACGTGCAGCCGAAGAACTCTGGCTATTTTTTTCCTTTTATACTTCACTGGCTTTGCACTGGGCTTTCAATGAGTGAGTTATCTCACCCTGACTGGAGGAATCACGTGTTACGCGACCTTCTGACGCCATCCACTCAATCGTTGCCTGCCTGCGTACTGTTGATGAGGCCCAACAAGGCCGAAACAGCTGTCCACTACTGGCATGGCGACGTTTGAGTTACAAACATATGCTATACGTGCAGCCAAAGAGCTCTGGCTATTTTTTCCTTTTATACTTCATTGGCTTTGCACTGGGCTTTCAGTGAGTGAGTTATATCACCCCGACGGGAGGAATCACGTGTTACGTGACCTTCTGACGCCATCCACTCAATCGTTGCCTGCCTGCGTACTGTTGATGAGGCCCAACAAGGCCGAAACAGCTGTCCGGTACTGGCATGGTGACGTTTGAGTTACAAACATATGCTATACGTGCAGCCGAAGAACTCTGGCTATTTTTTTTCTTTTATACTTCACTGGCTTTGCACTGGGCTTTCAGTGAGTGAGTTATCTCACCCTGACGGGAGGAATCACGTGTTACGTGACCTTCTGACGCCACCCACTCAAACGTTGCCTGCCTGTGTACTGTTGATGATGCCCAACAAGGCCAAAACAGCTGTCCAGTACTGGCATGGCGACGTTTGCGTTACAAACATGTGCTATACGTGCAGCCAAAGAGCTCTGGCTATTTTTTTCCTTTTATACTTCACTGGCTTTGCACTGGGCTTTCAATGAGTGAGTTATCTCACCCTGACTGGAGGAATCACGTGTTACGTGACCTTCTGACGCCATCCACTCAATCGTTGCCTGCCTGCGTACTGTTGATGAGGCCTAACAAGGCCGAAACAGCTGTCCGGTACTGGCATGGCGACGTTTGAGTTACAAACATATGCTATACGTGCAGCCAAAGAGCTCTGGCTATTTTTTCCTTTTATACTTCATTGGCTTTGCACTGGGCTTTCAGTGAGTGAGTTATATCACCCCGACGGGAGGAATCACGTGTTACGTGACCTTCTGACGCCATCCACTCAATCGTTGCCTGCCTGCGTACTGTTGATGAGGCCCAACAAGGCCGAAACAGCTGTCCGGTACTGGCATGGTGACGTTTGAGTTACAAACATATGCTATACGTGCAGCCGAAGAACTCTGGCTATTTTTTTTCTTTTATACTTCACTGGCTTTGCACTGGGCTTTCAGTGAGTGAGTTATCTCACCCTGACGGGAGGAATCACGTGTTACGTGACCTTCTGACGCCACCCACTCAAACGTTGCCTGCCTGTGTACTGTTGATGATGCCCAACAAGGCCAAAACAGCTGTCCAGTACTGGCATGGCGACGTTTGCGTTACAAACATGTGCTATACGTGCAGCCAAAGAGCTCTGGCTATTTTTTTTTCTTTTATACTTCACTGGCTTTGCACTGGGCTTTCAATGAGTGAGTTATCTCACCCTGACTGGAGGAATCACGTGTTACGTGACCTTCTGACGCCATCCACTCAATCGTTGCCTGCCTGCGTACTGTTGATGAGGCCTAACAAGGCCGAAACAGCTGTCCGGTACTGGCATGGCGACGTTTGAGTTACAAACATATGCTATACGTGCAGCCAAAGAGCTCTGGCTATTTTTTTCCTTTTATACTTCACTGGCTTTGCACTGGGCTTTCAGTGAGTGAGTTACCTCACCCTGACGGGAGGAATCACGTGTTACGTGACCTTCTGACGCCATCCACTCAAAAGTTGCCTGCCTGCGTACTGTTGATGATGCCCAACAAGGCCGAAACAGCTGTCCAGTACTGGCATGGCGACGTTTGCGTTACAAACATGTGCTATAGGTGCATCCAAAGAGCTCTGGCTATTTTTTCCTTTTATACTTCACTGGCTTTGCACTGGGCTTTCAGTGAGTGAGTTATCTCACCCTGACGGGAGGAATCACGTGTTACGTGACCTTCTGACGCCATCCACTCAAACGTTGCCTGCCTGCGTACTGTTGATGAGACCCAACAAGGCCGAAACAGCTGTCCAGTACTGGCATGGCGACGTTTGAGTTACAAACGTACGTGCAGCCAAAGAGCTCTGGCTATTTTTTTCCTTTTATATATATATATACATATATATTTGTAAGTCAAACGTCGCCATGCCAGTACTGGACAGCTGTTTCAGCCTTGTTGGGCCATCATCAGCAGTACGGAGGCAGGCAACTTTTGAGCGGATGGCGTCAGAAGGTCACGTGGCACGTGATGCCTCCAGTCAGGGTGTTCCTAAGACACCTCTGAAAGCCCAGCGCAAGGCCAATCAAATGTATAAGAGGAAAAAAATTAGCAAGAGCTCTTTGGCTGCTATCTTTTTTTTTTCTGGGCTTTCAGAGGTGTCTTAGGACACCCTGACGAGAGGCATCACGTGCCACGTGACCCTCTGACGCCATCAGCTCAAACGTTGCCTGCCTGCGTACTGCTGATGATGGCCCAACAAGGCCGAAACAGCTGTACAGTACTGGCATGGCGACGTTTGACTTACAAACATATGCTATACGTGCAGCCAAAGAGGTCTTGTTAATTTTTTCCCTTATATATATATATAGAGAGATACTCATGGAACGATGCGACAGCACCAGAGGACACGTGTTTCGCTGTGTTTGCGGCTCATCAGCTCTGGGTAGCTGCGCATCGTTTGCAATTGGCAAACCAGGGGTCGCTCAGCGAGCTATATACACATGAGAGGGTGACTGAGCACTCTTCAATGCCACAGTGCAAGCCGTGTACTATAATGAGGGAAAAAACCGTTAAGAAACAAGTAAATGACACTAGACGTGTTTGAAATTCAAAATTTCATGTTAAGATGGCTTCTATGGGTGCACGCAGAGAAACAGATGCTCATGGAACGATGCGACAGCAGCAGAGGACACGTGTTTCGCCGTGTTTGCGGCTCGTCTGCTCTGGGTAGCTGCGCATCGTTCGGAATTGGCAAACCAGGGGTCGCTAAACGAGCGATATCCACCTGGGAGGGTGACTGAGCACTGCTCAATGCCACAGTGCTAGCCAGTGTATTATAATAAGGGAAAAAAGCCATTAAAGAAACAAGTAGATGACACTAGACGTGTTTGAAATTCAAAATTACAGATTAAGATGGCTTCTATGGCTGCACGCAGAGAAACAGATACTCATGGAATGATGCGAGAGCATCAGAGGACACGTATTTCACCGTGTTTGCGGCTCGTCAGCTTTGGCTAGCTGCGCATCGTTCGGAATTGGCAAACCAGGGGTCGCTCAGCGAGCGATATACTATTTTGCTCGACAGATGCTACGATCTAGACTGCGTCAGGAAACACCTCTCACCAGTCGCACAAACTGCATTTACATGGACCAATATGTCCGCTGAAAGCTCTAATGGACTGGCCCATCCAACGCCGAGGGTTCACGTGATGATCGAGTTCAGTCCAGAACACTTCGAGTCGATCGAGTCCAGAACACTTGGACGAAGCTTGGGGAAGCTGCACGATAAGTTGCCTGATTGGTTTAATTCGAGAGTTTCCGTCCGAACTACTTCGTGCTAGAGACTTGCTTTCGCTGTGTCCATCTTTTTTCGAAGTCAAGATGCGCCTGTTTGCATGTAGGCGGGCAATCGACTTATTTCGTCCACTCGACTTTACCATATTCATGTAAAATTGTAAACACACCTACAGAGAGATGAATGCTGAAGAAACAACGACAATACCACGTGACCGAGCTGACGTAGAGCTGCATATTGATCGCCTTTAGCTTCTTGAAAAAAGACAGAGTTTGACAGAGGCGCCCTTACAAAACCACGGGGATCAGAGGTAAATATTTCCAGAAAGTGAGTGAGTAACACGATTTCAAGATACCGGACTTTACAGAAGGCAAGGCGATAGTTGGTCAGGGAGGCGAAAATATAGGCTAGTATAAAGTCCGACGGAGTGGGGCGTAACGACGCGCGGCGCACCGCTGCGCTTCCCGAGCCGCCGCGGGTGAGTTCATAGTTCGACACCACTCGGCGAAGCGCGGCGCGGAGGCAATGCGCGACTACGTCAGCCGCCGTCGGAGGAGTAGAGGAATGCTCTGCCGATGGCCAGGGAGCTGTGGACTCGCCTCCTCCAACATGGCGTTGCCTATTGAGCTTTCGATCGAAACTGGAAAGGAACACCCGTGCCTATACAGGGTGTTTCACTTAAGAGTGACTCCTAATTATTAAGAAAAATGTGCTTGAGATAAAAAGCAGACATTTTCTGCGTCATACTTGTGAACGTTTTTACCGCCCAAACAGGGGATTTCCATCGCTCTACCTCATTAATTTGTGTAATTAGCTTAATTGACCCCAAAAAATTCCCAACCGAAGGTACCGTATTTTTGCGCTAATTAGAAAGCCCGTGGCAAAGGACACCCCATTTCACTCACAGTTACAGGATCTTTCACGATCTTTCCACAAAAATTGAACGCCCGAAAACTTGCCATCTCTGCAAGCCCGTTTTCCGATTGCATCAGTGGCGGCGCTATCGGCAAGGCTGGAAGACACTCAAACTGCGCATGAATACAGCATGAGAAAAAACAGAAAAAAAGGGGAGAGGGCTAGGACAGGCCCATTCACGCATTTTGTATTCGCAAGCTTATCTGTTCGCAGCTATCAGTTACCGATAATCACCAACATCGGATGTTCTGTGCTGTTTCCTGTGTTGTGCTTTACCTCCTCCGCATACTTTAGGCGGGGCAACTTGAACGATCACGCCTTGATGAGCGACGGTTTTTCAGGCAGTTTTTACGTGTTTTCGGGTGTCAAAATTTTGTGCAAAGATTGTGAAAGATCTAACTGGAACTGAAATGGGTGTTCTGGCCATGGGCTTTCTAATCAGCGCTAAAAGCACTTTTAGCACTAAAAGCACTTTTCCTTGGGAATTTTAGTTCAATTAAGCAAATTAGAGAAATTAATGAGGTACACTGATGGAAACCACCTATTTGGGCGGCAGGCACCGTCACAAGTATGACGCGGAAGATTTCTAATTTTTATCGTAAGTATTTTTTTTAGTAGTTAAGGGTGACGCTTGAGTGAAACACCCTGTATAATAAACGACGGATGGACTATAGAGACAAGCAAAAGAAAGAGAACAGGTGGGAAGCCGTGCGACTTTCTGATTCAATTCAGCGTCCGTATTTGAGGGTACCAACCATGAGAACACGGAATGACTTTAGTCGGATTCCAGCCCGCGTGTACAGATATTACTACTTTTTCACTACGAAATGTGAAAATCTCCGGCGGTGTTTTCGGAGCACTGTCCCGAATCGCGTTAGGCTTTGATTCCTGTGTAGGATGACGTAGCGTGGCGTAGCGAACGCTGGCTATCGCCGCACAGTGCGGGCGGCGACGGGCGAAGGCGACGTCGGACTCCGAAGCAGCCTTAATACTCCGCGACTACTGCACTACATATGCACCACACAATACACATTTCTCCCACGTTGACTTGTACCTTTTCCTCTTGGATGTTCTATGCGCTATGTTTGCCCCCTAGATTGTTCTCGCCATGGCTCGTTTGCCTGCGTGCACACCTTTCCCACATGTGTGTTCGTTTTACCTTTTTTTATCTTGAAATTTAGGACTGATATCTGATGCATTTCATTCCAGCTGAGAACAGTCGTAGAAGACGTAAGAAGCGCGATACGAAAAATTGTCAAAGGCGCCTCTTGGCTCGACGACAGCACCAGAAAGAAGGCATTGGAAAAGGTGCGTCTCCTATCTTACCTGTTGTTGACGCACATAACTTTAGCGAGCATGTATCTCTTATATTCATCGTTAGATATGTTTTGGAGTACTTTTTCACGTCATTGTCATGTTCGTATAGCATTCACTCGTAACACTAGTTTGACTGCTAATGATTGTTAAAAACCAAGCGAACTTGTGCCACGGATTCATGAAAAATGACTGAGATTACGGGGCAAAAAGTGAGACCTAGGTTTCTTGTTCGTGCGCGTACTCGTCTGCTCCTAGTTTCGGGTCTTTTCGTTATGAATACAATTTGACGATTGTTACAGTTCCAGACATGAGGCAGCCGCATTTCGCGTTGATCATAATAAGGAGCTCTGGCGGGTAATGCAGGTCTCCAAATTTGTAAAAACTTAATAATTACTGTCGAACATTTTTATTTTTGCAAACATGACGCAGGACATGATCTGATAAGTAATTTTTCAAAATTTATCGCTGTAATTAAATTTACCCTCAGTTGTCTAGACACTATTGAAAATGACTGCACAAACCTTTGTTGTCATTCACTGGCTGAACACCTTCACTTGTATTCAAACATTGGATCATCACTTGTTGCTGCAGCGAAATAGTGTGAACGTGTTTACCACCGTATTTTTTTAGGGACGCAATATCCTCCAGCTGTCGCTCCCCATGCTCTTGACTAAGTAGTCGTCGAATCTCGTATATGTTATAACGTTTACAACGTTGGAGATTCCGCTTCGGTTTCATTTTTAGCGCTATCGATCTTTGACTTACGAGGCTGTGTGGAGATCTTGTTGATCTAACGTCACAGTGCAATTTGTTTCCTGTACTGTGAATATGCGAGCCAATCAGAAATTTTAAGCATAATTTTCATTTTAGCATCCAATGCTTAGCTCCGTCCAGCAGTTATTCCGAAGAATTGTTACATTGACTGGATGTTTATGGGGTGTTTTCATCTCTGCTCTTCAAACATGACACGTATTAGACAACGCTTGATCATCACATATCTTCACAATGATACTAATAGTAGTTCAGCATGAGAGATGCGATGTAGGCATATAACCGCTCTGTACTTCACCTTTTCTTTACTGGTTCTTTCCGTTATTGGCCTTGAAGCAACTGCAGAGTTTTCTGTAGGCAGCCTAAAGCTTGACTTGACGAAGGCTGCTGTAATTTATTTTGCGAAATCGCCAACAGCATCACATAACTAGAGAATAGAGATAGTAACGCGTGTATGTTTTCTCAACCAGTATATATGCTGTCGGTCGTCCAATGACTTTAAGGACACTGAAGAGCGAACAGGGCGAGGCTATACACCAGGTCGTAATCAGCAAGAGTGTGTACTATTTTTCTGCAAACAGGTTGACAAGATGGTGATGAAGGTAGGCTACCTTGACTGGATCAAAAACGACACGCGTTTACAGGAGCTGTACAAAGACGTAAGTGCTCAGAAACCAACCATTCACAACTACGCCCCCAAACGGGGTATCAAGTAGGCAGGGACGTACTGCAGACGAAATTGAACGCAACAGCAGACAGCTTTCGAATTCCGTTTTCTCATCGCAAGCCAAGGTGCAAGCGCTTTGCGCTTGGAGCAACTTCAACACATTGTCACGGAATTCATTCTGTGCACACGGGAAATTCCGTTAATCTGAAAAATACGAGCCTTGATAACAAATACCAGTTCTGAGTTTGTCACGCTAAACCATGTGTCTGCTTCTTTCTGTTCTTCTACTCAGATCAGGTTCTGTCGCGCAATGTCGCGCCACGGAGGGATACGAGAGTTTACTTTGAGTATTTTCTAAGATGCAATTTGTTGGTACATCTTCAGTGTAAGTTCGTTGACAGGCGGGATCGCATCGTGAGTTCATGTTAAAATATCGAGTGTAATTTTTTTTGTATATAAGACACCAGATTTATCATACTGAAATACCGGTCAAAAAGCAAGCCCACTTTTCATATCGCAACAAAACCCGGCCGCAGGGACGAGAAGAAAAACATACAGAAACAGCGTATGAAATAGAGTTCAGAAGTGATATGTCGTACTAACGAAATATTCGCAAAAGTATACGAAATACGCGAAGCATACCAGTAACGTCCTCGCATCAATATAGGCATAGTAATCCGTCTGAGGCATATATAGGGCACGTGTATTTCTGTGACAGCAACAACGTGCATGATTCTATCTCAGTTTACCGGTCGTCTCTTCCTGATCCTATCTCATAGATTGGATGGGTGGACCCGAATACGCCGTACCCCATGATCCGTGCCCGATACCTCAACAACAAAGGAGTATATCACCTGAAGAATATTCGTAGGGCTTACAACAGGGCTGAAAGGTATGCCTGTGGCTGTGCTTTGTTTTTAAGTTTAATCCCAATGTACGACTTTTTTTTTTTCATTAAAATGCAGCATGCTACTAAAGATAACAGTTTCAGTTTCTCGCGATGACAACAGCAATGACTCACTTGTAATGCATGCGAGAAATCTTCGACCTGCATGTCCTGTCACTCCAAATCTGGTACCTGATATGTACCACATGAAAGAGGACCAGCCTCTAGGCCAAGCTGTACACATGCGGTACGGTCCTCAAGTAGCAGGTAGAGTTTTCGAACACTGTGAAACTCAAGCGGCACAAGGGGTCCAACGGCATCCTTAATGGCTAGGTATCTTTTAAATGCGATGTACCAGTTGTATCTCATGTGTATACCGCGTGTTTCGGGAGCATGAGTACGAACTCCTTCTAACAATCTCCATGCGCTGCAAAAATTGTTCGGGCGATGCCGAATGCCAGTCAATAAATTCCCTTATTCAGCATTGCCGTAATGGATCTGCACTGTCATCCTATCAAAAATGTGCTCAAGGTGGGGCCAGTTACCGTGAGGGATCGCACGTTTGGGAAGAATGCGTTTCTTCCAACCGCTGGCAAAATCAGTTTGTATCGAAACGGCGGGGAGTGAAGACGAGACCGCTCGGTCTTTGAAGCAGCTCGTTCGTCACTTTCAAGATTAGAGTCATTTGAGGTGCGTATTATATCTATGAAGTAACTATATTCGTCCGCATTTTTCGTTCATCTTCGCTCTGTTTCCCAGTTGTACTCATCACCAGCAGGCTGGACAGAACGACTGAGGGATTGAGACAACGAATCCTGCGCTTCATGTACGAACGTTGGTGCATGAATTAGAGAAGCCTAGTTTGCACTTTATACCCCGCTTACACATGCAAATAAGCATGTTTCTCAGGCAAGCTTTTTCGGTTGTTGAATTTTTTACATTGCATTTTCTCCTAGGTCACGCCTGGGCGATGTCGTAAATGCATGAGTTTATCATCTTCTGTGGCTGGTGTTACGTTCTGCGGAAGAAACAGAAGTTGGGGAAGAATGCGAATCCAACGGTGTGTACGAAAGATAAAGAAGCGTAAGCGTATCCACAGAGCAGACGCAATGGTGAAGGGGAGATGCAGAGGTCAGCGTCGATCCATACGTTGTGTGGGTTCGACGTTTGTGTATCATGGCAATGCATGCTGGTGATGGACAGACACTCTTGGAAAGCATTCAATTTACGAATAAAGGTATATGTTTGTGATATTGATCGTGCAGCGTGGCTTCTTGGGGCTCTTCGTATATCGTAGATGAGGTGATCCACCCCGACGTGTAGGTATAAACATCTGCGCACTACGCGTTGTATGTACCGCATGTGAGGGCGTGTATTTAGGGTACATCCGCACATCCGCAACGTCGCGTTTGTACCCTTAGATGGCCAGAGATAGCATTTCGCTTGATGTTGGCAATGCGCTCCCTGCACAGTAAATCGTAAAGCACCCTCTCGGTGTAAATGAGTTTACACCCCTTGTCCTATAACTGGCTCCCTTTTTTCACATCACAGTGGCAAACACCCTTTTTCAGAAGGTGTATTGTGCACGAAACACCTTTGCAAAGGGTGCTTTCAGCATGGAACACCTATGTGAAGAGTGCGTTACATGCAAAACACCCTTTTTGACACTCCCAAAAACACCATTTAAGGGAGGTGTATTGCAGCTTTTATGTAAAAAGATGTGATGGAATGCTATAAAGCATGTGATGCACCTCCACATTCCAGGTTCACATGCCCTACAATCTAAATCCAGTGACGGATAGGCGCCGTCTGATCAAGATGCCGCCAGATGACTTTAAGGGGCACGCGGTGCTTGCGAAAGCTGGAGGTGCCCTGTGCCCCCTGAAACAACTGGCACGACATCCCTGCTAACGCCAGGAGTCTCAGTGAACCGGACGTATTGAAGGGTTACATGTATACTCATTAATACGCGAGAGATTGTGCCTCTCGAGCTCCCTAACTGCAAACTCACTGTTGCCTTGAGGCTGACTGACTCTGACGACGGAGCCGCAGTATCTTTACGAGGCGGTTTGTAAGTCGGGTCACACATACTGGATGCATGACGCCCGGAGCAAGATCGGCACTTCAGGAAACCTCGGAACTGTTTCGCCGAGTGATTTGGCTTAGTACAGCGAAAACACAGATGTTGCGCCGCCAGTAATTTCTTCTTCTCATCCAGCGGCTTCGGACTTGTACATTCTGCTGTTTTGTGTTCCGGGGCGTTGCAGAATACACACTTACTTCCCTTGGAAGTCCTTGCCGTGCTCTGCAATGTTGTGATCGGACAACCGCTTGCAGTCTTCGCAATATGTGAGAACTGCGACCTCGGACGGTCATTGAATGAGCTCTTCTCGAATCGGGTACTTAACTCCTCACGGGTGTCTCAAAAAAAAAAAAAAGGAAATAAGAAAATGCTCCAAGGACATCGAACATGAAACACCAAATTTTATTGGCTTGTACATACCTTTAAATTTCATCCAGTACATCATCAGTTGCTGAATGGAAAGCATACACGGTTCACTAATTCCAACACACACATATGGAGCACACGTTGCACGGACACACAACCCATCCGATGCACCAGACAGTCCTCCAAACGTCGAACGCACAATCCTCGAAACCTCGAACAGGCTGGCACTGCAAAGTTCAATGACGATCATCCTTAGTGACGAAACGAAAGTTCAGTTCCTCAAACGAAACAATTGTCCAAGCAAGTGGCACCAGACACGCTTCGATGTGAGAAGCAGTTGCAGTTTTGCACACGTATGTGTGACCGTTGAGACAGGAAACAACCCGTAAAGAAACCGAAGTGAATATCACGCTGGCATTGTTCCAACGTGAATGCCGGAATAGTACATCAGTTTGTAACTCACGTCCTTGCAATCGATTCGTTCCCACGGTTACCTATAACGAAATAATACAATTAACCTCGTAACGTACGTCGTGGCTTCAGCGATGTAGCCGATCCTCCCCTGCCGCCATTTGCAATGCGTCCACCGTCTGCAACAGAATGTACTTTGATGGTTAAACACGAGGAAACCGCAGACGTCGTACGATGCTAGGTTGACTTACCTTAAGCTATGATTAAACCTGTACTTAAAAAGCAAGGTTGTTATTCTTCTCAAAAGCGAGGTTGCAGCACAGATAACGTGCAAAAAACCGGGAACGAATGCACTGTGGAGGAATAGGGCTTGCCATGTCGCTCCTCACCGGCGGAGCGCGGAGCAACGTAGTAGACTCCGAAGAAGGCACACGCATTATTCAACAAGCAGACGAGTATACGGGTCAGGAGGCACACATATTATCCAGTGGGCACAAGGACATTTCATAGCGACGTGACGGCTTTGTACCTACTGAAATTTGGCGTTGGGGATCGCTGTGCTTGCTATTTGATAACCGTTACGGCTGTTAATAGGCGGTTACGGCTGTGTACCGACTGCACTTTCTGAGGAAAGTTTTTTAACCGGCACGTGTCCGTCACAGGAGTTGGAGTGTATACAAGGGGCACATGAGCCTTGGTGTTGCTGGTGGTTGGAGGGTCACAGCACTCTCCCGAAAAGAACTCACCTGACTTATCATAAGGCTAAAATATTGACACGGGAATGTAAGCTGTTGGGTACAGGAACATGTTTATTTCTCCAGCAAAGTTGTTGCTCAAATAATTAAGTTACCTACAGGATTTTCTTGCAAAATATGGCATGGTTTCATGCCAGGCGACTTAACCACCGTGTTCACAAATTGCTACGCATTATTGCCTTCGGAAATCGTCAAATAGTCTGCTGGTCTGAAGTTCACTGGTATCATGTTTGTAGGGGATTAAACAAAACAAAAATGAAGATGTAGACGCCAGAAGGAAAAGTGAGAAGCGCCAGCCAGCGCCAGGAGAGAGAGAAAGCGACTGTAACCGTATATTCAGAATCCAAAGGGTATTCTCAAGTGTATTGAGACGAAAGGGTGCGTCAGTTCATCGGTGTGAGCGGCGTTGTTCGGAATCATTCCTTTGTGTACCAAAAATGTATTGCGTATTGATGTGTAACACCGTTGGGAAGAAATAAACTACACGATTACCCAACATTAATCAGAAGTGGGATTGTGAACACACCATCGGACGAAGACAACAAGCGAAAGTCAAGTAAGCAGACTCCTCGTAGGAATTTAGGCCTAGCTAACAATGGGACGACCGAAGAAGATGCGTCCGCAGTCGGGAGCTCAGCCGCAGGCAGCAGAAGATATATCTGCTTCGAACACTCAAATTTCACCTTCGGGAGATGGCACAACACCAACTGCCGATACAATTGGTCAGCCTGTGCAAGACCCCGCTGACGATGGTGAACATGAGAACCGTGAGGCGATCACAGATTCTTCTATCACCTGCGAAGAAGGCTCCACCGCACCGAATGTGACTTCGACCACCGAGGGCACACAGCAACTCGATTTCCAGGCAATTCTTCAAACCGCGGTTGAGACAGCGGTCAGAGCAGCAATTGCTGGCATATCACCAGCTCTGCAGCAAAACGCAGCGCGTTCTCCTCACCACCGTGTCAACGACATGAAGGATCTCGTTCCCGAATTTCATCCGGATCAGGACAAGGTGATGACAGCAGAAAGGTGGACGAAACGTATTGACGAACTTGCAGAAACATTTGGCTGGTCAGATCTGGACACAGTTGTGGTGGCTCTTCCGAAACTCAGAGGAACGGCACGAACGTGGTATGAGGGTGTGTCTGTACGCCGTCGAACTTGGGAGGAATGGAAAGAACTGTTGCACGAGTCATTTCCCTCCACATCAGGCCTTCAGTCGCTCTACGGAGAAATGCTCGCCCGAAGGAAACGTCCAGGGGAGACATCAGAAGAGTACTTTTACGACAAGGAGACGAAGGCAAGACAGTGCAACCTCTCCGAGCCAGACGTTATCGAACACATCATCACAGGGCTCACCGACATGAAGCTCGTTCAAGCTTTGAGTGTGAGAGACTACCAGAACACCAAGGAACTGTTACGACACATCAAGAATATAGAGAAAAGTGTCGAACTCGCCACAGGACAGTCCACAGAAAGGCACCAGAAAGGAAAACCACCTGAACAGTCGAAAGAAAACGCTCCAGAGAAATCGCAGCTACAGGTGCCCAAGTCAGAGAATCAGAAGGGGCAGCCACGCTGCTTTAACTGTAATAAAAGAGGGCATATAGCTCGTGATTGTCCAGAGCCGTCTCGACGACAACAATCACCAGCTGTTAAGGACACAAACTCCAATCGTCAAGCTCGCTACGCAAGTCGGGGATCATCGCAGTTTGTCGTGGCCGAGAACGTCAACCCCTGTGGACCATCATCAAGGTTGCCAAGATCAATGGTCCTCACGAGGTACAGGCGATGCTGGATACAGGCAGCTCTAGTTGCATACTCCAAGCATCATTAGCCGTGATGTGTGGACTGAACATTCTACCTTGCGACAAGACGCTGTATGGGTTCGGCTCAAACACAGAGCCAACAACACGCGCTATTGGGAAGGCATCGGTGGACTTGACGATTGATGGTGTGACCGCACACGATGTAGAGGTTCTGGTTGTTCGCGACTCTGTGCAGCCGTTTGAACTCCTGGTGGGCCGAATTTGGACAGAGCTCCCTCACATAGCCTATTGCAAGGTTGGTCAAAATTTCATGCTGGGTTACAGAGACGAAGAACCCTTCCGTGACATCGACATTGTCTCGCCTCCAAGCAAGCAGCATAAAATCACAGTACAGAGGGATACCATCGTGCCCAGTAATACCGTTGTCTGGGTAGAAGCGGAGACTGTTGAACGGAAGACACTTGATGCGCTTTACGTGCAAGAGTGTGGACCGGACAGGCTGTTACGTGTAAATGAGGGCGTAGTCCGTATTCCCTTGTTCAACTGTGGACAGGAAGATTTGCTTTATAGGAGCGGACAGCGACTAGGGAGGATCGAAGAGGTCAATTTGTTACGAGAAGCCTCAGAGGAAGGATGTGTGAAGGCTCAATCGTGCCAACAGAAGGCACCAATAGAAATGTCGCAGGTGAAGATGGGCAGCGAAATATCAGAGCCAGATGCCACACGTCTTCTTGATCTACTCAACGAATATCGGGAATGCTTCGCCTTCAGACTTGAGGAGCTTGGTTGCACTACGCTGGTGTCGATGGACATTAAGGAAACACTTGGAAGCAGTCCCGTCGTATCCCGTCCGTATAGGGCAACACCGAGGGAAATGGGCGAAATATCTCGGATTGTTCAGGAATGGAAGACGCATGGCATAGTGTCTGACACCACTTCACCGTATGCAAGCCCCGTACTCCTAGTAAAGAAGAAAAATGGAGAGAGCAGACTTGTGGTGGAGTATAGAAAGCTAAACAGTCAAACAGTCAAGGAGCATTATCCCCTTCCAAATATCGACGATCAGCTTCTGCACCTTGCTGGCAGCCGACTTTACACAACGGTTGATCTCGCGCACGGGTATTTACAAGTTCCCCTGACGGAAGCAGCGAAGGACAAGACAGCTTTCGTAACACCCGATACCACTGGGGGGTTTGAGCGACTCATGTTTGGTTTAACCAACGGGCCAGCAGTATTCCAGCGCCTAATGAACAAGGTGCTAGGGCCGTACAGAAATACAATAGCTTCGTGCTATTTAGACGATGTTTTGGTGCCGGCCAAGGACTGGAATGAGATGCTAGAAAGGCTCGGAAAAATCCTAGAGGCTCTCAAGGAAGCTAAGCTCACACTCCGACTACAAAAGTGTCAGTTCGGAAGGAGCTCAGTTGAGTTTTTGGGGTTTACGCTCGAAGCAGGTAGCATGAAGCCAGGACCACGCAAGGTTCACGCTGATTTCCCCATGCCACGAAACGCCCACGAATTACGTAGGTTCCTGGGCTTGACTAGTTTCTTCAGAAACTAGTCAAGCCCAGACACTGAGCGGACAAGAGCGGAACCAGAGCGGCCAGAGAACCAGCCCAACAAGAGCGGAACCACTGCAAAGACTGCTAAAGGGCAACTCCACTTTCATGTGGACAGAGGAAGCAAATGCGTCGTTCGAGGACCTCAAACAGGCATTAACGAGCGCACCGACACTCGCACTTTACAACCCAGAGGCGAAGACTGAACTCCATACCGACGCCAGCCAGGATGGCTTGGCAGGCATGCTTTTGCAGCAGGACGACCAGAGACGTTTTCAACTCGTTTACTGCATCAGCAAGCGAACGTCCGAAACAGAGAAGAACTACCATTCCAGCAAGTTGGAGCTGTTAGCTATTGTATGGGCGATAGAACGTCTCCGTCCATACCTGCTCGGGATTCACTTCACGGTAGTGACTGATTGCCAAGCACTGGTTTACTTGAACGCCAACAAGACCCTGAAGCCACAAGTGGCTCGATGGTTCGACCTTGTACAAGAATATGACTTCGAGGTGAAGCACCGAAGCGGAACAAAGGTGGCTCATGTCGACTCCTTAAGTAGAGCACCAGTGGAGCCTGGTGATAACACCCTGGAAGATATTGTAGCGGACAAACTCGAAGTACTGCTAACAATGAGTTTAGAAGATCAAGTCCTGACTGTGCAGCGACAGGATTCTGATCTCTCGGAAATTATTGCCTTACTGAAGAAAGGCAGGAAGGATCTCACGTCGTCGGATCAAAGTCGGGTCAAAGACTTCGAGCTAAAGGATGGACTCCTGATGAAAAGGGTGACGGATGACGACGAAGTAAAATGGCTTTTTGCGTTGCCAAAGAGCATGCGAAAAAGCATTGTGGTACAGGCACACGACCTAATGGGGCATTTCGCAACAGAAAGAACCGTCGCAAAAATCAAGGAGCGTTTTTGGTTTCCTAAAATGAGGCGCTATGTGCGTTGCCATATCAGTAAATGTTTCGAGTGCCTTCTAAACAAATGCCCAAGCGGAAGGAGGCCAGGTTTGCTCCATCCGATTCCACCGGGAACGTATCCATTCGAGGTGATACACGTGGACCACTTGGGGCCCTTTGTGAAAAGCACGAAAGGAAGCCAACACCTTCTCGTAGCTGTGGATAATCTTACGAAGTTCGTCAGATTCTTTCCCGCGAAGACTACTACAAGCAAGAGCGTGGTGAAGGCGTTAGAGCAACTTATTCTTGAGAGGGGCCTTCCCCGAAGAATTATCAGTGACCGGGGAACCTGCTTCGCTTCTCACGAGTTCGAAGAATTTTGCCAGTCAAGGGGAGTGCAGCACATTCTCAACTCCTCCAGACATCCTCAGGCAAATGGACAAGTGGAACGCGTGAACCGCGTACTTGTGCCCATCATTTCAACTGCCATCAAGAGGAGAGACCACAAGGACTGGGACGCTGAAATCCCTAGCATAGAGAGAGATTTAAACAACGCAGTATGCAAAACTACAGGCAAGACACCGTTTGCATGGCTACTCGCCCAATTTTTATGACGGTAGACTACATCAGTTAGCGGATGAGAGGAATGACGCGACGTGGAGCGACCCAAGGGAACTGCAAAAGCAGGCCAGGGAGAAAATCTTGGAAGAACAAGAGCACATGAAAGCACACTACGACAAGCGTCACTACAGAGCCACTGAATATCAAGTAGGAGATATTGTTGTGCTACAGCGTGCTCCTGAGAAGACAGGACAACCTACGAAAACGCAACAGAAGTATCGAGGACCACTCGTCGTTACTCAGTGTATTCCAGGAGACACGTATCGAGTGATGGATTTGAGAGAAGGCGGACGACAGCATAAGTTCGCTACTACGGCACATGTCTCGCAGATGAAACTGTGGGGACACCGCGAGGACCCTTCTATAGAAGAGGACGAATCAAACGAAAGTGATGAGGAAGAGGACGTAGAATCCCCAGCGAGTCCTCCAAGGCGGTCACCTCGGAAACGCCGAGAGACAAACACCAACGTATAAAATTGGAGAGAACTAGTACAACCTCTTGAGGACAAGAGGTGTTTCGAGGATGGCCGAATGTAGGGGATTAAACAAAACAAAAATGAAGATGTAGACGCCAGAAGGAAAAGTGAGAAGCGCCAGCCAGCGCCAGGCGAGAGAGAAAGAGACTGTAACCGTATATTCAGAATCCAAAGGGTATTCTCAAGTGTATTGAGACGAAAGGGTGCGTCAGTTCATCGGTGTGAGCGGCGTTGTTCGGAATCATTCCTTTGTGTACCAAAAATGTATTGCGTATTGATGTGTAACACCGATGGGAAGAAATAAACTACAGGATTACCCAACATGTTGGTGTTGGGGGAAATCTCAACAGGACAAATGGTAGAAAGGTGGGACATGTGATGCATGCAACAGACAGGCAAACTATGCCTTGATATGTCTATTTGCTCCTCCCGTCATATTGCAACAATTTCAGATGCCATAGGAAAGCGTAAAGCATTCCAACAAATGTGTCGGAGCCCATATGAAATTGTCATCTTCAAAGTCATTTAGTCACCGTCATTGCTTTAAGCGTGTAAAATGAACAAAATCGGTGTAAAAATATAAATACACCCTTCTGAAAACACCCGTGAGTAAAAGTGGGTGTAGTTCCTCGAACACCTCTTCTGACACCCTTTTTACACCTTTTGATCACATTTTTGGAGTGAGAAAGGGTGTTTATGTTCCAAAACACCCTTTTTTGTGTACGAAGGTGTTTTTGGATTTACTGTGTAAGACTGTCATTACGTACCTTCCCGTTTGACCCACGTATCTCCTACCTCGAGAGAGTGGAATCTCGTACACCACGCGTTCTTCTGCATGGCAGGAAAGTGTTCCTGTGAGCTGTAAAACAAATCACGATGGGTGGTATACTAATACGGGATGGAAGGCAGGCGAGCTTTACAAACCTCTGGAACCCCATACCTCGCAGCGACTTCCTTAAACCGATGGGACAGCTGATGTACAAACGCAACAACTACTGAATCCTTCGGTTGACGTTTCCGTGGTCTCTAGTTTGGTTGTTTAACCCCCTTTATTCCCTTCGTAGAAACTCACTAATACGGGCCCTACACAGTAGTCCCCTGCTTCTATAGTCTATTCGACTGTAGACGTGAGCTGGGGTGCATCCCCAGCTTGCACGACGTGCACAGTGCTTCTTAATGCACGGTAGAGCCAGTCCGTCCGTTACGAGGTTTGGAGTGGGGAGAGGCTTCTGGGTTTGTTTTCCGAATTCCCAACATGCGTGACCGTGTGTACACTTCACCTTAAACTCTTAAACCTGGGACCTGCATTTAACCTTCCACGGTGAGCTCAACTATGAAATATAGTCCCTGGGAACAGATGCTAAGAATTCCTCTTGTAACGTACCCTCATACAGGCTTAAGTAATTGTCCACGTATCTCAGCACTTTTTAACGATGTGTTTTGGAGGCTTCCACAAAGAATTTTGTTTATCTGAGCTAGAAAAATGTCCGATCAGACCGTCGCACGCAGGATGCAGACGCCTTGTCTTTGAATAAGCACTCCCCTTTTGTCCAACAGAGGGTCTTAAGTATACTCGAAGAAGGTCCACAAAGTCGTCACTGCACAGGCCACAATTATTAGAAACTTCACCAACCACAATAATTGTGGTCTGTGTATGGCGGGCTAGAAGGACTGGTGTGCCAAGCGCCTAATCTAATGCATGGGGAGCGCGTGGTCACGGCCGTGGACAAGATGGCGGCGAATTTAGTATGTGGAATTTAGTTAGTATGTGGAAATTCCCGAAATCTCGTACGCTTCTAACACAAGGTGACCTGACCTGGATGTTCAGCTCCTGGGAGCCTCTGGTCGGCAGTCATTCTTTTCCGAGAACCTTGGCTGCTTTGATGGTTTACAACGGGGGGTTGGGGGGTGGGCGGTTACGTTTAGTAAAAGGAACGAAAGGTTAGCCATGCAAAGAGCCAGTTTATACAACGGCTTGTAGACGTTGTTGTAGCATTTATCAGTTTACGTAAACGCACAATATCGCGCTGACGTCGTGTAGCCTCCTAACCGTGGTGCCAAAATAAGGGAATAAAAGCAGCTGCTGACCTTGAATTCACAGAACAAAAAAAAAGAAGGAAAGTCAGCCTCGCTACTAATTAGGCGCATCCAACACATGCATCAAACAAAGGTGGCTGTATTTGATGCAACCATGCCTTTCCACAGCAATTTTTCAGTCTTGCCACAGGGGCTCTCTCGAGCAAATGCACCAAAAATGACCGATGCCCATTTCGAGCACCAACTATTCTTCAAAGCGAATTCCATGGAATAGTCGGACCAAATGAAGCACGTGCCAATTTAGACATGGTAGCGGCTCTGTAATAACGTGGTAACGTAAAAGTAACTCGTTACTATCGAGTAACGGGAACGCGTTCCTTTTGTTACTTTGGTAATGGGTAACGTATTTAGTTCCTTTTCTTCATGGTAACGAGTACCGGTATTTAGTTCCTTTTTTTCGGTAACGTGTACAGGTCTGCTCCGAACCCCCCTCAAAGGTCGATTACTGGGAAAACTACTACGGCGCGCGTAATGCACAGCGTTTGAGATGCAAACGTTATGCCCGCTAAGTTGTGCTTTTGCTCTTGCACGGCTCCGAAGGTCCTGTGGGAGCACATGAAAACTATGCTTTGCGACTGTGGGGCTCCTGCACTCAAAGCTATGCCGAGGGTCACGCTTGCGCATACACATCCGAGCCTGTGTGATAAAATGTGGGTGAACCTAGCCGTTCAGGTCCGAAGCCACCTTAACGGCCTCACGCTGTACAAGCCTCGCATCCCCCGAAGCAAGAGTTCGTCAAGCTCATGCTCACCATTACCTGAAATCACCATCACCATGAAATGTGTCCTCTAGTCATCATGAGGCATATTGTTGCCTGTTTCGAACACAGTTTTGGTAGAGCATATTGGTGGATGACGAAACCAACGCGAGATGTCAAACTACTGGATAATGAAATGTGTCCTATGCAGTACATCTCAAAGCGTACGAAAGGAAACGTTTCCTATGCTGTTCACATACCGTATCACGTGAGGGAGAGGGCGCCGGAACGACAGCGCAAGCAGCCGTGGTAGCCACCTGTCGGCAGGCCCGTCGTCCCGACCCAACTTCATCCTTCGCTCAGCACACCATTCATTCTAGCCCGCCATAGTCTGTGGATTGAGTACTTCGTCGACCTTCTTCATCTGTACCTACGGTACTCTGTATATAATTGTTTGCAAACTTCTTTGTCCGTAGACCAGTATCTCGGAAGGCTCATGTTGTCAGGCATTTTTTCTGATGGCATTGGTGCTATTTTCTCTTTGTCACTCCAATAAGTGCGCTGCAACAAGTAGTTATTTTCCACAGCTGCCACTGTAGTAGTGTTCCCAGGTGCAAAGTGCAAGGGCGACAATTTACCAGCCTCTTAGTTCTGTACGCCTCTGCACACCTAGGCACACTTTCAGGCTTGTAGTTGATTTCATTGATTTTACATGTAGATGCTGAACGTAAAGGCCTTTTGTTTATTTTTTCCAATAGGTACATTTCTCCCATGCTTCTGTATAATGCTGCCCACGTACACCTCGAAAATTCAATAGGTAAGAACCATCGTGCTTTTCTGTTGCACTCTTGTGAAGGTGGTATGGCTTCGATGTGCTTTCTACTTCCCTTATTTAGCACTTGTTTATGACCTGCTGCGACCGAAGTCTGCGTGTCTAACAGAATGTTCAGATAGACATTCTAAACGTTGTACATTTTAAGAACCCTTTTTAAAAGGTGGAATTGTGCAAAAATTTACCTTTCATTTTATACCGTAGAGGAAATCTACGCCCGTATAAGGTACAGCGGCCATAAGGTACAGCAGATATGAGGTACCGCCGCTGTCAGGTAGGCCAATCGAAATGCGCAGCACTTACAAGGTACAGACCATAAGGGTTACACGTGCTGTGCACTCTAAACCCAGTGACGGATAGCTGCCGTCTGATCAAGTGGCACATTTGTTTTTTAATGTGCCAGATGACTTCAAGGGGCACGCGGTGCCTGCGAAAGCTGTAGGTGCCTTGTGCCTCCTGAAACAACTGGTACGACATCCCTGCTGACACCAGGAGCCAAAGTATACCAGACGTATTGAAGGGTAACTTGTACCCACAAATACGCGAAACACATTGGGCCTCTCGAGTTCCCTAACAGAAAAATTACCTCCAGGCTTCGCAAAAAAAAAAAAGAAGAAGAAAAAGCAAGGAAGAAAATGCTCCAAGCACATCGAACATGAAAGACCAAGTTTTATTGGTTGCACATACCTTTAAATTTCATCCAGTACATCATCGTTTGCCGAAATGGAAAGCATACACGGTTCACTAATCCCAACACACACATATGGAGCACACGTTGCACGGACACACAACCCATCCGATGATTCGATGCACCAGGCAGTCCTCCAAACGCCGCACACACAATCCTCGAAACTTCTAACAGGCTGGCACTGCAAAGCTCAGTGAGGATCCCAAGTGACGAACACGACAGTTCCTCAAACGAAGTGGTCGAGGAACAATTGTCCAAGCATGTGGCGACGGACACCAATTCGATGTGAGAAGCAATTGCAATCTTGCACGCGTATGTGTGACCGTTGAGACAAGAAACAACCTGTAAAGAAACCGAAGTGAGTATCACGTTGGTATTGCTCCAATGCGAATGCTGGAACATTACACCATTTTGTAACTCACCTCATCGCAATCGATACAGTCCCACGGTCACGGATAACGACAGAATAGAAGTAACCTCGCTTGTAATGTACATCGTCGCTTCACCGATGCAGCCGATCCTCTCTTGCCGCCATTTGCAATGCGTCCACCGTCTGCAACAGAATGTACTTCGAAAGTTTAACACGAGTAAAACGCAGGCGTCGTACGATTGATCACAGCTAGGTTGACTTACCTTAAGCAAACATTATACCTGTACTTAAAAAGCAAGATGTCATCTTTCTCAAATGCGAGGTTGCAACACAGACAGCGGGCAAGAAAGCGGGAAGCGAGAAGGAACATACTGCGGGAGAATACGTATAAGTTGTGCCATGTCGCTCCTCACCGGCAGAGCGCAGAGCAATGTAGTAGTGGTAGTACGCTCCAACGGAGGCACGCATACTCAGCCGGCACACGCATTATCTAACAAGCACACGAAGTTCAGGAGGCACACATATTATTCAGCGGGCACAAAGCTGTTAATACCAACTGTTAAAGCTGCTAAAGCTGTTAAATACCAACGTGACGGCCTTGTACCTGCTGAAATTTGGCGATGAGGATCGCTGCGCTTGCTATTTGATAACCGTTGCAGCTGTTTCGAGACGGCTACGGCTGTGTGCAGGCTGCGCTTTCTGAGGGAACTTTTTGAACTGGCACGTGTCCGTCACAGGATTTAGAGTGTAAGGTACGCCGGTATAATAAGGCACAGCTCATATCTGTAGGTGAATATCCAGTATGCTCTTCATCAGTGTACGTTCTAAGTGCGTAAGAGTCTGCGTCTTCAGCAGTACAGGAACGAAAGGCTGTTGAGGCGCTTTATGAATGCGTCAGCTTTTTATCTTCTTATAAACACGAGAGGCGGATATCTAGTTGGCCGTACTTGATTGACTTTCTATTTCGGACATGTGTGAGACGCAGCTTTCTGTAGGGCTTTGGAAACTGCGGCTTGACTATTATACCAGCAATATATACCTGAAAGAGACCTAAAACTTGGTGGAATGCAACAGGACAAGAAAAGGCAATCACATGATATAAGGTCAGGTAGAAGAGAACAGCTAGCTCAACTGTGGTTGGCTTCTCTATCTCAATGATTTCTCCTGCACCGCAGAAAATGAACGTTTCATTCCCGAAGAACACTTTTGGCCCTGGAGGGTCCACCTCTTTGGAAATGATCTGTTCACAAACAACAATAACTTTATTTTTAAAATGATGAACGGGGAGTTTGATAGTCGGGGCGATACTCTACCCCATCGCTGGTGGTGATGTGGGAGTGAAATAATGAGACCCTTCACAATAAGGTCAGGGGAGTGTCCGTTGACGAAGATAGGTCAGCGAATTAGTTATTTTAAAAGATACGGAATTAATTGATGATGGTAATAAAAATATGTGTCCATACCGTGGATATGAGCTCGTACTTGGAATTTCTGGTCCGTAAGAAGACACCCATGTCGAGAAATGACTGAGCTTCCTGGCTTGCCATTGCTGAAAAGACTAAGACATTTTATTCGTGCGAGTGCTTCGTCCGTAGTTGTCTAGAATTCCTGGCCTCGGATTCAACTGTCAACTGTCAAGGGATTAAAAAAACGGCGAAACAATAATTATACAATGTGTTTCACCAAGGTCCCCTTGCTGAATAACAACGTAAAATTTTCGGTTTGTGGTTAACGTCCTTGAGACAGGTGCCATTCTAAGTTTTCTGTTTCTGTTCGGGCGCTCTCAGAGCCCCTGCGGTACTGCTCCTCATTTGGGAATATACTTCAAACGGAGATTATTTCAAGATGCCTACGCACGTCTGTACTTTGTGTTGTAACAGGTTGCTCATTCAGCAGTCCGAAAGCTACGTGTTCATCGTCGTGGTTCACCAATCGGTACCTACATTTTTACTGGCAAGTTTTAGTGCATCAACACAATACAGAAATGATACCACACACTAAGCTATTCAATCAAACCCACCGTCTTCGAAACATTACTTTGCGCGCAACAATTCGCTTATCAGTTATTGCATTTTCGGACCACTTGTTGTGAACATTTTTCTGTTATGCACTCTGCGGTGCACTCCAAAGACGGTAGTCGGGCAGCGGAATGAAAGGTCGATCTGCTGCACCTACGTTCCCGATAAGCATATAGACCGAAGCCAGCTAATTCTTCTCGAGAAGGTCAATTTTTGGTTGCCATATTCACATGTCGGAATAGACAGAGATGTTGATCTCTGCATAGGACCCTCTATACAGGGTGTGTCACGGAAACTCTCCGACTGAATAATGCTAAAACGGCGCCACCTGTCTGGAATTTTTTTTTTTTTTTTTGCATTTTTGATGCGCGTTCCACAAACTGGTAGCTCAGTTTCTCATTTGCATGCGCTGTTGAACTAAATAAACATCCTGGATGTGTTCTCTCTTTTTAAAACTGGCGCCTCCGGAGTCTGCCGAAACCCTCATTGCCCTGATCCGAATACCAGCGCCCGGAAGCGTATTTAGATCTGCTAAAGAGCAGAGCGCGGGGAGGAAAAGGACGCAGCTGATTGGTGGAGAGTGAGAAGTAGACGCGAACGGAGCGGCTCTGCTTCTCTGCTGGCCTGTACCGCTGTGCGGACGCCGCCGGCCACCTTATACGCATGCTTGTTTGCTTGCTTGGGAAGGCAGCGCAGTGCGTATCTGTTTGGCGTGGTGGTGCTCGTTCACCAACGAAGAGTACGCAGTGGTTGTGCCACGTCGCATGTGTTGGAATTTGTCCGATATACCTCTTCTGATTGTGGGGCGCTCCGCGTTTAACTAATAATATGATTCAAGCTCCGAGGCACTCTGCCTCTTATTAGTAATGACAAAAACAGGTAGTATTCTCCTTATTCTTGCATACAGGTTTAACACGAACACAGTCATATATGCCTGCTTTAATAAGCGATGAAACACCCCAAACATCATCACCAAAAGGAAGTTTCTGTTGGTCTTTTCATCTTATCTGGTGTGCGTTTCTGTTAGGCTGTTTCAAGACAAACATTGAAGTGAATTGCATCATCTGCGTTTCTGCAAAAATTTACCTTGTATGATGCAGCACAACAACCGGGCAAGAAGAAACGAGGAAGCCACACAGGAGCCCTGCGTGCTTTCCTCGTTTCTTCTTGTCCGTCTTGCTGTGCTCCGTGATATGTCAGGATGCAAGTATACCAGCTAGCTCAAATTCACACTTTAATTCGGAATGTATCATTGGCGGTTACAACTTGATACAGATATATCGCAAACGCTATTTTCTTCAATTGTACCATGGGGTACTTAAAATATTGCACCTCATTACCGAGCTTAGATCTCACAAGTACTATTCTACCATCCTGGCTAAAGCTACTCAGCAAAACCAATAGTCACCCTTCCATTGCCGAAGTCCGGGTGCTCAGTTGGAAAGCGCTTTCATCAGATGGCTTTCCCTCAAATCGAATGGCCAGGCGACTGAGCAGTTATGTTTCCTTCCCTTTTTTCACTTCAAAAGAGACGATAGACCATGAGGATGATCCCTGGTTTCAAGTAGACGCGTACCAATATGCTGGTGCTGCTGTGATCGGAGCGGTACACTTATAAAAGATATTTCATTGCATTTGTCCGAGTGTTCTTGCACATTGCAATTTCAGAGAAACTAATTGCAACCATAGACTTTTAATCCCACTAAGCTGACATAAAGTGCTTGTCCAGAAGTTGACGTTTCTCGCTTTGTCTGCAGAGGTGACGCCGGCAATTGCCAGTGGTTTGCTGTTCGAAGAAGGGCTGCCCCCGTAAGTGACATCAGTTTCCTTGCTTAAAGTGACGAACATGGCTAACATATTATCACTTAAGATATTCTCCTAAATTCTGTATGACTTGATTTGAGTACACCGATAGGAAGCTTCTGACTTGGGACAAGTGTCTACGCACGTTTTTGAGGGAAGTGTAGGTGCGCGCGCACCTCCCCTAACAAACGTACTGTGAACATAACGCAATACGGGTTGGGACAAAAGTTTACGGAACACGCGAGCGGCGTACTTTCTATTCGGTGCAGCACCCCAGAGGACGGCGTAAGCGAGTGAGTTCACAGCTTCATAGGGATGGAAGCGTGCGCTGTTAGCGACGCACGGTGGCAGTTCCGGTGTCGCTTGGGTGTGTCTTCGCAAGTGGAAGCTATCGTTGTGTGTTTGACAGCGCACCCTTCCACCCCTCCGAAATAGCGAACTCACCCGCTTCCGCGAGCCGCTGAGGTGTCCACCGAAAAAAAAGTACACCGCTCGCTTGTTCCGTAAAGTTTTGTCCATTTGAAACGCACCGGCTTTCAGCAAACATAACAAAATACAGTTAACGTTTGCCCCATTCGTGCCCCATCATCAGAATGACGGCTTTTAGCTCCCCGGCCACTGAGGTTTTAAGGGGGCCATAAACAGGTATGCAAGGTGCACTTTTTTTCTAATGCAGTGTGATTCGTTTCCCACAGTGACGTTGAGCAAAAATTTTTGTCGCAAAAAAAGTAAATAATGGGTCCAAACCGACCGAGTATTCACTGCACTCTTTCGCGCTCATGCCCCACCCTGCGATGCCCTGGCGACAATAGAGACACGTCATTTTGACGTCGCGCACCATTAACCATTCAAAATGCGGAAAACGTATACATTGATTTTGTTGTAGTATCGGGAAGTGAGGTCAATTCTAAGCATGCAACACTTATCAATCCCAGGTAGCCAGATCAAAAGGTAAAAAGCCCAAAATATTATATTTCATGTGCGCACTATGTTTTCAGCGCTGTATTGCTCCGCGAGGTCACAGCGATGTTCCCGCAACCGGTTCTTCCCGCCTGCCGCTGCTTGTGTCAACGAGTCCCGTTCATTGGCTAGGAGACCGAAATCTTCCCCATCTCCACTGGCTGGAATGCAGCTTTGCTACACGTGCGAGACGTGTGACGTAGGTACTCCCCGAGTAGGAAGGAGAGACTCGCCCGGATTACGCTCCTTGAATGGCATTGTTTCGTGGTAAAGACTCTCGCCAGAAGTAAATGAATTTCATAATTGGATATCGCGAGCCACGTTCTTTCATAGAGCATAGTAATTGGAGAAAATTCGTGGAGCTGTTTAGTGCCCCTTTAGCGCTTTTAATCATGATTCCAGAAAACCGCACAGTCCAATTTTTCACCTTTTTCTTTATATTTGGCCTTGCTTTCTTTTGGCATCTTCGAATGGAAGCTACCGATCGCTCTATAGTGCTCTGGAGAGCGCGCTCTATGTTCGACTGGTCAAAACGGTGCGCTCTCACAACACATCCGGCAGCTGTTTCTTTCTTCCCCCAGCTTGATCCATCTTTGGATTAGAGCAATAGTACCGCGAATCCCGTGAGTACCGCAAGACACAATAAAGTATGGCTTTTCCTAGTCGAAAGAAGGTGGAGAAAAAGTTTGCTGAGTGGAGTTCGCTGAGATTGCGCACGCGGAAGAGATTTTCTTTTAGACTGTGCTAGGTAACGGTTCGCCTAACTTTCAGTGGGCTCCATATTGAGGCTATGACACCGACAGTGGTCGTACCCTTTGTTGGACACGAGAAGGTGTGCCATTGCACATCATCAGGAACACTTCCACTGCTCTTCACTCTAAAAACTGAACTTTACCACATAACAGGCTCTGTGCGAACCATTGCCACGAATGGTAGGGTTATCGCTTCTGATTCGAGGGGAGAGGGAGGTGTACGCATTTTTGTGGCAATTATCATTTATCCAAAATGGCCCAAAAAAGGCGCACGCCTCCCTCTACCATGCAATCAGAAGCGATAACCCTATCATTCGTGGCAATGGTTGGCGCAGAGCGTGCTGTGCGGTGAAGCTAATATTTTTCGAGTGTTCCTGTTCATTTTTACATAAAAAGAAAAAAAGAAAACACGGACGCTGATAAAATTTTGCGGACGAGCAAAAAAGGGGCACTAATTTGTCCCATGAAGCAGCGAAGGAACTTCGTTGAAGTGGGACTGTGTATGTCACACGATTTACTCCAGGCTCCATTTGACTGCCTGAAAAAGGTCCACAATACGCTCGGGGAGTGGGACAATCCACACACTCCACAGGCGCTTTGTACAAGCCTCTTTGTACTCCACTGTGTAGAGGCTGCACATAGGGTGTGTCTTTTGCTACGATTTTATAAGGGGCATTACCAGTCTCAGGCACGCCAGTCATCGCGCAAAAATTCCGCATTCTCATTTGATGGGTTGTGATGTTGTTCTTGTTCCTATACTGCGTGTTTACGGGGGTTCTCGTCAGACATTTGAAGACACACGTAGGTACAGTTTCCCGTGAAGTGGCGCAGGGACACACCATTCCACTTGCTGAGTCGTCACGTCGCCCCCCTCATCGTGACCGCGGAAAGCCGTTCCATTAGCATCTCTCAGAGAACAAGGAGCAGTCAACACAGGGACAACGACACAAGAAGCTGACACACGAAGAAGACACACAAAGGAGCCTCTGTTTGTGTGTCTTCTTGTGTTGTTGTTCCTGTGTTGACTGCTCCTTGTTCTCTGAGTCATGTACCAACAAGCCCATCAAGCTACTGTAGTCCATTAGCATCGCCATTTTTCGTCGTTGTCGTTTACCTGTGCGGTTTTTACACGGTTTTCTTTGCTCTTGCTTCTGCTTGAGGCATGGAACCGTGAGCTGATTCTCTCCTCTCATCTGGGGATATGGTTGGGACCATTCCGATCGTCTGACTGAAAAAGAAGTCATCCGTGGTCATTTGTCTTCGTGTTCCCATAAATGGAAAAATAGATATACGACAACAGCGACCATACAACGATACTACAAATGCGGCTTTCGACGCTACAATTGCACGAACATTCTATTATAGCGCTGGAGGCGTTTTATGTGCCATTAGAGAGTTTTAGTCCATCGTACGCTATCGCCTTTGCGTACGTTAGGGATAGCGCTGATGGTTCTGCGCACGCCCATAACAGATAAAGAGCTTTGCGCAGTGCGTAGAACCACCAACGCTATCTGTAACCCTGTATTCACACGAGCGTGTTTTCTGACGGCGCAGCGACTGAAGGAGCGAGAGGGGTAAATGGTAAGGCGCTGAGGCTACGCCCTTTTGGAACGCCTACACAGATAGTGTTCCAATGTGATGTCGGCTCAGATGCTGGGGAAGCCGGGGATTACGTTCGCGCTGCGGTTGAACGTTGCAGCATTAATTTTATGTGCACGGCGCTTGGTACACAATGGACGAAAGAAAGCGAAAATTTGTGGCTCTTGCTTTTCTCATTGACGATAGTGAATGCTGACACGAAAAGAAGCGGTTAAAGAAGCTATGGACGAATGAATGGTTGCTGAGGAAAGAGTACGGTCTGCAAAATAGCCTTCTACGGGAGCTACGACACGAGAACCCATTTGTCTACCGCCAGGTTTTGAGCATCGATGCGGCCACTTTTAAATACATTCTGCTCCGCATAGCAAAACGCAAAAGGAGAGTATAGAGGCCAATATGCGGGACAGTATAGTAACCAGTGATCGTCTTTCCGTAACCCGTCTGCAACAGGTTCGTTCGAATTATGTGCGCTTAAACATGCCTCTAAATGCATAAAACCTTCGTATATAAGAGTGAGCGGGAAAGAGTGTAGGAGAGAGTACTGTGAAAGCTGTGCGTCGTCGTTTTTTACCGTGACTCCGCAGCAGTCTGACGGTGTTGAGTGTGGTGTAAAGCAGAGACGGCTGTGGCGTAAAGGTCGCACCCTTCGAACACAGTAAAAACAGCTTCACCGCATAGCAGGTTCTGCGCCAATCATTGCCGTGAATGATAGGGCTCTCACTTCTGATTGGAGGACAGAGTGGAGCGTACACCTTTTTGTGTCAATTGTGTGTGTGTCTCTTGTGGTCCCTCTGCTGTACGTTCCGCTAAAGCAAGAAACCTTGTCCTCTTTCTGCAGAAGGGAGGTCTTGCTCAACGGCCATCTAATACTTTGCTCTCCCCGACGAACTCATGCACCCTCAACGCATCTCCACCCTTCATCCTCTATCCTCCATCCGTCTTGCTTTTTTTTTCGGCTAGCTTTGGTAGCTTCCAATTCCTGCGTTTCATTGGCCCCATTGCTTTAGACGTTGGACAGACCATGTTTTTGTGTCTACTACTCATACCGGTGGCATAGCGAGGCAGAGTTCACACCCACTCAAACAACCCTTATGATCTGTTTCTTTTCTTTTTCTCTTTTTTTGGTGGAGGTACGTTACCGTCCCATACATACATATAAAATTATGGAACAAAACGAAATTCACGAATTGGCACTTTTTGCATATCGCGTTTTTCTATATAGGAAGCTTTCCTAGTGACTACTTATGAAATAATGTCATGACAAAGCGAGACGCCATCACGTAAGTGTTGCATCTTCAGCACTATAGCTTTGTCCAGGGGTTACTCTAAAGCGCTGTGGCAGTTCTCAAACTGTGTGGCCGCGATGAATGGGAAACACATAAGAATAGTGAAACCGCGGAAAACTGACTCCCTTTATTACAACTGATCGTTTTCGTTGGTGCTTGTCAGAACACGATTTATGCACACAGTGGCCTCCCGTGAATGCGCTGCATGACGTGATGATGACCCCGGGGAGCTGCCATGTAGGCTTGTGTAATGACAGCCCTAAAATATTATACCATTGCATGGTTAATTTATGATGCCAGACAACTATGAATATGCGTGGCCCCACAGTGGCCGGCTTGGGGGTAAAATTTTGCACCCCTTTGTCTTACCCGGCGTGCGATACTGCTCACACACTTCTCGTTTTTAAACCAAACTGCTAGCGTCCTGAGCCGATACCTTTTGGTTTGGGACGCGAATGCTGCCAACTGGTTATTATTAATTAACAGCAACTGATAAAACGACTGCGCCGTGAATATGGGGACCCAAAAAGTGTTTTGATGTACACATCTACCGTTGCTTCGACATCCGGGTGTCTCTTTTCCATTTCAAGAGCGATATTTTCCCACATGGCATGTTTCCGCGGTACATTTCGGTTTTGCTCATCGGCGAGCTTCCACAAGATCGGATGTTGCTCTACCTGATGTAATAGATAAAAAATAATAGAGCTTGTAACATTGGCAACAGAGGGTGGCTTTCTTTTTCGCTCCGTCCTCCTTCTGCGCGTCAGTCGTCAGATTCTGTGCCCCGCGAACAAACTATCCGTGTGCTTCTTTCTGACGGACGGAGCTGCTGAGCGCAGTGATGTTGCACAAGGCTGTTTGATATCTCGCCAAAAATACAATAAAAACGTGTGCGCGTCATAGATTCTACTGTGCGATAAGCTCCGCCCGCGACCGAATGGTTGGATGGTTGCGTGATAATGCTGCTACCTCCTTCTCCTCCTTCAGTCGCTGCGCAGTCAGAAAAGGCGCTCGTGTGAATACACCGTAACATACGCTTTCGCCTTTGTGTACGATGTACTAAAACTCATCGGATAATATCACACTAGTGGGAATTCACCACACCCTTCCATTCCCAGTAATTGATGAAAGTAGTAGAATTATAAAAAACCTCCATTCCTCGGAATAGAATTGGAACGGAATGGGTGACCCCATCCCTCAGTCTTTATGTCTACTATGTAGAACGATTTACCTGGATATGTCGTGTCAGGACAATTTCTTGTCAGGGTGACGAATGAAAAATGGTGTCGTGAAATACCAGACTTGGCGGACGTTTCTTTTATTGCAGGTCTGTAAATTTCGGTTCCATCGGATTCGTTATTGGTCATGAAATTACTCACGGCTTTGACGCTACAGGTAAGTAGGCATGCCTAGTCCACACAAATATTGTTCGCAGAAGATCAAAACGGTTATGACTCCTGGCTCCTCCCCTCTCCTTGTGGTTCGTGAGTGCATGCGTGTGGGACTCGACACGAAAATATGTAATTGAACTAGCATGAGCACACGGTCATGACTTCTTCTGCGATGAAGTAGCCTTTACCTGACTGATAACCGCGATATCGTCCGTTGTGGACTTGGCTGCTTTCTAATATCACGACAGAACGCTCCGATGCTCTCTTTACTCAATCGCATTTTTAAAAGCAATTTTTGCTCTCGTTTTAAAGGGAGGATGTACGACGCCATAGGAAGACACGCAAACTGGTGGAGCCCCGAAGCGGATGTTGTGTACAAGAAGAAAGCTCAATGCTTTATTGACATGTATGACAATATAACTGACAGAGCAACAGGTATCAAGGTCAGTGTCCACAGTGCATTGCACGTGCTCTGATCTAGATATACCTTGTTTTTGCATAAGACAGTTGTTTACTCTTGAATCGCCATCATAAAATCCTTCCGTCTGTTTGCTGCTTCACGGGTCTTATTCAAAAAGTTATACTTTTTAATGTTAAAACTTTTGGCATGAAAGACATTGTCACGTCAGTGTGGTTTTACTTTCTCCAAACGTGTTTTTTAGCGCTTGCTTCGTTTCAGTGGCTTGCATATCACTGTACAAAAAGTACACCTACAGATGAGTTGTTAACTACAGTTGTCCCATTGCGAACTCTGCTAGAGGAGCTTTCTACCTCTTCTAGAAGAGTGAACATATACTCCTCCCCGGCTGGAGTAGATATACTCCATCGATAGAGTTCTGTAGCATACATAATATACCAAATAAGCAGTGAAATACGAAATACTGAACGACAGAAGTGCAACACGTCAGTTTGACACCAGAGAAGGACGATTGTGATCTGTAACACACATTTATTATAGCCACGAATCACGAATCAAATACAAATATTGAAATAATACATACGTCCAAATTCGAATCCAAACTGACTTGGCGATGAGTATCGAAGTGCCCAGTATCGACCACCAATCACAGCAAAAAGAAATGCAAATCCGAAAAGTCACAGGGCCTACAGAAACGACACTCCAAGTTATGACACATAAAATACCATGACGTCCGTGTGCACCATCTCGTTGAAAGCACGTATTTTCCAGCGTTCGAACGTCCAGCAGCCAACTTCCACGACAAAACTGCAAAACAAGTAGGCGAACATTGTAAGCAACTCACCGCAAAAATACTGTGAGGACCTGTAACGCAACAAGACCTCACCTGTGTTTCAGTCACAGTGACGCGTCTCCTGACCAGCAAAGTCGGTATGCAACCTGAAAATCGTAAATAATTCGCTGGAATTACTGCTTCGAAAAGACATTATGACTACGCATGGACTACGAAACGGTTTTGTTAAGCCTTACCGCATTCAAGAACATCTCTCATGGCCATGTGTGTGGACCTACTACCAAACACATTTAGTTCGAAGAACCTTTCCGAAAAGTATCATTTCCTTGATAACTCTGAGCTTCACACATCACATACGATCTTCAACGTCTCAGTCATAGTGAAAACTTTGCGAACGACCGAACACAAACCTGCGTTCGCCAAACTCCAAAACGACGAGAAAGATCGAAAGGTAAGGGTACAAAAGAGCAGAAGAATCAAACGTGTTCACAAATAATTTGCTAGCGTTGGTGACGACTGGCGACTAACAGACAGAGAGAGAGCTTACGGGTCTCGGGTTTACATCATCCCGGAAGTGTACATTTGCTATTTCATGCGTTTAAACGTTTCAAAATATTGGGGGACTACGTGTCCTATGTACGCGGATGAAAGTGCAGAGCTGCAGAGTGGTCGAGGAGAGAAGGCGTCAGATGCACGTGTTACCACTTCACCCGGAGGTTCGTAGACCTCCTTTAAACCTCCCTCACAAATGAAGGGGAATAGGACCACCTTCTTCTACCACCAGAGTTCTTTGTTGCCACACGGCAATTTGTGACATGTTTGCAGCGACCACATGATTTTAACACAACCGCCAGGTATATTTTGATCCGCTGTACAGTCATCGTCTCGATTATCCGGATACTTCGGGATTCGCCCCTTGTCGTCGGGATCAAGAGTTTCCGGGTAACCGAACCAAGAAAGATTCCGCGGAAACCTGAAAAGTTTGGGAGACCTCTTTATAGATCCAGTAAGGGTACCATCACTTCAAAAAAGAATGCGAAGTGAGCTTCTTGATATAAGCGCGTTGAAATAATTTTGGTCACCGCCACGGCACCCGTTGCGTCCCCGTGCTGTTCTAAGAAGGATAATGTCTAAAAACGTTAGGTACATTGCACATGTTTTTGTCTTGTTGCAAATGTCATTGGCATAGGCCAAGAGACAGGAGATGCTTTAGAACGGCTTGGACGTTGACGTTCACATGTGGATTTCTTGCGCCCGGTGCATACACGACACCTCTCCCGCTTATCGGGTACCATCTCTACCGTGTGCCCGCGCACACCAAAAAGGAATGACCTCTGGAGAAGAAGGAAAGTCAAAGTGTATAGAATGCCCTGGTGAGACGTGCCCTTTTTGCGGAATAATGCGGATACAGCACACGCTAGGGACGGAGGATGTTGACACTTTTCGGTATAACCGAATCTGGAGAATTTTTCCCCGTGCTTGCTCTCCGGATACCCAAAACGAATTTCGGAAAACTGAGACAAAATCCACTGGTAGCGGGTTCGTTCACGGTAATGTAGCCCGGATAACGAGTTTTCCGGATATCTGAACTCCGGATAAGCGAGACTTGAGTGTATGTCGTGAAAAGAAAAGCGCATCATGGTAATTAAAAAGCTTAACAATAAATGAATATACGGAACGGACATGATTATTTTGGAAAATGTCAATACACGCGTCTTGATGTCGGGGAATCGGAATCGCGAAACCGTGTTGCCAAGCTCGGCCTCCCATAACCGCGGCTAGTGGCGTGACCTCCGTTCGGTCGGCAGTCTGACCGCGGTTAGCACTGCCAGCGTGACAAGAGTATTAGTGTGTTAACCTCAGCCATTAGCCGAAATTTCTCAACATTCAGAAGTGTATAGGTGGAGCTAGCGCATGCGCATATACGTCGTAACTTTTCAATTTTTAATAAATTTTCTGTTTGTAGTAGACCGATTTTTTTCTGACCCCTGCGGACTCAAACCGCGGCTGGTTCGGGACATACTTAAATCAACATACATCTACGTACCACTCCTGTCCTGTCACGTTTTTTTGTGACATCACGGTAATGTTCCGTTGAGGTGAAGCGTGAATTCCGTGTTTTCCGTTTCATTGTCACTGCAAGCAGGCTTGGATCAAGTCATGAAACACGCCTAACACCATAAGTATGAAAGTGTGATGTCGCTACAACACATACCCGTATTCTGTCTGCTATATGTACATTACTATTTTTCCGTTGTTCTGGCGCATTCTCGTTGTCTTTTATGTGCGTGTTCAATATCAGAATAGTGCAGGATGCCTTTTTTTGTGGTGGATAGCATTGCGCGCCGTGTAGTATGAAGATTTGGTGAGAGCGATTTAACCTAGCGTTCATGGAGTTGTTGTAACACTATACCCTCTTTTCTCCACAGCTGAATGGACAAAAGACGTTATCGGAGAATATCGCTGACAACGAAGGACTTCACGGCGCATTTAAGGTAGGAAAAATTGTTCATTCCCCGGTTATAATTCATTCCCAGAACTGCGGGATACCTTCTCTTAAAGTTGTCTTGGCCTGAGTACTCGCTGCCCTCCAATGCAAAATGCATTCCACCTGGTTTTGTTTGAATATCTCTCGACCCTGAGCCTTTTTACTAGGGCACAGAAAACCGCTAAGATTTTGACTATAGCGGACTAGGCCCTTGAGGCTTGTGCTGTACAATTTTGGAATTGCGTGGTCAACTTATTTTCACTTGTTATGAGAAATAATCATGAAGCTTAATCAACAGCTTCACTAATTACTGACCCCTGATTGAGTACGCCCCATCGGGAATAGACATATTTAACGACTTTCCCGGAAGATATACAAACCCCGAATTTCATAAAATCCTGGTCAGTCTTGAACGTTGAAAGAACGTTCATCATATACGTAGGCAGTAACCGCTCCAAGAGTTCTGTCAGACACACACACACAAGCACTGCTGGTGTAACAGGCTTGCTGATTTTGAGTCGTTCAATCCACCTCTTCTGAAAATGCGTCAAAGTTGGCGGTACCCCCGTGTGGAAAGAGGAAAACGCGGAAAGACAATCTGCTGTCCCCTCGGCGCGCAAAGTCGCATTATGACAGAGCACAAAAGTAGTTCGGTTTAATTTCCCTAGTTGTCTCCAGTGTTTCATTCATCCATGATTTCAAGAGCAAAATACAGGTGCAGCTGAGCGACCCATGCGAAAAGCAGCAACTTCTCCACGAGCAAAAGCGGGGTAGGTCATGTGTACGTGGATCGGCTAGTCCCGAGTTCCACCGCTGTGCGGCGCCCGAATGTCCCGAAAATCCCGAATAATGTGTTTCGAATAAGAAGGCAAATCGTTGGAAACCACCTCTCTACCACAGACGTCATTGGTAGTTATAGATGTAAACATAATTTATCATAACAGTAAAATATAATTGCTGTGTATAACACTGCTGTACCACAAGGGGTCTTTCTGGCTACTACTTTTCGTCACAGATAGTGAATTACGTCAAGAATGCATCGCGGCCAGTAATTTGACCGCAATGTTTCTCCGTGTCCAGATTGATGTTCAACAATGTGTACTCACTATTCAAACAGTGCAAATTCTGGAGAACACAGCGCTTGTTCATTTTGAGTACAATGAACTGTGTAAAGGTTGGCTAGCAATGCTAGCCTACTAGAACTCCTGGAAAGCGAAATTCTAACACCCAGAGTCTTGTATCTGTCAGCATGAAATAAACTTAAAGGAGCCTGGAAATACTCGAGAACGCATATGTTGGAAGAACTAGAAATTCGGATTCCAAGTCCTGGAAAAACATGGCAGACAAACTACGAGTGTTGCGCGTAATTCTCGAACGCAAGATCAGCCTCACCCTCGTGGATCAGACAACCTGGACGCCTCCGCTGTCAGTATGCAACGTGATGTGTCTCGCCAATACAGAGCAGAGCGTCTTCTCTCTCTTTCTCTCTTTCTTGTTTTATTTATTTTTGGAGCGCTGCCCGTCCCGCATCTCGACTCGCCACTCTAGCTAGCAGATGATTCTCGGTGGCCAATGAAAAGCGCTCTGCCACTTGACGTCACGAGACTCGAGAATCCGTTAGGCGAGGTCATCGCCGCTGCGCGCTCTGTTGCAAAGCAGTTTCCTCAGTAAATACGCACTTCCCAAATGAAATATTTTGCGTGACGGTTCCTGAACGTAGCATGGTCATGCGACGCAGTAAAAAGGTATAAGATCCAAGGGCATACCATGCTCCTTGAAACTTGTACTTAATGGGCTTCCGCCCTGCTCTTACTCTTCTTCAATACTACCCCGGCTGCCGCTGCCATTGCCTACGTATAGAGGATGCAGCAGCTGAATGGATCGGCCGGCAGATGCAAGCTCCGGTAGCAGTCTTAAGGGTGCATGAACGGAAACGCCCGTCACGACCCGTATGTACTTGGTGGACGGTAACCAAATTCCGTAACATTTACGGCCGGCGCTAGACCTCTACTAGCACAAGTTGATCTTTCCGAACGGATCACCGAGTCGTGGAGTTGGCACCCATTAAGACTTCTTGTAATCAGATCTGTCAAGTTCGCCTGTGTCGGACAGTGACTCCGATTTTCAGGATACGTGAGCTTGTGAATATGACGTACTGGGTTCGCCACGTCTTCCATTGGACGGCGATCTCTTGATTCAACGAAACGATGGCTGTGAATCTGTTCAGCGTACATATTCGAACTTCGATCCCAAGGCATGAAATAGAAAGCGGTACAATATGGCTGCGAGCAATGCGGCAGTCAACTCGAGCCTTGGTAGCGTCTGGTTCTTAAGTGGTGCAGCTCGACTGTTGCTTATCAGAAATGTGGCGTAGACAGTACCATTGACAAAAGATGTTCCATGTAAACCATTGCTCCATACGCCTGTGTTCTTGCATCGGCAAATAGATGCAACATGTACTCCTATCCTCCATGCCATCGCTATCATTATTCTGGAAACTGCTACTTGCTTCAGTTCCATTATTCCCTTACAGAATTTTGCCCATTCCGAATCCAAGTCTGCTCTCAGAGGGTCATTCCATTGTAGTCGCACTTGCCAGAGCTTCTGAAGGAGTATCTTCCTAGTTGTCGTGAAGGGACCCAACAAGCCAAAAGGGTCGTCAACCTTACAGTTGGTCTGAAGCACATACCCCTTAAGGCTCCAGTTAGTGTCCAGACCTTCAAGCACCGAAGCGACTGGACAGTTCATACGATCATGCGGGATGTCCCAAATCAATCCCAACACCTTTTGGTCTACTTTTGGCTGGTCTATTTCCAGTCACATACATCTGTTGCAATAGAACTGCGTCATTAGCACCCATTTCTTCGTTTTCATCCCGGCTTTATCGAAGATGATCACCGAATGTCGATCAAGCTGCTTAGTGTTTTCTGCCGTTCCTACGCTTACTGTCAAATCGTCCACGTAGAAGCATTTTTTTAAGAATGGCGACAGTCTGTCGATGATCTCTTTCCACTCTATGCAAACAATGCTAGGAGGTCATTCCAGGTCATTCCTTCTTCCGCCACGGAAGAAGGAATGACCTGGACCGGGCTCCAAAAGCCAAAAAGGGGTCATGCGCCATGCCTAAAGTGATGGCAATGGTTGCTCTTTCGTCGGCGTTGACTGGTGCCGCAGAAACTTCTGGGCATTCGTGTCGTGTGCGTGCAACGTTCTGCATAAGAACTTTTTTTTTCTATATAACTGACCGTCACTATATACAATGCCTCCGAAACCTCAAGAGCAAACATAACATGTCTGCGGCCAAGTCAGGCCCAGAATGAAAGACCTCATTTAACGATAGGAGTCCTGGAGTAAGAAGCATCGAATACTATTCGTACATTCGCTATTTCGCTTTCTCGCCTTATGACTGCTAGGTGCAGCATGCAGTACTTCGGTGCAAGCAATGGTGCTGTCGTATTAACCCTTTCCGCATGACCGTTAATTTGACACTGAGGGACCACCTGATCGTATTAATCGTAATTCTTCAGAGCGGTACGCTCTGTAGACGTTGTTCAGCTGTAGGTTTATTATTTCTAATCTCTGGCAGGATGTTTTCGCAGCATGGCAGACGTACTCTATAACGGTAATTCTCGTATGTCATATAATCTTGGAACTTCTGAAAGACTTTATCCCTTCATTCCATCGCCGTCGTGAGCCGTTATCCTTGAGTCATTCCATCTCAACTCAGGCACACCATCAGTCATTTCTATTAAGAAAATATATGTTGTATATTTTAAAAGCGATAAAACCCCAGTGCAGGGGACACGAAAGGACGAGGCGAACACGAGACACTGAACTGACAAACGTGCTGTAATGCACCCGATTAATGCACCAGATTGCTTATGAACAATACTGCTCACAACGTTCCAAATATGCAACGAATATGCTGTAGCCTTACTCAGACTGAGAATGGAATAGCAAGTGTTTTTTCTATAGCTGCCGAAGTTCAGGATAATGAAATCCGGAAGAATATGGCAGAACAGTTCCTGCGGAGTCACGCAAAGTTGACGGCAACAAAGAAAATCGCAAATATTCTTGCGCCTATGGCGGCACTTGTGTACACACTAATGAAACGAGAAAGCCATCGACATGTAGGGCAGACTGAGCTCTATAATTTTGTATCAAATTAAAGTGTCTAGGCCATGCTGCTGTCACGCATGGAGGCGTCTACCACACGTGGCATCAAACAATATGCGCTTTTGGAGCGCCCATATTAAAAAAATTCCACCTCGACTATTCTTCAAACTTTGTAGCTGCATCTTTTCATATATGGTATTTGAGTGCAAAGAAAAACGGATGTTTCTTCTTTCAATAATAGTTTCCCGCCAAAATTTCAGAGTCGGACTGTGGTGCGTGTAACGACGAGAGCACTGCACGGACCTAATTTTCAGGCTCGTGCCCTGCCCAGGCTCGGCTGCTACGCCCTGCACCTGGCCCGGTCCCAACGTCTTCTATAGGTTTCCAGCCTGGGCCCAGCCCGTACCCGACTGTTTCCATGCTCAGGGCCGGCCCAGCTCGCATCTGCTCATTGTGTTCCTCAGGCCCGGAGGCGTATCTAGATTTACTAAACAGCACAGCACAGCGAGGAAGTGGACGCAGCTAGTTAGTGGAGAGCGAGGAGGTACACTCGAACGGAGCGGCTCTGTTTCCTGCCGGCAAGCCGCTCCGTATTGGAGCTCGCTTGCTTGGGAAGGCAGCGCGCAGCGGCGCGTGGGCGATATGTATGTACTTTGCGGTTCAAGTGGGACTCATCTCCGCACTCTGTTGCGCATGCACCTGTGTTAGTTCGCCTTTCTCGAACTCTCACGCGAAGCGAATATGTCAGAACACCTAGCGTAACTGACCCTCGTGCCGGACTGTCACGCGAACGAAATGTGTCAGAACACCTAACCTAACGAACCCTCGTGCCGTACTGTCACGAGAACCAAAATATGTCAGAATACCTAACCTAACTAACCCTCGTACCGGACTTTCACGCGAACAAAGTATGTCAGAACACCTAACCTAACGGACCCTCGTGCCATACTGTCATGGGAACCAAAATATGTCAGATTACCTAACCTAACTGACCGTCATGCCCGACTACCGCACGAACGAAATATGTCAGAACACCTAACCTAACTGTCCCTCCTTCCGGACTTTCACGCGAACGAAATATGTCAGAACACCTAACCTAACTGTCCCTCCTTCCGGATTTCACGCGAATGAAATATGTCAGAACATCTAACCTAACTGACCCTCGTGCCGGACTCTCACGCGAACGAAATATGGCAGATGTCTGTGAGTGCACGTGTGAAATCGAGACCCCTTACACGAAATAAGTATGATTACGTGTAAAAAAATTACAGTTCTCAGATGAGAATACCATGATATGCCATACCCAACAAAAAAAAAAAAAAAAAAAATGAAAGTTCAGGTGTCCAGTCTCGTGAAATATGTTCGTATACATTCCCGATTATGGCCGGCGTTGTCAAGCGCGTACCCGGCCCGGTGGCTGAAACCCGAGCCCAGATCAGGCCAGTATAAAAAACGCAAAGCACGGCCTGGTCCGCGGCCCGGGCTGGGATTGGGCTTTCCGGTAGGCCCGGGTTCGTGCAGTGTCCTAGTAACAACCGTGGAAGCGCTGCGAGAAGTTTACTGATCGATATTCGCGTTTTTCTTGTGACAGCCGTCTGTGCTATTCACTCTGCTATATTTGCGAACAGAAAGAGTCGAATATTTATCCCAGGAGCTGGGACGTCGAAAGCAGCACGACGGCTTCACAAGGACACTATAGAGTAATGGGAATTGAGTGCACGTGTGACTGTTTTCGCGGTACGTTCATGAAATCAGCTCTGTAGACTACGCCAGTGAAGGTGATTCACTACTTATTTACACATTTTCATTGATCGCATTACCGGTTACTCGCGCACGTTACTATACTGTTCACGCGTCAGAACGTTTCTCAGCAATGCATCCTCCAGCGAAGCTACACGTGAGAAGTTCATTTCAAAAGTTATCTCTGTGTCTGCTCATGTAGTTGCACGCGGAGTAAAAATGGTCTTTACTGAACACAGGGCAAAGCAACGGCGAGTCGAAACAATGTCACATTGTCGAAACAGTGTAACAGTTGTGTCAAAACACATCTATTACAAACAGAGTCAATACTGGCAACAGGTAGAGGACCCACTCACTCTCGCAACGACTCCATGCAAGCTACGTTTGGTTTTGCACCTGAAGTCAGATAGGGCTCTAGTGCAGGTGGCGCTAATCTTGTTGCTCTCCTCGCTATTCATTAGCAGCGGCGGCGGCGGCTCCTGACACGGCAAAGCACTCGGCGACGGACACAGAAATCTTTGTCTATGCTTCCATGATAACTGAAGGATGTCTCCTAGGGTAGACTACAACTACCACTGGCGGCAGTCACAAGAAAAACGCGAATATCCAACAGTAAAGTTCCATGATCAATACACACCACAGACTGACACTGAAACTATGGCGCGACATAGCTTTTATTGGGCAAGAAAGAAAAGTTCGATTTTCTGTGCCCTCAAATATCATATATGGAAGCATGTCCGTACAAAGTTTGAAGATTATACTGGTTTTTTTAAGATATGGACGCTCAAAAAATAAATTTTTGCAAAAGTCACGTGTGGTAGACGCCTTCACGCGTGACAGCAACCTGGCCTAGAAGCTTAAGTTTGATACCATATTATAGAGATCAGTCTCCGCTACAGGTAGATACCTTTGTCGTTTCACCAGTATGTACACAACCACGCCGCAATAGGCGGGAAAATATTAGCGATTTTCGTCGTCACCGGCAACTTTGCGTATTTTTGACTGCAAAATAACAAAGCGCCCACAGGACCTGAACCAACGCGCTAGAAGTCAGCATAGTTCACAGTGCGAGGAAAAAAATGCAAATTCGTGAACGTGTTCGTTGGAAAGATATTAAATGCCAAATTCGCCATACGTGAGAGTGCGTCGGTCCAACCATATTCTTCTGGGTTTTTTTTTTTTATCTCGGGAACTACGGCAACTAGAGAAAAAATACTCGCTGTTCTATTGTCAATGCAGGTCAGGCTAGAGCATAGGTTTTTTCAACAAAAATTACTGCTGGTGTCCGCACCGCCTTGCCTCAGTTAGATATCGAATCACTCCCCTAGGCATTCCAGTTCCTAAAGGGAGCGCAGTGCCTCAGAAATCTAATCATATCGAATACCTGACACCTGAACACGATGTATGCGAATGTCGTATCAATACTGTATGTCAGTGGGAACTTACATTGCACACCCAAATACCGTTTCGAAACCGATGAGATCACCCTGCATGGGCCCTTGACTCTCGTTCACAAGAGACCCATAAAAGTCTGCTCCAATCAGTACAGAAATCCGAGGTGAATCCTCTGGATATATTATTTCGTCCGCTAACCTTATATCATCTTTCCTCAGCTGTTAACGGATCCGTTAATATGTGCAGGGATGTTGTTGATACATATCTCAGGCAATTCCAGCGCTTCAATAAAGATGTCCTCGTCGTTGATCATGGCTTGATTTTTACTGTACGAAGCGAGGCTTCGGAGACCTTGTTTCCTACTGTGAAAATCGTAAATGCTTCCTTCCATCAGGTGGCAACTGTAACTTCCTGACCAACGCTCTTTTAACAAAGCTTCTCTGACTTCCACCGTGCATACGTATACACGTGAGCATTCGCACACGCTTCTGTTCCCTTCCCGGCGCATGTCTTATGGCGTAAGCAGTTTGTAATAGAACGACGTCTTGTCTAACACATGGCTGCCATGTCCCATTTGGGTGCTACGATTTCACCCGAAATTGTGCAGAAATTCATCATATTGCAGTACACATGCCGTGATCCATTCAAAAAAGAGAAAAAAGAACAAGATCAAAAAGAAAAAGGAAAACGACAGGGTCTCTTTTTCGTCTTGTTGGCCTCAACGCCGAGCGCGGAAGCTGAAGGTAACCGCTGTCACGGTGTTTGCGGTGGGTTTCTGGTACTCGATGGAAAAGAGCTTTCTACTTCTGTCTTCGCGATTTCCTCTCGGAGACCAGTACGTTCTCCGGCGCGCTAATGCAGCTCTTGTGGGTATGCCAATGCTTTCGGCTCCCGTGTAAGCATATACAAGCGGTGAACGTCATAGACACATTCCAACTGAAGGTCGGTACCTGCCCCCCCCCCCCCCCCCCACAGAGAAGCTCATCGTTCGATGATGTCATTACACGACCAACTGACCAATTAAGTAATTCATCCCAGGATTTATCTCTTATTGACAGCGGACAAACACAGACAAGTAAAAAAATAATCCAGCAAAAGAAGGTTTCCTTCGCGCGTTCCCATACAGTAGCTCACCGGCGTTCTAGCATTATGTCATGGAACGTGTTCTATACAATGGGATATTGCAACTGTTTCTTATCTAGGTAACTACAGTACAAAAATTGGGGGGCAAATGCGCGAAAATTAAAAAAAAATATTCGCACCATTGTGGGTAAGGACTGACGAGCATGGTGCATATTTCAGCGAATAACGCGCGGTTCAAAGAGCTGTCCGGCCGCCTACCGTGCCAAAATAGCCGTGCTAAACCGCGTGAGGCGCAGATCCGGCAGCTGCGTACTCGAACGTCTTACCGGAACTATACCAGAATAATGCTACGCTGTCGCTGCCTCGTACCACAGCATGGCCTTGAAATGAACATTTAGCATGACACTTTGCAAATGTACATTCGGCATAACCAAGCATGGTGTCTTTGGTGAGGCTGAATGCACGCTCTTTAAGTGGTGTATAAGAAAAGTTCATGAGTCATTATATTGTTTGGTGCTTATTGTTTTTAAACCCTACGATGTCCAAGAGACAGTGTATGAACTGAAATGTATTTCAGACACATAGTCATCACTTTCTTCAGTTTTGTATGGCTCACTCGACGCTCACACGATCCAATGAGGTCCAAAAAACGACTTCTGGGATTTTCTTGAATTATGTGCCTCTTTGCTTACGCCGTTCTCGCAAAAGATAGGATTATTATTGTGTCGCAATTATTCGCAATTCGCAATCTCCTATTATATTATCTCGCAATGATTCGCACTTCAACACCACGGCGCGCTCTGTCGCAAACGAAATAGGAATTTCGAGTAAATGACGCTCTCTAGTTGGGTGCCCCATGTCATGCTAACAGAATATATGTCTCTTTACAATGCAGGCATATCGCCAGAAGCTCGAAGACGAAGGAAAAGTGCAGGATGACGCTCTCCCTGGCCTCGACAATGTGTCTGGTGACCAGATGTTCTTCATTTCACAAGCCATGGTAAGCGAACTTTATGTCTTCCAGCGCTTCACGAACAAGTTCTGGGAAGAAGAAAACCTCATTATTTATGGAAATACTTGAGATGATCGCGGTAATCTACGCTAAAGCAACGAATAAGCTGAAGAATCTGAAGCTGCTATAGCTCCGATGGTTCAGCTGAACATGCAAGTCTCAAAATACGTGTACATCCTCACATATACATATGAACACATCCGACATTTAAGTCGGTCACCTTGACTAAAAATACTACGCGAGGCCGTTGTTATCGCGTATGCAAACATTCAGCTAGTTTCGGGATAAGTTTCCGTATTAGGTAATTGTAATTGCAACTTAGTTACTTTTGCAAGTATTTCATAATGCACCTCGAGTTATTGTTCGAATTACTTTGCGTGCAATTGGAGATTGAACTTCACGTCAGATATTGAATTATTTTCACGGTGTCCACGATTTTTCCTCTTTCGCGACAGATGAGTATAAAGAAGGCGATTTGGTATCCACCATAGCGGGAGTGTCGTCATCTTAAAAGGGTTGCCACAGGTCCCCAGGTTATCCCAGATAAACGAAATACAAAAGAACCTCAATTGAAAGTTTGAAAGCGGAGAGGCTCATAGAAGCAGAAGAAATGGGCACCGCGAACACCGAAACGCATGCGGCTCTGACATCAGAGCCCTCGCCACCGCCACTAAGGGCCGGGTCCCATAGCTTTATGCGGGCAGTAGCAGCAAAGCAGCAGCGGTGCGGCAGCAGCAACACAGCAACATGGCAGCAAAGCGGTTTTCTGCTGCGGCTGCTCTGCTGCTAGAGGCGTCCCATAGCTTCGTTTTGAATTAGTGGCAGCAGCGGCGTAGGAGGTCAAAAACGTGTTGGCAACTACGGCGTGGTTTACGTTTCGAACATTCCGAAGGCGTACGCAGTAGCTAAGCCTTTTAGTACGCACACGGAGCAATGCAATTCTATGTGAAATGCTGAAGTGTGAGACATATGATGGATCTGTAGCTCACAAGTGGACTGTGAAATCATTGTGGTGGTGGTCTGAGCGTCATATGACCTGATTGACTCTTCGTGGATATGTAGGAAGTCGTGACATTCAACGTAGGTTCGTCCTTTCGCACTGCTGTGCAGAACAGCCTCTGCTGCGGTTGTGTGGAGACTCTTCCACGGGATTTTGTCGTGTAAATATCGCCTCGTTACTCGTATTCGATATTTTGATTTATTGTGACTATCAAATGCGTACGTTGCTGTTAGTGAAATAAAGCTGTCTAACGAAAACAAAGGCCTCTTCTGCCAGTCATCACTACTTCCTGCCTGTATTCATAAGATAACGAGTTAATTGTCTGTCTCTACCGAACCTTTTTGTAGCCTGAACATTGTCTATCTCCATCGAGCCCTTTTCAAGGGTTCAGTTTAATTTAAAACAACGCAGCTTGCAAGTCGTCGAGTCCCACAGGAAATGTGGTTGGTATGTTTTTCACGCAGGATGGACGTGGAAGTAATTTGCTTTTACGTAATCACGTCACGGGTTATAAAGTACTCACCAGAAAACAAGCGAATATGCTATCTGCAACTCTGTTACAACATATGTTTCACGCACATTTTCTCGAACACTTTATTAGCTACAGATAGTAAAATAAATGAACTGAATTATGTCCTGAAAGCGCACTCCATGCGGTACCGACGGCTCAACACCCACTCCAAACCACTGGCAATCACAAGCGTGTTAAGTTGTTCAGGAGCAAATCACAAAACAGCCATACACAAACCTTCAGCCGTCACCGCCCTGCTAACCCTAAACACCGTCGAACGAAAAGACCACCAACGAACCTCCTGACTGACTCGCGAGACCAGCTGTTCAGGCTGCAGAGCAACAAGGCTGCACAGCAACCAAAAATTCGGATACGGGAGCAGCAGGGAATTTCTGCAGCTCGGCAGCGCTGCTGCTCTGGTCCAGTGCTATGGGACCGCTCGTCTGCTGCTCCGATGCTGTTGGTCTGCTGCTGCTGCTCAAATCTACGCTATGGGACCGCGCCTTAAGGTAGCGCATGAGAACTCACGTGCTTGCAACTCCCATCCGCATCGCGAGGGCGGCGAGGGACCTGATTGGACAACGTCGAAGTTCACCTGGGTTAGCAGACCACGGAACCCGAAGAGAAGCGACCGCGACATCCATAGCGAAGTCGAAGCGTTTAAAGCCGCTAGACTCCCTGCACTGATGTTCGGGTGGCAATGGTCACGTGATCCAGCGCAGGCTCCGACCAAGCAATTTCCGAGCGCTAGACCGCGTTGCCACGAGATGAATACGTGAATTCGCAATAAGTATGACACGTGGAAGAATAATTCTTTTTTCCCCGGCATTCTGGCATTCGATAAAATGCGTCAATGATTTAATGAACCACACCTACGAAACTGTGCCAACCCCTTTAAAGGTACTGTAAAGCAGCACCGATCAAATGTCATTTAGTGTGGGTATTCGATAGTCCAAGCCACCAGGACAAAAACTGCGCAAGTTTCATTCCAAGCGACGGTGAAATTAATTAGAAAATTGCAATTAAAGATTACGGGCAACACTGTACTAGGTATTCGAAATGAATTCGTACTCCTGACACATACGGCGGCAACCACATTGCATGCGTATAACACTGGGCCCGACATAACAATCCACCACAATCAACCATAAAATCTGCCCTTGCAATCCACACAACGATCCACATCTGAGGATAAACGGACAAGCGAACTGAAACAAAATGCTGAGACGTTGAAAAAAAATGTGTCAGACGTTCAAGAAGCCAGACAGCGTCGGGATTTGTTTGTTCACAGAGGTTCACAAAGAGAGTTTGATCGTTCTAAAGGGGCCGCGAAGAGAAGGAGCGCACAGGCGCAGCAGAGAAGTAGGGAGAGCCTCCATCGAACAGCCGCAGCGCTGGGTTACTTCTTAAAAACAGGGGTTAACAGGTTAAACTGTTAACAGGGGTTTCAGAATGCATAGGTAAACAGGAAAACGAATAATGTGGTTACTAAAACAACGAAGTTCCGATGTAATAGTGTGTAATACCAATTTTCAGTGTTGCCCGCTGTACAGGGGGTTGTTTGACACCAGGCGTCGCACCGCTCCACTACGCCGCATCTTTCATGGCAAATTAAAAATATTTATAGCGCGTTGTCGGTCGTATGGCTCTGCATATGGTATTTAGAAGCAACAAAGTCTCTAGTCACATCACCGGCATATCATGCTTGCCTACTGCTTTACAGTACCCTTAAGTTTAATATGAATAGTCTGGAGGACGTCAAAAGATGCGGAACACAAATTCTGGTTCACAAAACCTTGTGGTGTGCGCTGTGCGTTGCTACATGCAGTGTGAGAGCGATATGTCAACCGACACATATGTTTGGAAAATCCGGTAAGGATATCTGGTGTCTACCAGAAGCTTTCATGAAATACAGGGTGTCCCAGCTAAATGCGAACATATATTTAAATATATATATGTGATGAACACTGGACATCCGTCCCGAGCAATATCAGTTTAATGAATGAATCCTGCCCATGCACGAGCGTGAGTTCGGTCTCTTCGTCGTTACGTCACATATATATATATATATTACTTTTTCCGAGATGAAATCAATTGCAATATAGCATATGCTAGAGGGCACTCCTTAAAGAAGGGCAGTTCCGATTAAGTCACTTGATACATTTGTTTTTGTGTTTTTTTTTTTCGTAAGTTAAAGCTCATCTTTGACGCATGAGGCGTCACTGTGCTCCCTCACTCTCTCACATTGGGAGTGAAGGAAAGACGCTTCTCCGAAGATGCGCAATGAACAAAATAAAGAAGAAATGGTAATATATCGAATGGATAATATCTGAAAACTGCTCCGGTATCAGGTGACTGAAGTGGCCAGATTTTCTCATTGGGACAACTTCGAACGTTTTATAATTCAAAGGTTAATTATTGGAAGTTAATTAAGCCATTGCCTTAGGAGTTTGCTAATGCCTTCCTAAGGAGTGCCCTTCAGCATATGCTATATTGCAATTGATTTCATCTCGAAAAAAGTAATATAGACATTTTTTTTAAATATGTTCGCATTTGCCTGGGACACTCTGTATATCATCTGGTTACCCAATAGCGCTACAGTGGACCATTTGTCTGTGTGCTTACGCATATCTGCAAGCGTACGTGTGCTTTTTCCTGTATCCTGTACCAACATTTGTGCATACCACATCCTACTATGTTGTTTGCAAGTGATACTTCACATGAAGTAGAGTACTTCACTGTACCGCGTTGCATTGTGGGCGGCCGCGGGTGAACTTTGGCTGCTATGGGAACAGACGTTTTTGAGTCCTTCCGCAGCAGAGTGCAAGGTGTTCGCACGTGCTGAACTTGTTCTCACCCACGCACCGTGCTGCAAGCGGACAACTGATACCCTCCATCCACGAATGCGTGCAGAGAAGCTTCTCAACTTCTGTGGAAGATAAATTTCAACACAGCTGTTGTAAACATGAAGTGCATAGAGGCTAAAAAAATATAGATGTCGAATAGCGCCTTGAATGTTGAGAAGTGAAACAATTCCGCGCTCCATCCAATGAACCGTTGCCGATACGGAGAGGAGGAAAGCTGCGGAGGCGAATGTTGTCTCCAATTTCCTCAAGTTTGGCCGCCTCCACTGCGCTTCTGGTTTCATCACATCCTCCAAATCTGGCTGAAAGAAACTGTGGGTGCGACACAGATTTAAGAAAATATCCCATGTCTCCTAGTTTAAAGTTCGCTAAAAAAAAAAAAAAAAGAAAAGATAAAGAAAAGCTCCCGAACATTGCGCTTTCAGCACAAAATGCAGGATTTCGAACTGTCATTGCTCATGAGCCGGTAATCACATCGTCCCCTTGAAAGCAGTAGCATGAGAAGCGTCAATCCATGCGCTTTCGAATGATACGGATGTCATCTGCATAGCTAGTGTGTTACAGCGAGCAGACGGCTGTAAATAGAAGCAACTCAGCAATTTTGCTCATATTGGACGCTGTCTCTGCCAACCGCTGCAACAGTTATTTCGTTCATTTCTATTGCAAACAATAGACCCGCATGTCATTTATTAGGTGCAACAAAAACATGTTGCTATTTTATTTATTTATTTATTTGTTTTGTAAGGACGCCGCAATTTTTTCCCCGGCCCATGTTGCGCTGTCGTTGCGGCGGACGCCGTCGCTTCTTCCTGCTTGTCGCGGCCCGACTCTCGTATGTTCCATTCCTCTTGCCATGGTCTGAATCTAAAGGTCCGACGTAATCCCTGGACGGCATCCTTGTCACCTGTTTTGTTCATCGGTGCCAGTAGTGATGTCAGTCACGGTGCCAGTTGGGACCTTCTGTGCGTTATAATCTATTAGGGTTCTCAGCTGGGTCTGCCAAACCCGTGGGAACGGCCCTGGTGGCTACGCAGCTAGTCCAAGTACTGTCAAGTGCATAAGTGTTCGTCTCTTCTCTGTTTGACAGGGCTTGCAGTTTCAGTGCAGTTTCTTTGTTTTAATTTTGTATTGTTTTGAAATAAAGACAATAAAAAGAAAGAAGGTATTTACTCGCCTGAAGTGAATGAAGCGCATTGCTATTCGTGGGTCAGGCTTAATAACACTAGCCTTCGGGCGTGGTAAAGCACGGTGTAACGACGCATAACCCGTGAGCCTCTCCCGTTGATGTCATCCAGTCGGAGACGGTGGTGGTGGTGATGGAGATAGGGCTTGCCGTTGTCGGCCTCACGTATATGGGCAACGTCACGACTGACGCCCTGGGGGAATGTGCGTGATAGCAATGACTTAATGGGTATAATGAGAATGACCGTGCGTGACATGCGCCCACCGCTGCTGACACCATGGTCGTCGTCGTAACAATATCTATACCATTCGATAGAGAATGGGTTGAGGCTTCTAACGATAGTGCTTTCAAGGGAATGCACGCAGCGGCTCATGAGCAATAAAAATTCGAAATTCTGTCGTTTTTGTGCTAAAAGTGCTATGTTCGGGAATTTTTTTTATGTAGCGCCCGGTTAAACTAGGAGACATGGTATTTTTTTCTCCATATTGCCTTGCACCCGTAGTTTTTATAAGCCACATTTGAAGGATGTGACAAAAAAAAAAGCTGTCGGCACAGTTCCTCCTGAAGTCGGCCCAGGACGCATACTAACCCCTCTGTCCCCTCTTTCCTGCTGTCCTCTCTACACATCTGTACAACGCTCATAGCCACAGTTGCTTCGCGGTGCTAACACGCAATAAAAAAACAGAAGCGTACTAAAGGCGGCCAATGTCAGGGAAAAAATCGAGGCAACATCCGCCGCCACATTTCCCCCTCTCCATATCAGCAAACGGTTCAGTTGATGGAGCTCGGAGTTGTTACATTTGTCATCATTCGAGACGTACTCAACATTTCTTCGCTGAAATTAAAAACTGTCAGTTTCCCACCCTTGTTGATTTAAAATGGAATTACTCTAGTACATAGTCACAGTCATGCAATCACATGTACGTAGAACCTTGCGCATTTCTCGTCGTAACGAATTCTAAAAAGTGCAACACTGTACTAGTGTTGACATCCAATAAATTTCCTCAAACAACACTTGACTGCGGCATCATTAGGTTCGACAACAAAAGGAAAATAAAATGAAATTAAATCATAATTATACTTTTTATCTTTCAGGCTTGGTGCGGAAATACCAACCGGGTGATGCTCTCTGAACAGGTTAACACAGACGTACATAGTCCGGACAAGTACAGGTGCGTGTCTTTACGTACGCCTGTGCCTTACCATTGAACGTGTTGAACAACTTCGTTGAGCACTTGCTGGGTATACCTGATGAAGCGTGGTCCGCGACGCGAAGGCTTGTAGTATATTTTAGGAAGCCTCATTGCCGTTTTTCAATTGTCTGGGTGAAGCACTACTGAGGCGGCAGCATTTTTTTTTCTTTTCATATCGTAGTTCTACAGAGCGCGTAATTCCATTTTAGCATTTTACGAACTTTATTACGCGAAACCGATTTTCCACAAGTATCTGGTGTAGAGGCACTCTGTAGAAAGTTTCGCTTCCACCATTAAAAAGGCGAGCGTGTCGACTACCGTATCGGTCCCCAATGTTCCCAGGAGTGTCTTTGTTATTTACTATACTCGTCAATAGCCATATCAAGCGCTGTTTGTGTTGTCCATGTTTGTAAGCCTCGGCAAAGTTCTCGTTGCTTGCTTAGCTTCATCTCTGTCCCGCATCACAGACTTATGAAATTCAGTGCTACGAAAACACATTATTCCTGAGCACTCCATTGACGAATGATTCATTTCTTCAGATGCATATGCCTCTAGACACTTCGATCAGTTTAGGGCAACACAAGTCGCAGGTGATTCACACAACCGCAGTTGCCGAAACTGCGGGATAGTAGTCGGCTGGGGAAAGTCTTTAATCGCCTGGACTTTCTCAGGAAACGGGGAGATGCCGGCCGATGAGATACGGCGGCCAAGGAAGTCCAAGGAATCCTTCCTAAACACCAACTTCTGCACGTTGATCGCGATGCCCGGCCACGGACGGGCAATGCCAATGTCGATCATGTGTTGGAATCGCGATGGTAAGCTTCTCTGGAGCCAGCCGGCGCGGACGAAAATGGACTGGCGCTCCCGATGTTTCAGTGTGGTAATATAATAATAATGGAGCTGTGACGTTACACGTAAGGTTTGTCTGCCTAGTGTGGCGACATGCTGCACGTGCCACAGGGTAGGACTGCGGATAATTTGGACCACCTGAGGTTCTTTTGACGTGCGCCGGAAATCTCCGACACACGGTGCTGGAAGCAATGTTTACCTCCCCCACTTTGTAGCCGTCTTCGGAGGGGATCGAATTTCAGTGTGGTGCACAACATCATGCCGCACAGGTTTCCTCCAATCAGGACGCTTCGACAGCTAAGGGAATTCCGCGAAGACGTAGAAGAACTGGAGGTAGGCAATCGCGATGCTAGGTGTTCGGCGCTTCGGCAACCAAGAGCCGAACCAGAACTTGACACGCACAGGCTGGTAGTAGAGCCTGCAAGAGTCCGGCGACGAATGTCCACCAGGATTTAGAAGCGTTGCAAAAAATCAGCTCTTATGATGCAGTGAGGGGTAACAGCGATTCGGAAGATCCAGGAAAACGAGCGGTGGTGTCCCAGTGACAGAGTCAGGGAGCGTTCATGCACCGTAGACGGCAATACCGCTATTGTTCGCAGCCGCAAGATAGGAGAGGGGATGTCCCAGTTGTTCACTCTTGGGCGCTGTATTTGAGAGAAAGCAGTAAACCTGGGAGCCAGCAACAGTGCGTGTGTACGGGACGGGTTTATTCCAAAAGTGAGGCATGTGCGCCAGAATGGGTGCGCATGCAACGAGGTTAGCATGTCGACTTCTTCTAACACCGTCCCACGACAGGTTATCCCTTGATGAGCCCCATCCGTTGCCTTAACGCTTCCAGTCTCGGTCGTGGTAAAGGTTTCGTCAAAGCGTCCGCGATGTTGTCAGCGGACTCGCGGTACTGAAAGTTGATGATGTTGCGTGCTACTAGATCACGTAAGTGATGGTGACGGACATCGATGTGCTTTATCCTGGCGTTGATCACTTCACTAAGGGCAAGCTTAATGCAGCCCTGATTATCCTCGAACATAGGTGTCGGTTGATCAATGACTAGTCCGAAATCTTCCAACAATGGACGCAGCCACAAAACTTCCTGTGAAGCATAAGCCGCGGAAATGTACTCTGCTTCGGTGCTCGACAGAGCAACAGATAACTGCTTTCTGCTGGACCAAGTGACCGGGCTGTCTCCAAGCAGGATGATGTAGCCACTTGTTGACTTGCGGTCAGTGACGTTGGCGGCCCAGTCTGCGTCGACATATCCTGTCAAATCCAAGCTTTGTCGACCTGTAAGGGTCAGCTTAAACTCCCGAGTATGCATCAGGTACCGGAACAACTTCTTCACGGCCCCCAATCTCGCTGACGCGGATTGTTCACTCGACGACAAAGTATGCCAGTTGCGCAGGGGATATCGGGCCGTGTCGTCGTGCTCAGATACAGCAGCTCTCCGACTGCTTTCCGATACAGATCGTTGCTGTGCAGTAGATCTTCTTCCCCCGTAAACTTCAGATAGTCTGGATCCATTGGTGTGAAGCTGATCTTAGCAGTACTGAGGTTACATTTCTCCAACAATGCATCTATTTTGTTCTTCTGATGTAGCAGGAAACAGTCGTGACGTGGTCTCTCTATCTCGATACCAAGGTAGTGGCAGACATGTCCAAGGTCCTTCAGCTCAAAGTGCCTATTCAACTGACGCTAAATTGCCGTTATGGGAGGATTGTCTCGATGTCAACTTAACATGTCGTCCACTTATACAATCACGTATAGCTGGGATCCGTTCACTATTTGGGTGTACAAACAGGGGTCTGCCTGGCTCCGTGTGAAGCCCGTTCCAAGTAGTACTTGATTGGCTTTGATGTTCCATGCCCTGGCAGCCTGTTTAAGTCCATACACCGACTTCTGAAGCTTACACACTAGATGTTCCTCCCCTGGAGCGACGAACCCTTCCGGTTGCTGCATATAAATGTCTTCTTCGATTTCGCCATTCAAAAACGCGGTTTTTACGTCGAAATGACGAACTCGCAGGTTCTCGGCAGCTGCGACTGTTAAAAGAATCCGCAGTGTGGTGAGCTTCGCGACTGGAGCAAACGTGGCATCATAGTCCTCTCCAAACCGCTGGGAGAACGCCTGAGCGATCAGTCTTGCCTTGTAACGCTCAACGTTGCCATCTTTGTCCCGTTTAGTTTTAAAAATCCACTTGCAGCCGAAGGGCTGCTTGCCCTCCGGTAACTCTGCAAGAACCCAGGTGTTAAGCTGGTGAAGCTAAGCGATCTCATCGGCAGCAGCCTTTATCTATTTGTCCTTGTCAGCAGCTGGCAGCTTCTGCATGTCCTTCCAGCTAACTGGATCGGGCGCGGATGCCGCACAGGCTACATAAGAAAGACGATCCGGAGGTACTCCTTTGTTGCTCCGACTCGAGCGCCGTGGTTGAACAGGACCATCCCCATCAGCTGCGGGAGCAACTCCATCTGCCACCAGAACATCCGCACCGGACCCTGGTACAACTCTGGCAGTCACCGGAACATGTCCAACGCTGTCACCGCGCAAGGGCAAGCTAGGAGGCGAAAGCTAGGCAGCTCCACTTCAACCTCAGCAGAAGACGACTGCTCCGAACGCTGTGTGCCCGGACACCGGAAAGCGGGTGATTCTCCACAGAACGCTTCCATGATCGGGCTTTCGTCAACGATCACACTGCGTGTCACTTTGACACTGTGACTACCCTTAAGAAGCACCCGGTACCCCTTCTGCGTATCGCTGAAGCCCACTAGCACACCCTCAAGAGCTCGAGCGTCCCATTTGTCTCGCTTCTCCTTAGGAACATGAAGATAGGCCGTGCTGCCAAACATGCGCAAGTGTTCCAGGTGGGGCTTCTTGCCAGTCCAGAGTTCTTTAGGAGTTTTCGATATCGCTTTGCTAGGCAGCCGGTTTTGAAGGTAGCAGGCAGTCGTAACAGCTTCGCCCCAATATAACTTTGGAAGGCCTGCCCCGAAAAGCATACTCCTTGCGCTCTCACAGAGTGTCCTGTCCTTTCTCTCGGCGACCCCATTCTGCCCTGGGTTGTACGGAACCGATGTCTGGAATGTTACACCGTACTTGCGTAGAAGAGCCTGTGTCTTACCACTGGTGTACTCTGTCCCATTATCGGCGCGAATTACCTGCGGATGCCGCCCAAACTTTGTGTGCATATCAGGGCCATGTACTCCTCCAGCTTTGCAGATACCTCGTCCTTAGATTTGAGCAAGTACAGGACAGTGTATCGTGAAAAATCGTCGATGAAAGTGAGGAAGTACTTGTTTTTGCTAGGCGTTAGAGTCCTCATAGGGCCGCAGACATCCGTGTGGACAAGCTGCAGAACAGCTCCCGCTCGCGACGAAGTCTGTTTAGGGAAGGATCCCCTCTTCATCTTTCCTTTGATAGGGCTGTTACAATTTACCAAGTGGTCGCAGTCGCCGATCAGGATCCCATCTGCCAAATCCTCCTGCTGTAAACGCTTGACTGCTACTGCGTCTCTATGCCCGAGACGAAGGTGCCATACGTGTACGCACTCTAGGCGACTAGACGACCGCGAGAGATTGGCAGCCGTAGTACTCAAAGTGGACAAGCGATAGAGGCCATTTTCTATTCTTCCTTAGCCAACACCTCCTGCCTCCTAGTGACGATACAGTGGTCTCCTTGAAATGTCTCCATGTTGCCTTGTTGCGTGAGGCACTTGACAGACAGAAGATTACTCTCGAGGGAGGGTACGTAGAGTACATTCTTCACCTTGACCGACTTGCACTTGGAGTCAGAAATGCGACACTGTAGAATGCCATCACCGATTCCACGTGAAGAAATTCTCTGACCATTCGACACGGTAACAGTTTCTGCTGACTGATAATTCTCCATGAAGAAATTCCTGACGTTACACATGTGGCTGGTAGCGCCAGAGTCAACGTACCATGGTCTACCTGGCAATTCGGGAGCGGCGAGAAATGCAGTTTCGGACGATGACGAGCGGTCGGACGCTGCTGCCTTCGCGCGCTGCCGAGGCTTCCTGCGCCCCTTCAAACGGGGGAAACTTCAAAGTGACCTACCTTCTTGCAGTAGTAGCAATGCCTCCGGCCGGACGAAGGTTTCTTCGGTTGAAGGGCAGTTCCCGAACCAGACGCTGAACTACTTGATGCTCGCTTTTTCATATACTCGTCCACGAGTTTTCCTTTGACGTACTCCAGCGTCAGGTCGTCGTCAGGCCGTGCGTCCAGGGCTGTCACGAGCGCCTCGTAGCTCTCCCGGAGACCACTGAGCAAAAGAGCCGCTACCTGGAAATCCGTGGTCTCCTGTCCGATCCCTCTCAGCCGCTCGACTAACTCCAAGGTACGCCTTATATACCCTTGCATGTCTTCGTCCTCCGCTGACTTGGATATTGGAGCTTCCTTAGCAGGTAGAGCTTATTACTAAGGTTTGCTCGCTCATGAAACTTGGGTAGCTCTTGCCACATCGCATTCGCTGAGCCGCAATTACAGATGTGCACAATCTGATTGTCATCAACGCTGAGGCAAATCGTGCTCTGCGCTTTCTCATCGCCAGCCGTCCAGTCTGCAGAAGGTGTCTTTGGAGTAGGTCCGTCCACGTACGTCCACATTCCTTCCAGGGTCAGCAACATCTTCAATTTGAACTTCCAGACCTGATAATTGCAATCCGTGAGCCATGTAACCGTAAACTTGCTGCTGTCTCCCATATCCACAGTTCTAGCCCATAACCTGTGTTCTTTGCCCATAACCTGTGAGAAAGCAGTAAGCCTGGGAGCCAGCAACAGTGCGTGTGCACGGGACGGGTTTATTCAGAAAGTTGGGCAGGTGCGCCAGAATGGGTGCGCATGCAACGAGGTTAGCCTACAGGATTAAACTGACTTCGGCGCCCGTGTTAATCAGCAAACGGCGCCGGGATACAGGGTCACGAATGAAGAAAGGCGGCACGTAGAAATGGTTGCTGAAGGAGGTCCGCACGCCGCCATCAGTGACTCCCCGAGTGGTTTCCCGGCCACAAGCACGGAGGTTTGCAGTTCCGCGAGCTGGCGCCGAACGACCGGGGAAACCAGCATAAATCCGTGGGGTCTTCGTCTACACGGGCGGTGAGGTGCGACGAGGACGTCGAGGGGAATGAGAACGGCGCCGACGGTGCTCCTGGCGCGGAGTTCGCTCTTCAGAGATGTCCTGTGTGCCGGGTAGAACGGCAGCCAAAAGAGCGGTCATGTCGTGAACATCCGACCGCAGCTAGTCAAGAGCGTGCGGAGCAGTGGAGGGGTTCGGAGAAGGCGTAGAACGCTGAGAGGCTCAGGCTGCCTCACTGTGGCAATGGTTGGCACGACTTCCATAGTTTTGCAGCAAGTTCGGCAATAGACAGGTTAATAGCGGTGGCTAGCAGCATCTGAACCGTTGCAGGAAGAGGCTGAAGAAGGAGTTCCTTGAGAACCGGTTCGTCTTTTGACGCAGCGCGGGCTCCCAAAAGTTTCACCAGATGCGGAGAAACTGCGACGGCCTCCTGTCGCCGAGGTCTTCAGCGGAAAGAAGCTGTTGGAGGCGCTAACGCTCCGAAGCCATTGTGCGTTCAATAATGGACGCTTTGAGCTGGTCGTATGGTGTAGAACGTGGCGGAGCACAGATGATTAGAGCTGAGCGCGGGTGCGGATATACCCGCTGGTACACGCAGTTACCCGCACATCGTCACGATTTGCGTGTAGGAATTCGCGATTGGTGCGGGTAATGCGTATACCCGCTTTACCCGCTCTCCATAGCCAACTAAGTGATCCCTCTGTGTCACACGCGAGCTCAGGTCCCCTATGTCGTTGGCCATATAAATCCATGAGCCAGACTGCAGCAGGCAAATGCTAGCGGGCGAGTTCGATTATTATTCTTTTATTATTCTGCTCGGTGTTAAAAGTGCAATATGTTCGCGTCCCATTGCTGTGCCTGGTGACATTGAAATGGTTTGGTGTATGCGTATGCTTGGGCCACAATATGTGAAGGTACTAGTCTGTGTATGTTACCGATCCTCCGATGATAGCTGTTTTGTTACTAAATTCCACGATGCACTCTCATTTGTCGTGCGCAGTTTTCGTGTGCATAAAGTTGTTCTCCTTGGTGATTTTAATTATCCGGATATTGACTGGAGTTAACGTTTACCAACCCAAAGCTCCCAACTCATGTAGCTCTGAGTTCTGTGAATTGTGCTTAACGTTTGACCTCAAACAACTGGTTACTGAACGAACACGCATTTGCGAATCACGTGAGAGTATTCTTGGCCTCATGCTTGCATCACCAGAGTTATTTTCTTCACTTACATTTCTCGATGGTCTTAGTGATCACATGATTATACACGGTTTTGTAAACCTCCCTCGAGCTCAACACAAATCTAGAAGCATTGAAATAAGAGGCTATAATAGAGGCAACTACGATGGCATAAACCGGGAACTCTAACTTTCTGGAGAGTTTTTCTGAGGTATGTCACATCCGCTCTGTCCAGGAAAACTGGTCAGCGTTTAAGGCTATCTTAAACTGCTTAACCGAGCGTTATGTGCCAAATATTACTATCAGACCATGTGAAAGTGCTCCGTGGTACACGCGCCAATTAAAGCGCTTAGGAAATAAGAAAAAGCGAGCCTACCGGAAAGCAAGGATGCGTTGTAGTATAGCTTCTTGGGATGCGTACAAGATAGCTTCAAGCGAATATATGAGAGCTATGAAGGAAGCAAAGGAAATTTTCTTCAAACCCACCCTTCCTGCCCTTCTGAATAGTAACCCCCAAAAATTTTGGAAAATTATCATCCCCGCCCACGACTCTGTTACTCAACTGAAAAATGACTCTGGTGATGATGTTACTGCTGAAGAAAGCGCCTCCACGCTCAATAGTTATTTCACCTCAGTGTTTGTTGTTGAAACCACATTGCACCTTCCTTCACCTGATCCTGTAAGCGATATAACTATGTCACCTATTTCCATTTTTCCAGCTGGCACTGTAAAGCTCATAGAGTCCCTGAAGTCATCTTCATCACCTGGCCTTGACATGATTAACTCCAAAATACTGAAAAGCACCCGACATACTTCTAGTCATATCTTATCCCTTATCTTTAACCAATGTCTACAAGTTGGGGAGGTTCCAATGGATTGGCGCCAAGCGAAAGTCATTCCCATTCCAAAGAGCGAATATCTTTCTGATCCCTCTAACTTCAGACGCATCTCATTGCCTAGCATCCTGTGCAAGCTGTTGGAGCATATCATTAACTCTCATATTGCCAAGCACCTCGAACGCATTAACTTCATTTCGAAAACCAGCATTGTTTCAGAAAGGGGTTCTCTTGTGAAACCCAGCTGGTCGAATTCGTCCATGACATTCAAATGTCACTTGACAACAGGGGTCGTACAGACTCGATTTTTTATTTTTTTTTAAAGCCTTTGACACCGTTCCCCACTCTCGACTTCTATACTAACTTGCGTCACTAAACATCGACCCCGTGGCCCTTGACTTTATCGGTGCATTTTTATCACGCAGAAGACAGACAGTTTTTGCTAACGATACCTTGTCAGAGTTTCTCCCTGTCTCATCACGCATACCCCAAGGATCCGTCCTAGGACCACTTCTTTTCCTCATATACATTAATGATCTACTCCAATCCCTTTCTTGTTCCGTCCGTCTATTTGCTGACGACTGTGTCATTTATCTAAGAAAAAAAGGTGGAATTTTCTACCTTTTGGGGTAGAAGTGTGTTGTCACAGATTCTCAACCCTTTTGGGGTAGAAAGTGAGGGGTAGAAACACTTCTACCCCTTTATTTCTACCACACTGGTGGAACAGTTCTACCCCTGAGTGTGAAGAGAATTCTACCCTGTTAGTGGCAAAATTCTGCCCCTACATGGTTAACTGTTATTCCTCTGGGGGGGTCTATCTTTTCTCTCCATATGGAAGACACCTCTACCCCAAGGATGAGAAATATCTGCCCGTCTTGATGCCAAATTTTCAACCATTCCCGGAAGACAGTTCTACCGTGAGTAGGACTGTTCTCCCTTATTGGAAGATAATTTTTTACCCGCAATGGTAAGAATGTCTGCTATTATTCGTGCTGTGCCTACCGGTGGCATATCTCTACCCGTAAAGACGGGGCATTTAGACCTTGTAGGGAAATATTTACTCCGCCTTTCATGAAGGACGTCTGCCCTTTTGAGAAGAACTTGACGTACAGTATTTGTGTGGATAAGATAGAATATACACGTAGACAACTGTTACTGATCACAGCATTTTATTAGCACGTCACAATTGGAATCGTACACTTGCGCTTACCAATGCGAAAGGTACATCCATTTTGAAGAAGCCTGAGCACGGAGACACGAAAGAAAACACGACACAACACAGACGACTCCATTGTTGCATCCATCAGACTGCACATCACTTGCAGGGACTTGTACATAAATTCCACATGCATGCACCATAACAAGGGCATCGGGATAACTTGTGAGGGCTTGACGTTTCACACTACTGTGTCGCTCTAAATACACACGAATCTCCGCTCGGTGTGTAATATCTGCCCGGAGGAACACATGGCAGGACGAATGATTTCAACTGAAATGTAAATGGCATTAATAGAGCATTTAAGATAAGCGATAAATAATAACGACGGTACATGTTTCACTTCTGAGAAATATGTTTACATGTGTGATTCCCCTCAGAAATAAGCATGCAAAAAGAAGAAGGCTACCTCGGCAGTGGACAAAAGCCAAGAAAGAATAAATAAATAACACAGCGCACATCTAAAAAACCATGACTCGAGCGATGGGTGCCTTCTCCCATCAAACCGTGGCTCACCGTATGTTATGGCTCGGTTTCTTCACTTTCGAAGTGGATCCTGTAATCACATCCGGCGGGCGCTGATAAGGTGCCGTGCTAAAGTTGTCATGGTGACCTGCGTGTATTACACAAACGCATTTGCTCATATTGCAGTTTCATAGGATGCTGAAAAAGTGTCAGACGACATGCCGGTCAACCCGAACACGCAATGCGCAAAACACATCTGATCACTGCATATAAGACGCTCGGGAAGAAAAATCTTGAATATCAAAATTACTCACCTGATTTTGTCCTAACTCCACCTTGCTTATGTTCATACCATTGCAGCTGAACCGATAACACCTTCCACCATGCAGATGCGAATACCCGACGCAGCATAGCCATTAGGCCGCACGCATGGCCTTCGGTGCAGCAATGTCCACGTGCAAACCGACAGTCTGACACTTTCAGCGTTCGTCTCTATACTGACCCCTTTTACACAATCAGCGATTCCGCGCAAGCGCAGACACTCTGTGTTTGGTCGCTCTGGCTAATCTCTTGAACAGTGACCTCGAAGCTGGACCAAACGCCTTTGTGCGCAGGATTAGTAACTCTCAACTCCATTTACACTTCCATTAGAGACCCTGCTACGAAACACACAAAAAGAAAAAAGAGTCACTTGAACCCTAATACAGAGCCGTATATAGAGAGAGTTTGGCCATCTTTTGATCTTTTGCCGCTTCACGGGCGGAGCCTGTTTTGACGTCAGAGTCGGTGTTGCACCCCCAAAAAGCCTGAATCCAAGCGAAATCCGCTTATCAGCCAGCAGGTAGGCGCCATCTTGATGCAGTTCACCGGCTGGTCGGCATGTACTTTTGTCGCGCTCAATGTAATCTACCAGAGTCGCCGGCTTATGGCCCACAGGCGCCTGTGAAATGGGGGCTTTGTTACCAAACTGAAAGGATTCAAGGACGAAGGGGTCTCGAAGGACGCGGTACGCACGTGTCTTCCCCCTTGCATCGCTTCCCCTTGACCAACGCTTTGCATCAACATGGCGTCGGCGACCGGTTGACGACTGGACAACAATTGAGCGCGGCGAGGGAGGTCGTTCAGCCGTGACGTCGCATGACGCGGTTCAAGTTAGGCTCCTCCTAATGGCCAAACTCTCTCTATAAACGGCTCTGCCCTAATAGTGACAAGATTGCCACAGTGGTTTTACCGTTAGGGGGAGAGAGTTGAGCAAAAGGGCTGAAACAGCACAACTTCAACCTGCAGTCGGTAGAGGGAAAATAGGTCGGGGAGAACTGTTGCGCTTCTACCCGTTTTCAACCTTTTTTTCTTAGAGTGTAGTGCCCATTCAAAATGATCTTTTTACAATTTCTCGGTGGTGCAAAACATGGCTCGTGTCACTAAATGTTTCGAAATGCAAAATTATGACTTTTACACGTTCTCAAACTAGTCCGAACCCATCCTACTCATTTAACAACACTCAGGTCTCATGCGTTTCAACATATAAGTATCTGGGGCTGAATTCGGATTCGAGTATGCGTTGGGCACTTCATATCCAAAAAGTCGTCGCCGACGCCAATAGGAGCCTCGGGTATCTTCGTAGGCCCCTTGTGCTTGCACCACCTCATGTAAAACTGCTTTCATACCATGCATTCGTGCTGCCCGAACTCGAATACGCATCGGCCATATCGGATCCCCATCAAGAGTACTTAATTCAAGCATTAGAGTCAGTTCAATACAGGGCGATGCGCTTCATTACATCCAACTATTCTAGAGACGTAGGCGTTTCACTTATAAAGAATAACCTTCACGTTGAGCTTATCTCGTCAAGACGGTTAATAGCCAGGCTGTGCCTCTTCCATAAAATTTATCACAACACAAACCCTCGCGATCGTCTTCTAGTCCCTGCTAACTACATTTCATCTCATCTGGACCACATCTATAAGATTAAGCTACCCCATTGTAACACCACTTCCTTTCTAAAATCATTCTTTCCTAAAACAATTAGTGACTGGAATCTCTTGCCTGAACATGTTGCTTGTACACATGACCCTGCTGATTTTAAGGCCGCCCTCCTCCAATCCAGGGCTTTAGGGTCATCATGCTCTTCCCATGGTGCACTTGGTAGGGCGTTGTTTCCAATGCAGCCCCCAATAGACGTATTATCTCCGATGAATACAAGGATTAGCCATTGTGTAGGGTACACCACGAGGGGGCGCTACGAGCGACGCTTCACTACTGGGGCCGCTGCTGTCGCATTCCGCGGATGACGTCATTGCTCCTTCGGGGAGCATGGTGAGAGATAGCGGCACGCATGGGATGGAGATGCGAAATAGAGCGCCCTTGTGCAAGGCTGGGGGGGGGGGGGGGGTGCTGCGAGCGATAGGACAGCCACTCTCGGTGGCGGCTCTCCACGGCGTTGTCATGGCCTCGTGACCGTGATACATGGCGTCGGCGGCAAAGGATTTTGGGTCCAGCGTTGTGTACCAGTCTTTGAGCGAGTTTATATTAATCTCACTCCTTTTAGTGTTCAACTGATGGTTGTTGTTTGAAAGCTCAATTGCTATGCTATGAGATTGGGGTGTAGGGCACGCATGCGACAATATAAATAAATTAATATAAACAATAGGACGCGCACGATAAGTTACGCCATATTATTCTTCACGTGTTGTTACACTTTACATGATAAAGGCACTTTCGCGAACCAGTCCGTTCACAAACAGCCGTGTGCATCCCGTCGTGTATATATTAGACATGGATACTTTCCTTTTAATTGCCTAATAACGCTTTTGCGACACGAGCGCGTATATTAGCAGGCTCCAGATTTGCGCAATATTATTTTTATTTTGGTGATGGTGTGTATGTTCAGACAAGAGTGGAGGAAATTTGGTCCTATTTGCTTTATGTATTTATTCACTTCAGCATATCATTCTCACACACTACTTTAAATTTACTTAGCGGTTAGTAGTAGTGCAGTATAAGCAATTTAGCACACTACAGTGCTGTAAAACATATTGTAAGCCCCTTCTGGTTGCAGAATCACTGGGTGAATATCAGTAAAATTTTAGTGCATTCCTTTCTGTGGTGGTCACTGTCACTAATAGGGATTCAGTTAGGCGTTGTGGCAATTCCAATGTAAACAGTCGTCTGCTATATTGGAAAGTGAGTGATTAGATTACAGCCAAAAAAGTATCAATAAACATGATACCTTCTACAATACCATCTGTGACTCATTAATGTCAGTATGACAAGGTATGAAGAAATATTAACGTAGTGCATGTTATCCAAAGCAAGTTCTTCCACATCCCCCCATGTACAGACACTCAGAAAAAAAAGGGGTCTTAGGTTTGCCTCTCGTAACATAGTTTAACTACATAAATGCAGACATGTGCAATCAAACACATTTGCAAGGAATGCATCATGATTATTGCAGTTGCAACCAGTCATGTCAGTAGGTCATGCACACCTTATTTTTGAAATTTGTTAAACATCTCCACATCTTTTATATTCAGCGTGCTGGACAGCTAGTGCGCAACACGAAATATCGAGTCTAAACCTGAGCCAGTATGGGGTCATGGACACACCGGTGTAACATGAGCAACAATAAGGCAGATGACATGTCAAGAGGTTGCAAACCGCTGTTCCATCTTGCACATTTGTCATGCTCATCTAGGTATTTTTGAAATTTCTTAAACATCTCCACATCTTTTATATTCAACGTGCTGAACATCTTAGTGTGCATCCTGCAAACAGTTTGTATCAATATTAGGTAATTTCATCAGAGAAGCTACATGCGCAGAGGCAAACCCAATACCTTTTTTTTTTTTCTGAGTGTCTGTGTGTGTTGGGGGGATGTGGAAGAAATTGCTCCGGATAGCATGCACTATGTTAACATTTATTCATCCTATTCATATTCCAAATTTCCAAAATACCTATGTTCATGACAAATGTGCAAGATGGTGCAGTTTGCAACTTGTTTACATGCCGTCTGCCTTATTGTTGCTCATGTTGCTCCGGTGTGTTCATGACCTCATATTGGCTCAGGTTTCGACTCGATATCTGGTGTTGCACACTAGTTGTCCAGTACGTTGAATATAAAAATTGTGGAGATGTTTAAGAAATTTCAAAAATGCCTAGATGAGCATGACAAATGTGCAAGATGGAACAGAGATTTGCAACCGGTTGACATGTCATCTCCCTTATGTTTGAGAAATTTCAAAAACACCAAGGTGTGCATGACCTACTGACATGACTGTTGCAACTGCAATAATCGTCATGCTTTCCTTGCAAATGTGTTTGATTGCACATATCTGCGTTTGTGTAGTTAAATTATGTTATCAGAGGCAAACCCAAGACCCGTTTTTTTTTTTTTGTTTTTTTTTTCTGAGTGTGTGTACATAGAGGGATGTGGAAGAACTTGCTTTGGATAACATGCACTACGTTAACATGTCTTCATACCTTGTCATACTGACATTTAGGAATCACAGATGGTATTGTAGAAGGTATCATGTTTATTGTTTTTTTTTTACTATAATCACTCACTTTCCAATATAGCAGATGACTGTCTACATTGGAATTGCCATAACGCTTAACTGAATCCCTATTAGTGACAGTGACCACCACAGAAAGGAAGGCACTAAAATTTTACTGATATCCACCCAGTGATTCTGCAACCATAAGGTGCTTACAATATATCTTACAGCACTGTATTGTGCTAAATTGCTTATACTGCAGTATTACTAACCGCTAATTAAATTTAAAGTAGTATGTGAGAATGATATAATGAAGTGAATAAATATATAAAGCAAATAGGAACAACTTTCCTCCACTGTTGTCTCAACATGTGCACCATCACCAAAATAATATTGCGCAATCCTGGAGCCTGCTAACGCGCTCGAGTCGCAAAAGCGTTATTAGGCAATTAAAAGGAAAGTATCTAAGTCTAATATACACACGATGGGATGCATACGGCTGTTTGTGAACACACTGGTTCGCGAAAGTGCCTTTATAATGTAAAGTGTAGCAACACGTGAAGAATAATGTGGCGTAACTTATCGTGCACGTCCTATTGTTTATATTAATTTATTTATATTGTCGTATGCCGCATGCTTTACGTACACACCAATCTCACAGCATAGCAATTGAGCTCTCAAACAACAATCATAAGTTGAACAATAAACGGAGTGAGATTAATATAAACTCGCTCAAAGGCTGGTACACAACGCTACCGCCCGTTTACCGCCCGCGCCGCGTATCGCGGTTATAAGGCCATAACAACGCCGTGGAGAGCCGCCACCGAGAGTGGCTGTCCTATCCCTCGCAGCGCCCCCACAGCCTTGCACAAGGCGCTCTATTTCGCATCTCTATCCCATGCGTGCCGCTATCTCTCACCATGCTCCCCGAAGGAGCAATGACGTCATCCGCGGAATGCGACAGCAGCGGTCCCTAGTGGTGAAGCGTCGCTCGTAGCGCCCTCTAGTGTTGTACCCTACACAATGGCTAATACTTCTATTCATCGGATATAATCCGTCTATTGGGGGCTGCATTGGAAGCAACACCCGGCTGGTGTATGGTGCCCGCATCGTCATCTTCATCACCCAGAGGGTGAACAAAAAAACGGGGGTTCGAGCTGGCAGTCGAGCACGTGTATTCCGCTCACTTCCCCCTGCAAGTCCCAATGCGGGTATGCGAGTATACAGACAGCACTGCGGGTGCGGGTCGCACATATTAAATTTTTGCGGGTGCGGGTCTCACACGCGGGTGGTACACGAATACATGGCGAACCTAAAGACGCGGCTCAGTGTTGATTCCCTCCGGGGCGCTGGTGTCATCCATCGTTCGGGTCGCCAGATGTGTGGTCCTCAGGCGAGGACGTGAAATGAAAAAGTCCGGAGCCGCCAGCTGATCAGAACAAATTCAAGGGGTAACCGCATACGACGATTTCTCAACGGGAAAATGGCCAACTTTCTCACCGGCACGACAATCCGACAGAGAAACAGCGGGATGAACCGCATGCACAGATTTCCACTGCGGCGGACGCTAGCACCCTCGCGGGCGCTTCGTTATTCTGTGTTCAATATCGACTTCAAATCAGCTAACAAATATTTTGCTACATATACAAAAAGTTATAGTGGCACACAGAAGAAGTTGTAGCGGCCAAAGTATATTCGCGAAGCAAGCGCACAAAAGCGCCCTCAGATAGCAGCCGGCCTGCGACAGTATGCTTCTGAGTTCCCAGGGCGCGTTCCTGGAAGCGCGTGAGCACCGTAGCATCGTTGCACAGATCGGGCTTTTGGAATGAGCGGCACAACGACGCTACGGTGCTCACGCGCTTCATATGGGCATCTGAAATGCCCGCCACGTCACTCGCGGACAGGTAGCGCGTGGAGTTGTCCTATTAACTGCCGTCGAGCGGCCGCTTCCGCTCTTCAGCGGTAACCGCACACGACAAATTCTCGACGGAAAACCGGCCACCATCACATTTTTTTCCGGTGAGCCAATGCGAGCAATGGGAACTTCACCGATTTCTCGACGACAGCCGTGGGCAGAAAAATCTGGCAAAGAGCGGAAACGGCCGCTCGACAGCAGCTAATAGGACCGCTCCACGCGCTGTCGTTCCACGAGCGGATGTGGCGGGCAATTCGGATGCCCGTATAACCAACCTGGGAACTGTGAAGCATGGTGTCGCCCTCCCGCAGCTATCTGAGTGCGTCTTTGTAGCGCTTGCTTCGCGAATATACCGTGACCGCAAGACCTTCTTCCGTGTGCCACTATAACTTTTCTATGTGTAGCTAAATATTTATCAGTTAATTTGAAGTCAAGATTTAACACGGAGTAATGAATCGCCCGCTAGGGCGCCACCATCCGCCGCAGTGAAAATTTATGCATGCGGTTCGTCCCGCCGTTTCTCCGTCGAGCTTTCGTGCCGTTGGGAAAGTTGGCCATTTTTCCGTCGAGAAATCGTCATATGCGTTTACCGCTTTCGCCGTCTTTTTCTGTCCATCGCTGTCGTCGAGGAATCGGTGATTTTCCCATTGCTCACGTCGGCTCACTGGGAAAACGGTGACGGTGGCTGGCTTTCATTCGAGAATCCGTGGTATGCGGTTACAGCTCAATGGTTTTATTTCGCGCTCTCCGCGCACCTAAAGTATAGCGGCACTCTACGAGAGCGTCGTCGTTGGTGGCATCACACACGTCCACACTTTCGCGGCTATATTTTACGGGGAAACGCTTACAGCCGACCACGTGAAATGGAGCAAAAGAAGATGAGTGCGCGCGGCGGCAGCGGAAGCAGGGCGCGTGGCTGCAGGGTTGCCTGGGGAACGAAGGGCATTTCTTGCGTCCGAAAACTGAATACAAAGGACCTGTGCGTCGGTAGCTTTCGAATGGGCTTCCGTCAGTTCAGAGACGAACGAAACACTGAGGGACGCATTGAAACGCAAAAGTGCGGAGGAGGCCTAATAAACACGACGCTTGTCCTTAATATTGTTTGGACCTTTCACGCACGATATATGTGTTTTCAATCAAGGTCAACGACGACACAATCTCCTGGGTCGTTGCGCTTGCTTATTTGTACAGGTTAACTTCTTAAGCATGCAAGATAGACGTTAGCTCGGATATGACATCGATTGCTTCTGGAGCACTGATGCCGTTGCAGCTTTCGGAAAAACAGTCAAGCCAATGCAACGCAAGAAAACGGGATACTTTGGAGATCTCTTTTGCGTCTCGGACTAGAGCGCTTACATTTTCTCTCGCGAGGTGTTACGTACACTTCACGCGGACACAACCCCTTGCAGTCATAGCAAACGTCGCTGGATCATGCGTCTCCCATATCGCACCCCATTAACGGATAACTTCCGTAAACACGGCGCCCGGCCCACACAACCGAAACCATCTGGAACGCCGAAGGGGCGACGGTACTCGGGTCACGGCTGGATAATCGCCTTTGTGTCTCGGGCTTGAGCCCCAACATTTTCTCTCGTGTAGTTCCACATACACCTCACAGTGACAGCAAACGTCGCCGCGTTCACCCATTAAAAGCGGATAACATCTAATGGCCCACACAACGAAAAACGTTTCCAATGTCGAAGGGCCGACGGGTGACGTGAGAGAAAAAGTAAAAGAAGCTAATGAAAAAAAAGACACATCACCCATGATTTCACTTAGTTGACCACTAGGCGTTTCTGTCCATTCCTGGAAGCAACTGCTTGTCTTGAGCAGGGCTCTTCCCTCCCTCAACGTAGGGGCCGGAGGAAGCCATACTGTATTGGCCGACGGAAGGTTGCGTATTTTTAGCCCGAGAAAACAACTGAAAGCAACTTTCCGGAAACTGTTGGCAACGATTGCTCCACTGCTTCGTTGGCTAGGGACTTTTGTCACGATCGCTCCTACCCAGGCTAGTAGCCAAGGCTAGTTGAGGCAACGGGGGTGCCACTGTGGTGTGGTGTGTATGGGCGCCCTCTGAAAGAACGAGGTGACGACATCCCCGCGTAGCGTCCGTGTCCTGCCTATATTTCTTCGTGTTTGTGCATTTTCCCCAACATCAGGGTTTCAGTAATGGATTACGGCTATTACTGCCCCAAAGACGAGGTGACGTCCCACCGTGGTGTCCGTGGCGTGTCTATTTTTCCCCAACATCGGTGTTCCGACATTTCTTTGTTTATCCTAGGTGTCGTTTCATAACTTCCCGAAATCGGCCGCTGCTTACAAGAAATGGATAATCGCAATAAAACGCGATGAGGGGAAATTGTTTCGTGTCACACGTTCGACAAGTGTGCTCGAGACACTTCCTGGAGTATGACTACGTCCAGAACGTCGCTAGCAGGCACAGACACCGCCACAGTTGGGCAGTACCATCTGTCTTTGACTTCTGCAAACCTAAGACACTGGGGAAACCTCCACATCAGCGGGAAGTAGCAGCTGTAGTGCCTCTCACCACAAAAGACCCACAAGAGCCTGCGCAACCTCTGCATGATATCACCGCGTCCGAAGAAAACCTTCCACCTGAGTGCACGCAGGAGATGGAACAACCGTGGGAGTGTGGTTTATCAGATACCGTGGTCTGAACTCAAAGCTGCACTGGACAAAACTGTGAAAGACAATGACGCATTAAGGAAATGTTTGAAGGAAAAAACTGAAGAAGTGTACAGGCTCAAGGCGCAACTTGAAACAGCTGAAGCAAAATGCAAAACCTTGGAGGATCAGCAGGCTCCATTTAGCATTAACAAGTTTAAAGACTCTTATGAAGATGTGCGGTTCTACACGGGCCTCTCTTCGTACGCACATTTCAGATCACGAATATGTTGGCCCTGGAGAAAGTGGGAAAAACATAGTGATCTGGCAAAGTACTGCTTCTAGTGGTGACAATGTTGGGCGACCACGCAAGTTGAATACGGAAGACCAGCTATTCCTTGTTCTCATCAAACTGAAAGTTCGGCTATTCCACAAGCATCTGGCTCACTTGTTCAACGTGTCATTGGGTACTGTGTTCAGGATCCTCTTATCCTGGATTAACTATCTCTACATTCAGTAGTCGCAGCTACCGTTGTGGCAACCACGCAGTTTTGTCGATGAGACAATGCCTCCTGCATTTAAAGAAAAGTACCCAACAACCAGATCATTGATCATTGATGATACCGAAATGCAATGTGAGGCGTCAAGCTCATTTGTAACACAGTCTGAGACATACTCCACCTATAAGTCAGCGAACACATTTAAAGGTTTGGTTGGTGTTGCACCAAATGGCCTGCTAACATTTGTGTCGGAGCTGTTTATGGGATCCCTATCCAACAGAGAATGTGTTATTCGAAGTGGGTTTTTAGAAATGCCTTTTGAAAACAACCCTGTCTGGTGTGGCTCCAAGCCACGGGCAGGATGGGTCGACATATAACCCACATGGCATGACAGTAACATTGCGGCCCCTACTACGAAGTACTTCTTGGTATCGCTGTGCAGCAACTGGCTCGTTTGCAATGCCGCACCTAAAAAAAGAAAATCGTTATTTGGCAACCTATTTACCAAAGCAGCACAAGAGAACTAGCATATCACGGGATTTGAAGAAATGTATCGTAACGTGTAAAGATTGCACCATATTTTGTAGTTTGTGTTTTTACGTAAGGTCTTCCAGCTGCTTCACATCCTTTTCAAGTAGGTGCTTTGCTATATCGTGCTCAAAATTGTAACATACCTCACAGCTCGAACTCGTGAAAGGTATTTCCTTGTTGTTAGGGCTTGCAAACCCTTGTGTGTCCAAACCTGCCTCTTCATGACGGTGCCAAAATTTGAAGCAGTTAGGCGCAGTGCACGCTCCTTCAACCACGTCTCGCTTTTCGTCTGTTGCCGTGTGTTCTTCTCCAAGCTGTCTCTGGGGAAAGGCACAGTGCCTGCAATTTGAAAATAATGTATATATGTGTGTACTAGTGCATTCACTTTTTTTTTACCTTTACAGTAGTGTCTTCTTTCAGGCTTGGGGGCACACTCCATGCCTGACTATGTATAAATGGTATGTATTCCTGTGGCACAATGTGTTGGTTGTCACTAACACCAGATACTGGAGAGATTACCACACCATACCCAAATGGAACCATGGGCTGCTGATACACCATAGGTGATAAGGCCGACGATGGTCCAAGTTTTGTTTTCTTGCATTCAGAGTGCGATGCTTCCAACAACGCTCGTCCAAACAGGCTCCCTTCGCTCAGTCTTGCCAGATATTCCCCGAAGGTTGCTGCGGCATTCTTCTGTGCTGTGAAAGCCCTCGGATTTCGTCGCGGGTCATAGAAGCGGCACAAGATTGGATTCTCGAGTCCACCTTCGCGTACACTTCGCCAATCCACGGTTTGCACAGATGTACCCCTTGTCTGCCGTCCTCTCGGTACTCCCCAGCGTTTCGGGAAGTCAGTAACAAATTTCTGGCGGAGCTTCACGGAAACATTTTTCCTGTAGCAAGATGACACTTCGCAACACTCCTGAAACATGATTGCACGATTCAAGGCCTGCTGGACATTCGCACTTCCCACGTACAATGTTTCCGCTAATGTTAATTTCAACTGCAACACTGTAAGGTGGTGCAGTCGTCTTCTTGCTTCTGTAACATTTGGCCGTCACGTAGAACATCCCAAATCTGAAGCAGACAGTGCGAATTACGTTGGGTACGTAGACAATGACAGCTTACATGTGAAAACAAAACCATGTGCGTTATAATCGAAGCGACAGCTCGAACAAATGTATATTTAGTTGTAGGAAATCACTATACAGTTACAAGCATTTTCGTGCTTACCGCTCCTCTGAGTAGTCGGCCTTCACGGATTGCATATCGACGTAGGATTCCACCAGGAAATTGTAACTTCGCTCCATGTGCCGCTCAGTCGACGACCTTTCTTCGTGGTACGCGCGAAGACAGTTCATGGTAAGCAGCGGTAGACGTGACAAGTCAGCCTCCCATCCATCAACTGGGAAAGCCGTCATTTCGCTATTCCAGCAAAGGCGACTTTTGCAGAACGCGCAACAGTCAGTCAAATCCGTGCGTGATGTATGACAACCCGGACAGCACGTGTCCCCTACTATGGCGGCGCCTCATAGTTTGGGTTCAGTGTTGCCGGACTTTCTGAAAGGGAGTATGTCTCTAGCCATGGAGCGGCGCGCATGCGCAGTCAGTTGAGAGGGAAGGAGAGAAGGAGGGAGCGTGGTGGAGAGGAGGGAGGAGTGCAGCTGTGAAGGTCGACAGGTTCAGACGCGTCTGCGTGGGCGCGCCATGTGTTATGAAAGCCGTGCGGAGGAGTGGCGGCGAAAGAAGGCAGAGTCTGCGAGACGGCACCGCCAAGCCGAATTGGAGGAAGCCCGAAACGCTCGTTTCGCTGCGGATGCTGTCTTGCGTTAGCGTTGTGTAGGGTCGTGTGAAGGGTTGCGTAGCGTTTGTGAAGGGTCGTTGAGGGGTTGTGTAGCGTTGTGAACGGAAGTTCTCAAAGAGTTTTAAAATTTTAATGCTGTCGCATTTTTTGTACCAATTGTTTCTGCTGCATACAGTGCACTAAATAGTTATTAAAGGGACTGACTAAAGCATGTAAATATCTCACGGGATGGGATAACAAAGCAATGCAGGAAGTTCACAATTTTCTTGTCCAAAATCGAAATCACCGGGCTGAGTGCTTTCAATACAATAACGAATACAGTCATATCAAGCTCTCGTACCTGGTTTGCATCCCCTTTCCAAAACCCCTCTTTTGTACGCAAATAAGATAGTGGAACAGCATATGTGTGAAGGGTGACATGCGATGGAACTGTTGTACGACAGTCGTGTGCATGGCTTGAGCCGGAGAGGGGGCCTCAGACATGGCGGAATGCCGGTAGGTTTCCGGTAGATGTCGGTAGGTTTTGCATATCGTCTATTGCGTTATACTATACGTTAGGTGTTCGGGGGAGCAGAGATCTCCAGTGACAGCGCTGGCTCATACAATGTGGCGCTACCCTCGTCCCTGTTTCTGAGGTTTCCTTCTAGCATACTACTTAAGATTTCTATGATCTCGGTCGATTCCGAAACTTGCGTTCCATGACATTCCTCGGTGATTTCTGACAAAGGCAGCGAAAGCCCCAAATAAATATGTTGCGTATGTACTGAGCAATATAATGAAATACATCAGTATACACAATTACATACAGTAGACGACGGATTGAAGAAGTCCCTCTCCATAAATCCCCCCAGAAACGTCACGCGTAATTACACCAACAAGAGCACGTCTTCTCGCACAGCTGATTGGCGGACGTCAGAAAGGCGTGCGAGCCGGCGGGCGCCGGCTATACCTGGGTGGTAGGAATCACAATGCGACGGCGGTTCGCTTGCAAGCAATCCTCAGGAGTACAGCTGTGACTAAATTGTGCTAGATAATGACCGTTACTCCATACACTCTGTGCCACTCCACCCTGTAGCAGGTGAAGTGGCACGCACTGCAAACGACCCGTCCGATGACGCTTCTGGTCGCTCATGATTGTGCGCAGTTCAGCCAAGCGCTTATACCGTTGTTCACCTGAAAGTTAAAGGTGTGTGTGTGCCTCTGTGGAACCTGAAGAACACTTACGCTGCCGTTCTGTTCGCTAGGTGTCAGCTGTATTTGACGTGTGTCTGTGGACGGAGCTCCTGCTGGTATACGCTACGCACCTATCTTTTGTGGCGGTGACCGCAACATGCGTCTTCTTGAGCCACCTTGCACATGACAGTGATTTTGAATATCGCAATAAACGTTACGAACGTGTTCCCCAAAATTTACGTGTGCAGTGTTCGAGGAGAAGGGAAGTATGAGGAGTGTAGATAGCTGGAAGATCAATCACTGCCGGCTGGTGTTCTACCTGAACCTAAGACAAATGCTCACCTGCATGTCGGTGGTTTTCATTCGCTCTTGGACCAATGTGGGCCCAGGCGGGCTTTAACTGCTTTCATTTTACAGCCAGTCCCATACCGATTTGCTATAAATCCGTTTCGACACACGTTTCGTGGGCAAAATACGAGGTACAAAGTTGGCGAATGGGCACTTCAGCCTCAACAGGAAGCCTCCCGGCGATTGCTGCTTCCGGCTTGCGCTGGTGTCCGCGTCCTTGAGTCCAGGAAATATGAATTCTGGTGCAGCCCCAGACGTTTTTTTGGAGTCAGGAAGACAAGTCCGCGTTCCCACATGTCGCCTCATGTCGCAATTTCGCTATTGACCGAAACTCACAGCAATTCGGAGGAAATAGGTTCTTTCACACACAAAGTCACACACGACGACATGCACGAAGCAAGCCATATCTCAATTTCTCGGGGCGTTGCTCGGAGACAAAATGGGGGAGCGGCGCGCCTTCCCATTGGTCGAAATATATCACACGTCACGATGATGTCATTGTTTGTTTTCCCAGAGGTTACGCTGATAAAAAAAAGCTCGTTTATTTCATACACGAGCACTTCTCAGTAGAAAAAAAAATGGCGAAATTGAATCATCACTGGTCCCGTGCCACTCTCGTAATTGTTTCCTACACATGTGTCCGGATGCGACCCAAGCAGCACAATGTACTGAATGTCGAGTGCGATAGGGGTGGCCGGTATGTGTTTTATCAATGTTCTTTAGTTTCACAAGTCTGTTCACCCGTCCACCCCTATTGCACTCGACTTTCAGTACAGTGTGCTGCTTGGGGATAGTCCCGCTCGTTTGCGCAATACATTCGATGTCGCACTCCAAAGGGAAAGCGTAGCGGAAGATGCAGGTGACTTCCTTTTGAATAGCCTACCAATGTGCAAGGCAATGCAGGTCGTGAAATGAGGGTGACTTGGCAGTGTATCAGTGGAGTATTTCCGGCAGGGAGATCACTTGACAATCCACCAAGCACTATGGGTCACTCTAGAAATAGGTGAACCATTTATAGTCTTTTTTGTTTATTGTTCCTTACGGTTGCAATACATTTCAGGGCGTCACAGCTGCTGTACTCACACTGATATGACTTGTTCTTTTCCAGGGTGAATCCTCCACTTGCGAACATGAAAGAGTTTGCGGACGCATTTCATTGCGAGAACAATTCGCCAATGGTTCAGAAGCACAAGTGTGCACTTTGGTAACAGTATGTTCACCCAATAAAACATGGTCAGACACATTTGGACTCTTTGTGCGTTGTTCCTTAGAAAAGAAAAGGTACTTCATACTGAAGGAAGGCATCACCCCCATACTTCGGAAGGGTATGTAAGGGTATGAAAGGGTATGAAGTAGACCGTCGTATGGGCGCATGGACCACCTGGAAAGTTCGATGTTCAAAAGTAGAGAACATGCTTAGCTGTCCGTTGATGGAATACAGCACAAAAAGTGTAAATTAAACATGACATGCCTTAAAAAAGTGGGGTATCGTTGAGGTTGAAAGTTTGCCGCATCACTGTAATCAAATTCGAATTTCCTTCTCGTATATATGTTGAGAACGTGTCGTTTATGCCATTCTGCTAAGAGATGCTTGCGCGTTCGTATAACCAGATTGCTAACGAGAAGGGGGAAGCCGAAACAAATGGAACGATTAGGCGAAAGTTCGGCTTTCCTCAGTCCTAAATGTTGATTCATACAAGATGTTTTAGTACAGGGTGTACACCTAACGTGTTACAAAATTCCACGAAAAAATTACACACGGTCAAACTCGTACTAAGTGCGATACCATTGCGACCCCACGAACGATGCTTCTTGCGCTGCACAGAAAACTTAGGGAGAGGCTAAAAGGAAAAGTGGGAGGAGTATTGGATGAGATCAAAGGACTTGAACGGGGCACTTCCCTCTCTCAATGTAGCCGCCATATTGAGTCAGCCGAGGGAACATCTCGTATGTTTAGACCGCGACATGAGCAGCATTCCGAACACTCCCTCTGAAACCCAGCTTGGTCTCATAGCAGAGGACTAGGCAAGTAAACTAAGTTTATTGGGTGGTACATGGGTGACACGAGGAGGAACAGATATGGGCAGGGAGAGGAGGACATATCTGAGCTTCTGGGGCCTTCTCACGCCGCGACCTGATAACAACATAGATAACAAGCCTGGGAACTTTCGCGTAAGTTAAAGAATAAAGCGGTAACTGTATACAGCGATTTCTCGATGAAGAAACGGCAAACTTTCTCACCGGCACGACATGTCGACGGGGAAACGGCGGGACGAACCGCATGCACAGATTTCCACTGCGGCGGACGGCGGCGCCCTAGCGGACGTTTTTTGTTTATTATTTATTTATTTACTGACACATTGCTCGTACACTGATGAAATGTGGGACTACGAGGCCGCAGCCTGTTATGTAGTCCCGTTCGGGCAAACAATATGGAAACTGCGTTACATGTCTTGTGGGTCAGCCTATCAGCACAAGTGTAATAAAATGAAACCACAGGTAAGTAACAGATGCACGACAAGTTAACAGTATCACCAATAGTTATCTCAACTACAACGCTAAAACCTAAACTAAAATGACTAGCCCTAGTAATACTAAATGATATGCATCACTAGCGACAACAGTATCATACAGTAAAACAGTGACAAATATAGCGGTGTATCAACGTCCAGTTAAATGTGCTCGTAGTTGCTGTCTAAATAAGAAAAAGTTATTTAATTGCCGAAGCTCGTTTGGTAATTCATTCCATAGTTTTGGTCCGCAATAACTAAATATATATATACTAAAATTAGTTCTTGAGAAGGGCATTCTAAGGTGCATGTATGTTCTGCGCGACGAGTAAGTTGTGTTGTAATATGTAAGAGAAACAGAACTAGGTACACAAGTGGAGTACGCCAATCTGTGTACTAGTAAAATTAATTTATATTTGATAAGTGTAAAGACATCCATAATCGAAAATAGGGAGAAGGCGTGTGTGATCGAGTCCCTGGGACCCTTGGCTAGTATGATTCTCAGTGCACGCTTCTGAACTATTAGCAAAGGCTGAAGTACACTGCTATAGGTTGATGGGTAGAAATCCAGCGAACCGGTAGAATGTAGGAAGGGAGTTGCCTCAGGACAGAAGCCGCCGATATTTCGAACAGAGACTGTTCTTTTCTGGGCACCGTCCTCATCATTGGCATGGTATTTAAAGGGTTAGGTGTGACGTGTTTAAAGGTTCATGCGAATTGTGGGTCAACAGCCCGGAGGGAAGAAGGGAGCCCGTACGGAACATTTCTTCCCTCGGGGCTGTTGACCCACAATTCGCATGAACCTTTAAACACGTCACACCTAACCCTTTAAGTACCATGCCTTCTGCCCGAGAGAGCCTGTGACCACTGAAATACACACTTGAATTCTCAAGATCAAGTGATCTCTGTACTGGTCGAAACACTACGTAGCTAGTTTTTCGGAACTAACTTATTTAAAGACAGCCAGATAGACAGTCTGTTAAGAGCTTGGTTAGCTTCGTGGTGAACTGTTTCTAAGGTTACGGCATCCACAAACACGCTGGTGTCGTCCGCGTAAAGGGTACACTATGCTGACAAGAACTCTGGCAGATCATTGATAAAAAGTAAAAAAAGCAGAGGACCCAGGATTGAACCCTGAGGTACCCCAACTATGTTTTGTAGGCTGGTAGATTTATTATCGCCTATTGATACGTACTGGGTTCTGCCAGTTAAGTAGCTATTAAAGAGTTGGAGTGGCGTACCTCTTATTCCGTACAGTTCTAGTTTTAGCACTAATCTCTCCTGATCTGTGAGGTCAAACGCCTTCGTTAGATGTATAAATATGCCCATTATTAATCTTTTTCTATCCATGTCTGTTCTAACTTTCCCAACTGTGTTGAGTAGCGCTAAATCTGTAGATTTACCTGGGCGAAACCCGAACTGACATTCCGACAAGAAGCTATGTTTGTCAAGGTACTTTAACAATCTGCGATGGAGAAGCGTTTCGATCACCTTACTGAGTGAACTCAGCACAGCTATGGGCCTATAATTGGAAATCTGAAGCCTACCCCCCTTTTTATGTACCGGTATGATATTAGCGACCTTTAGTTCCGCCGGAAACACTCCTTCTAAGAGTTAGAGAGAGAGAAGAGTTAGAGTAACGTTTCGTTAGCCCGTGTTAAATATATTGACTTCACATTAACTGATAAATATTTTGCTACACATAGAAAAATTATAGTAGCACACAGAAGATTGTCATTCCGGTCAAAGCATATTCGCGAAGCAAGCGCTGCAAAACCGCCCTTTGGCAACAGCCAGCGGGCGACAGCATGCTTCCAAGTCCCAGGTTGGTCATACGGGCATCCGAAATGCGCGCCATGTCCGCTTTCATGTCAAGAAAGGTTTGCTTCGCAACGTGACTTCGACCCTCTCTGAAGCAATTTTGTGTGTGCTGTTTTGAGTCGTCATGAAGAACGCTTGTGAGTAAAATGAACGACATCACGAGTGGGAATATATAGGATGCGCATATATACCCTCCTATTACCACCACCCTGCCTGATCCGGCGTGAAATCACCCAGCTATTAAACGTGGATTACAGGCTACGTAATTAAATGATGAGATCTTCGATATCGCGTTTATATCAAGAGTTATCACGAAATAAAATGGAAGATAGGGACAATTTGGCGTCTGCAAGTGCTATCTTGGCAGTGATTTGACCAAACGCGACTTCGAATAGAATAATTGGGGGTTTACGTCGCGAGACAACTGATATCATGAGCGACGCCACAGCGGTCGGTCTGTGGATTGCTTTTGCCCACCTGAGGGTTCTTTAACGTGCGATGAAAGCTCATCACACGGCACCCCGTATTTAACGTCTCTCGCGGAAGACGGCGTGTCTAAGCAACTTGTACCCTGCCACCAAGTTGCTGGCGTCCTCCGCCGGGTTCGAACCCATGATCTCGGGATCAGAAGGTGAACACGCTACCAACTAAGCCACTGAGGCCGGTACGCGACTTCGTTGGAGCGGAAATATTGGTGCAGTACAAAATGCATTCAGACTCGAAGGCGTGTATATTCCCAAATCCCTGCAATGGCTAGGAACACAGAAGTTCACCGACACACGAGGCGGTGAAGAAGTAGAGAACACTGGCTTAAATTTACTTTAATCTATCTACAATACTGTTTACACGTATTTAGGGCTATGGTGCAGGTGGCACAGGGCAATTTACAACAACAGAAGAACAGACAATTACAAGAGGTGTTAGAGTTTTTAACCTAATGCCCCATGTCCCATTTTGTCTTCCGGAGGTACGGGAAATTTGTTTGCCTGCAATGTGGGAAAAGAAAATCAGCGACGAAACCAAAAATAACATGAAAATTAGCGTTTTTGCGGGGTTCATTTTGAAACGCGTTCGGCGGTGTGTTTTCGCTATCTCTGAATGACACGGCACGTCTGGCACCTCCCGCCTCCAAAGGAAACATTTCTGTTACGTTATCCCCCGGGTGAAGGTATTTCTACCGAGGGGGCATTCGTCCTTTGCAACTGGAAAAGTAGAGTGCACGGTTTGCATCGGACGGGGCTTGTTGGGCTTGTTGTATTCAGTATTTCGTCGTCGTCTTTTTTTTTTTTTTTTGCGTGTTAGCGCCGCCAAGTAACTCTGGCTATGAGTGCCGTACAGACGTCGGCAGATGTCCGTTGTATTCAGTAGTATAGTTTTGCTTGGAAAATGTAAGGTCATCCAATACTCAATTGCATAGCAATGATCGAGTTCAGATAAACCTCAAACAAAATAACAATAACGCGTTTTGATAGTGCGACCCTTTCGTTTACCGCAGCCCACCTTTCATTTTGTTTATTGTAGATTTCCGATAACCATTTGCATGGATTCATGGTATGAAGACTGGAATTCGTATGGGACTGGTATGAAGTCTGAAAACTGGAACAGGGTAGAACATCGCCGGTTGCGATTAGACACCCCACCGTAAAAAGTAAGGCTATTCTTCAGTAGATTTAGAGATAACGGTGAACAAGTGCTACGCGTTCTCGAGTACATAGTTTATTTCTGGATTAAGATTCTGCTTAGATCAGGGCAATCAGGGGTCTTACACATGCGGGCCACACGTCCATGGCTTGGCAGCTATTCTGTGTTTTTATTATCATTCATTGTTTTTACCTTTGCTCCATGTAGTGCTGCTCCTGTTGATGTTAGGAAGTACATCCACATTGGAGCAATTCTTGTGGCTCATGTACGTCAACAATACTTATACCGTCCTGGCCTGCACGTGCATTTTGATAAACTACACTGTAAGTAACGACACCTCAGCACAATCGGAACGGAAACCACAACCCCGTACGAACCACCTCAACCCGAGCCGTCCACACTGCCCACAGTCTTGTTTTATGCAAAACGTATGAGACAAATCATGTAAGAACGCAAGTGAATGTCAAACGCAAATAAATAGCAACAGCGTCTCAGTCGGAAAGTCGCTACGATTCTGGTGCTAGCAGACGATTCTCGAGGGGAGCGGACGCTTCCGGCAGTCAATGAAGTGCTCGGCCATCTGACGTCACAACACGCCAGACTCAGCTTGGGGGAGACTGTCGCCGCGGAGCTCATTCTTGCAAACTAATTTTCTCAGGAAATTGGCGCTCTTCGAAGGAAATATTTTGCGAGACAGTATATGAAGATAGTATGTTCATATCAAGCGGTGAAAAATATATGTTCCAAATGATTTCCATACTCTTTTAGTATTCTTCATGGTGACGATAAGAAATGTTCCCATCGGCTCCAAAAGTTGCTTTCCGCAGATCGAAGACCTTACGTAATATTCTCACTTCTTGTATGACTCAGAACAAGTCCGGTTGTTATCCCATGCGGTGGCACGCGTTGCCAATCTTATAAATGTATCCTACCATGTGCTATAGCACGAAGCACAGTTTCTGATTTTATTTTCAAAGTACACCAATTCCTCCATTGTAATTCTTCCTATGTATGTTATTTAATATTCTGCTACAAATGCAATGTCCAATACATTGGGGAGAACTCTAAAACCACAAGAGATTCTAGGGCCATAAATTTGATATTCGTAACAATCGCCTATCTCCAGTATCCATACATTTCATTCTTCCTTACCACAACTTTGAAAACGACCTAAAAATATTATTTTAGGATCTCGTTTTAGCATCGTAATTAAACGTAAAAATAAGGAATCCTATCTAATATCCAAATTCAAATCCCTTGAACCCCAGGGTCTAAATCACAGCCCTGAATCCTTGTATCAATTGATTTAATTCTTGATGCGTACACCGTCGTTTAGCTGTAGTCTACCCTTCCATCCAGACAGGCCCACCTATTTCTCACACTTTTCGAGGTTGCGTTCCGCGAAGATGCGTCACCATGACCTTGGTGTTTATGATGAGAACTTCTGCTTTCCTGCCTTCCCACCGAGTTGACCCACAACAGTCAAATAGTGATAAAACTGGTAGCTTTCCAGTTGTTTCTGTTCTGTTTTGTTTTTCAGTGTATACCCTCCCCCCACCATTTGTCGTGTCTGCGTTTTGTAAACTCTATATATATTTGTACACGCGAACTTCAAATCTTGCACCTGATGAAGCCTGATCCCCCACGCGAAAGCTTAGTATATATTAAACTAGGAAGTTTCAGTGTTGCTTTTTGTATTGTGCTACATTGAATAGTACTGAAGCGATGTATCGCTATCGCCATTCTACAACTGGGCTTCGCCTCGTTACATCCAAGGGTTAGGTGAAGCCCACTTCACATTACCGCCATTGTTATTTAGGTGTGCGGCTCCATTCTGCGAGTCGGCTTCACCTCATTAGACTAGAATGTTAAAGGGTCTCTGACCAGAACCTGGTCAATGTCTTTGTTTGTATGGATAACGAACCTACATGGTGCCTCCAAGTTACAACTGAAACGTTTCGTCTCTGCGGAGCCGCCAACTATTCCAAACAAGGAGCCGAAAAGTGGTTTCGATTTCTGCCCTCAACTCGTGTGATCAGCGCAGAACTCTAGCTATGTGTATGACGTCAAACGCCCGCGACGTTTATTGGTGGAAAGTCCACACCGGAAGTTCGGGTGGTTTCCGCAACTTCCGTATTGCTGGGTGCTTTTTCAATATGGACGCGGAAGCACAGCGGAGTCGACAAGTCAGCTTTTCAGCTATCTTTCAGCAGCTGAGAGGCACCTGCTACGTGCAGCAGAGTTTGGAGGCCTTGCTTTTGAAATGTTGAGCCGCGAATTGACTTCAGCATGAAGAGGAAGTCCCAACGACAGACTATTAGATAGGCTTTCAGCATCCATCACGATGAAACACATAACAGTTTGTGTAAATTTCATGTTTGACGGCGCCGTGTAAAGGGGCCGCGGAATGATTCATTGCATAATAATGCCGAAAGAAGTCGAGTGCTTATGTTGCAAGGAGCTGCCCTTAAAGTAGCATATTTAGAACTTCGAGGGCAGCACGAACCTAGCGCTCATATTCACAAGTAAGAAGCGTACGTGTCTATGCACAATCATGCTGGTTGGTTTCAATACAAAATAGTTTTTCTGAACTTTTCGTTATTGTTCGTCACTTATTCAGAAAGGGTGCAGCTGAATTAATACTCGGCGTCCTACTCGCTTTAGCTTTGTTCAAAGCTTGCGTGTCTCATACAGGAAATAGATTCGTACACTACATACCAACAGTTCGCGAGATGGATGTTGCACAAACTTGAAAAAAAACAAGAGAATCGTTATACCAGTCTGCGCGGTGAACAGGATACGCAAAGCCTTTCCCATAGTCACTACTCCATGTTTTAAATACCCAAGATACTAGGTGGAAGTACCCCTACAGGGGGTGTCCTTGCAATTTCAGCTGTAGACTAATGATGCAACTATAATAATGACTCCCCACCCCCCGAACTTGTTTCAACACTCCTCCATGCTTGGGATTCTGGATAAACCACTGTGCTGACCCGTGACACAAAGCACCATCTCGTCAGCCTGCTCCGCCTGGTAAGAATTACATTGGGCTCTCAATTCCATCACAGACACAAATCCAATCCTGTTCTGACGCATCCTTTTGTCCACTCATTCAGTCAATGTCGTAAGTGTTGTTTGAACTCTTACTGTCTGATAGCACCCAAATAGTATTGTTTAGGCACCTCAAGTATTTTAATGATCGTTATGTGGAAGTAAATCAGACTGTTATGCAGGTTACCCTGTGTGTGACCTCGGGTCCTGCTCTCAGTCCTCCAGAAGTGCTCACTACACAAGTTGACTATCGAAAACCTCAATCTTCCATGCATGATGTAAAACCCCAGTTCGCTTGCTTCCTAGCCATTTTTTCTCAATCTTCCTTTTTTGTGCAAATTGCACACCCAGTTCGAGTAGGATGTATACCTTGAGGAACCAAGCTATCTTGGGCAGCTCGAATACTCAAATAGGCATGTTTTAGTCAAAGATGATGTAACATGTGGTTCATATAGTTTATTGTGGCACTCAGATAATATCTTCATAATATGTCTGCAGAGATTGCTCCAAAATAGCATATGTGATGCAGCGTTATACATTATTGGGCTTCTGGGAAAAATCATGATTCACCTGATACAGACGGCAGCCTTTTTAACGGCGTCTGACACATTTTTAGCAGCCACTGTTTTAAAATATGTATTAAAAATGCTCCAATTATGAAAGTATCACGAAGTTCTTCATTTCATTTGTTTACTTAAAGACCCTTGTGAAGGGGTTTACATAAATGCGGGAGGTTTTTTTTATCCAAAAAAGACAAATACCAAAATGATGTACACAAAATTCGTTCACTCACCACAAAGCAATTCATTCGATCTGAAAACGATCATAGCACTTGGAAATAAATGACGATATATTTTGTTCTGATGCTATGTGGGCAGGATCGTCATTTCAGTTTGACACCATCAGCTGGTGCGGAGAGTAGAGGAATTTTTTTGTTTGTTTAGGTGGAGCAAGTACTTTGTGCGAGTCATCAAGGCTTGGAAGTAACTTGTCAGGGGATTGACAGTAAGTGGGGTGGGGAGGAGTGTGACTGTAATATAACTTATGAAAGAATGCCAGGCCTGATACCTTTCATCTGGTAATCAAAGGAGTAAGAAAGAGTTTGGCTTTAATGGCTGAGACGCTGGAAAAAGGACGATAATCAAGAGCAACAAACCGTGCGGTTCTGTACAAATTCTACTTTGTCGATTAAGAGATGTTGGGATGGGTTCCAGATTGCAGAGGCATATTCCAGTTCTTTTGAACATGGCAGTTGAGACTGGAAACCATAGACAAGGCAAATACATACAAAGCATCAAGTGCCTAAGAAATGAATGATGAAAGAAGGCAGTCACTGGAAAGGTTAGCCAGTAGTAGGACTTGAACCCACATCCTCTGTATTACCGATCCAGGGCCGATTTCCAAGTGAACGCTTTGTCTACTGTATTTTGCATGTGTTGAAGGAGCTGAGGGGCTGGATGGATGGATGTAGTCGTACCCCTGGTGGGCCTCTTTGCAACGAGGGTCCAGCACATTGCACCTGTAGACAACCTGTAGACATGGTTGTCGTATACCAGGCTTTCTTTCTTTCTTTTTTTGTGCACTGCAATTTTATCGTAGTTGCCCTCTGTGGTGTTTTCCCAGATTAGACAGCAATAGTATAGTTTGGGGTAAACCAAGGATTTCAACTGCGTTGGTTTAGAACCCAGAACCCTTCTTTACTATGTGCAGTGTGCTGCATATTATAAGGAAAACAAATAGAAGAAAACTTGTACCTGATCCCTGCCTTGTATTTCCAACATTTGGTTCCACATCTTGTCCAACGAAGTCATAAACTACATTGGTGCACACTGCTGTGACAATTATAATGTTACATCTAGATGCGGAATACACAGCTTCATTTTACGTACTGTGAATGTTGCTAACTGCATGGCTGCATACTGCTATACTGCTGTAAGCTGCTAACTGTATTCTTCAAATACGATTGGCAAAATCCGGCAAATCCGGCAAAATTGGCCAAAGTCGCTAATTGGATTATCGCAGTTATAAAACAGGTCGTAGATTTCGAAGTATATACATACTTTTTATTTCCAGACATTGTGACGACAGTATATGGGCGTAAAAATGTTGGTTCTTGCTGAAAGTTGTTGTTGTAGTGCTCGATCACGTGACGGCATTCTGCGCGCTGATTGCATGGGCGATTGACGTCATCCCGGTGGGATGACCAGATGAGTTTTCTATATATCCGTACGTTTTCTTGGTTTGACGCTAGGTGTGCCAGCGTCGGCGTGAACCGCGATGTTCAAAATTCGAGTTTACGAAAACTGCTAAGTGTTGAGGCAAGAATTTTCGTATATGAAGTTGCTTTGGTGTATTCTATCGGTAGCCACTGCGGAAAAGACTCTCCAGCTTCTGGTCAGAGACCCTTTAAGTGAAGCCCGCTTTATACTACAATATTCTGTCGCTCAAATCTGAAACTTATGTGACCCATGGTCAACACTCTACACTGGGCACTGCATGTTCCAGTAAATACACCCCGAACATTCAGATGTGCAGTAACAGATGGAAATATGTGCAATTTTTAAAAAAAAAACGTACAGGAGATTTACGATGTAAACACGAAACCGAGGAGATGCACACAAAGCAGGCTGCATGCAACATGTTGACTAAGTCTCAATGCAGTTCATCCCACTATTAATACACAATACAGAGAGACCCTTCTCTCACGATATGTTGTGCCGAGCGACAAGGCTCACAAGTCTGGAGCAGATTATCACCCAGTGAGCACACCACCGCAAAATATCTACCCTTGAGGTATTCGAAATTATTCGCCATCTGAAGAAATTATTCGGATTCGACTCGCAGTTCCAGTGAAATTTCTTAAACTATTCCCAATGGAAATTTTGCTATTCGCACACATCTGTGAGGAATTGTTTCAAGTCGGCCGAAATGGCCTGCGAAAGGACCCTGTTGGCCGCGTGTGTGGGTGGACGCCGTTCCCAGACCAATAGCTGACAGGCGCCCTTCCCGTTTCGGGGAACTGAGGTCTCCCAAATGCTGCGTCCTTGGGACGAGTGTATATAGTGTACAATAAACAGATCGTGGACGGTGACGTTCTACGAAGTGTACGCTGGCTGCTGTGTCCGTTTACTGCGACGTTCGGGGGCAAGCCCCGTCGAAGCTCATTTCCTTACAGTTTTTCAGAAGTGGGATCAGTTCCCTTTAGCCCCTCCGTCGCTACACGAGCGACCGACGACGTACGGCTACGAAGTTTCTGTAAACTGACAACGACGATGCCGCCCACACTACGAAGTAACGGGCCAGTTTCAACGACAGATTCCCCAACGATGGGACACAACGACAACGACGTTAACCCCGACGGAACGTGCGACACGATGACCGATGTCAGCCAACCGAGACAGCGAAGCGATTTAGATCTCTTACTCGAGCACCTGCGAATTCAAGAGGCTACCCGAGACTCGATGATACGGGAACTACTGCAAGCCAGGACCTCCAGGGATGACGTGCCTCTCGCTGGGCCAATTCTTCCAGATCTGTCGAAAGAGGTACAAGCCTTCGACGGCTACGGCGACGAGCGGCAGGCGGAGGAATGGCTCAACACGTTCAACCAGCTCGCAGCGCAGTGCAGGTGGAGCGACCATTCCAAGCTGATGCTGATCCATGCGAAGCTCACCGGACCAGCAGCACAGTGGTACAGAAGCAAGGTACAGGACTGTACGACGTGGGACTTATTTGAAGTGAACTTTAAAAAAATGTTTGCACCAAGTGTGAGTTTGGTGTCAAAGTTTGACGATATGAGGAAGCGAGTGCAGCAGAAGGGTGAGTCCATCATGCAGTATTTCATGGACAAATTGCACTTGTGCAAGCGATGTAATCTAAGCGAAAATGAGACCAAAGATCAGATTTTGTTAGGCGCTCTAGACACAAGATTGTATCAGATGCTGATGCCTAAAATGCATGAATGCGTAGAAGATTTGTTGCATGACATGAAACGATGTGACCAGTTAGAGAATGAGCGCAGGGAGCTGTTTGCAAGCGCAGCTTCCAAAACGCCACACGAGAGAGAGGAAGAGCACGCAAGTGCGACAGAGCAGAAAGGTGGAAGATACGCGCCCGCAAGAGACGGAAGATTGAAGTGTTTCAACTGCAATGAGTATGCAGGTCATATATCTAAGCACTGTCCAAAGGAAAAGCGCAAGTTGTTCTGTACGAATTGCCACCAAGAAGGGCATGGGAGGCGTGACTGTAAACTATCTGAGACAAAACGAAATGAAACGCTTTGCATAGGAAACTCCACCGCAGGAAAGTACATAAAGGACGCTACAATTAACGATACACTAATGGTAAAAGCTTTCATCGACCAAGGTAGCGAAACAACGATTATCACGGCATCTACAGCGCTTCGTTGCGGTACTGTGGTACAGAGGGTTAACGACCATGATGCCTTGTACGGACTTGGTCAAGCCAAAATAATGCCATTAGGAAAGGCTACACTTAAAATTTCAGTTGACGACGTTCTCGCATCCGTTCAAGCTTACGTTGTCGAAGACAAAGTACTCCAGTATGATATGTTGACTGGACGGAATTTCATTGATCGGCACGAGGTTGTGTTCATAAAAGCGAAAGATCAAGTGAGACTTTTTGACTGCACGAAGAGTGGTCCATTCAAGGGCTTTGATCTAAGATACAGCGATCCAGAGCATGACCTCCGTCATCCAGACGATGTTGAGGAGCCGCGGAATGTGGTCCACTACGATGAGATGCACACTCGTACGGTAACGGAGACGTCAGCGCCACATTGTGCACCTGAGAAGGAAGGATTCCATCCAATGAAAGTAGGACATGCAGGACTCATATTGCCAATTGAAGACGACCAATGTATACGAGATGTACCGGAAGTCGAAGTTATAGTGTCGGTCCAAAACGAGGAGCAAAACGCTGCCGAAGAAAATTTAGATGCCCGACAACCACGAGCAAACGCCCACGAAGCAGGAGTTACCGCATGCAGTAGATCCTGTACGTCACCAAGCGAGTTGACGAAGGACACTGTCACAATGGCTAAGAAAAGGAATGCAACATCCTCATGTGGTGCAATTCACGGGGGAGGTTATCGCGATGAGGAGGAGTTAAACGAGGTGTCTATAGTAAGTGAGCCACCCTTCCCGTGTTCTGCCATCTCACGAAGCAACACGGAGGAATACTGCGGTATCGCATCGTTAACTTCAGCATACTGCAGGCGACCGCAGAAGAGCACAGACGACCAAACAGTAGACGCGAGGAACATTAACTACATGAGGAGGCGTGATTTACGAAGGTACTCGCCATGGCCTGATTAGGTCGTTTCAATGATCATATGCTGGTGCCGTAAATGGATTTAAATGCGAAGTGTATAGTTCAAGATAGTGCAATGACTACATAGCAATCCCTATAATGTACTTTGATCAAGTAATTGCACAATTGAAGTGATGCTCGGTTAATTTTAAGATATGTAAAATGCTGTTAAACGGTTTGGGTACAAATGTGTTTACATACCTGTACTGAAGTAATGTTTACAAAATTAGGAATGGGTACTACCATTGATGATGTGTATGAGACAAGTTTTATGAAATACGATACGAGTACTGTATTTGTATACGGCTAAGGCTAATATTTTTGCTGCTCTATGTTACTGCCGGAATATTGTTGATATATGTTGTGATGCTATGTCAATCTCATTTCGTGGGCGAAATGATAGTAGGATGGCCGAATGTGAGGAATTGTTTCAAGTCGGCCGAAATGGCCTGCGAAAGGACCCTGTTGGCCGCGTGTGTGGGTGGACGCCGTTCCCAGACCAATAGCTGACAGGCGCCCTTCCCGTTTCGGGGAACTGAGGTCTCCCAAATGCTGCGTCCTTGGGACGAGTGTATATAGTGTACAATAAACAGATCGTGGACGGTGACGTTCTACGAAGTGTACGCTGGCTGCTGTGTCCGTTTACTGCGACGTTCGGGGGCAAGCCCCGTCGAAGCTCATTTCCTTACACATCTAATTATAGTAGAAAGAGTGTACAAACAGAAGACAGGGGGAGACCCCTCACAAATTTCTTCACCAACTGACCCCAAGCTTTTAAGCTTCATTCCTTTCATTTCCACATTATGGGCGCATACGTTCCTGACTTTCATCGCGTTTGCCTCTCGCGCAGGGAAACGTCCATGCGAAACCTCCCAGAGGTGACGCTCGACCCTTGTCGATTTTGCTATAGAAATTTATACGAATTTATTACTTGGAGAAACCCACTAAAACAAACTAGCAGCCATCGCAAAATAGTTGTCCCTAAGCGTCTGTTTAAAGTTACGGGGTTAGCCCCTGAGCACCTCTGCAGTCTACATATGAGGCGCCAAAATTGCGGAGATACCGCAACTGTGTCCGTGCCGCGGTAAGGAAGAAGTGTGCATTAACCTATCTGAAGGTCGCAAATATTCTGGTTACTCGACATATTTATCCTAACGGTGGTGCGATAAATGCTTCAAGAAGCAAAGTTTTGCAGTTTTTCTGCGCTACATCGGTAGAAATAAACACGGAAAACTAGTTTTAACGTTGAGATACGAATGGGTACTACAAGACAAAAAAAGTCTCGTTTAGAGGTTAAACAAAATAACAGGAGAAAAAACATACGCGAAGACACGATTCTGTCGAAAATACGGTAATTTTAACCGTAAATAATAAAAATGGTGCTGCGCAGAAAGAAGTATATCGAGTGAAAGCTGGAAGGAAGCATCATGCCCAAAGGACACAATGAGTATATTTGAATATGAATTTGAATATGAAAAAGTATTTTTTATAGCGGGAAAAAATAATTTTTGAAGTTCGCGGTCCGGCGGAGACAGCGCCCGCAACCGTCACTACACCCTCTCGTGCACTCCGCGGTAGCACATCGAAGGTGCACCAGGGCCGCACCTTCTGACTCGATTGACTTGACCTATTGGCCTGTCCTGACTTACAAAGTTTTTCTTACTGGACACTTTTTTCCCACTTTCCCCGGTAGGCTATAGTACCCTGTGACGGCATCGGAAGAACGGCGAAACGCTTAGCAGCAGAAGCAAGCTTGCAACTGTCCTTCAAAGAGTATAGATTCTACGGGTGGGCCAACCGAAGCCTCGGAAGTATAAAACAAGTTTGGGTTTCGCAAGAGTTTGTAGTGAGACGAGACAGTTCCTTGAAGTGGAGGTACCCAAGTGTAGTGTCCCAGAGCCGTATATTAAAAGGGAGTCTGGCCATTAATGGGTCATGCCTGTACCTGAAGCTCCACCCACTTTTTCAGCTTTCTGACCAATGGAGTCTTGAAATATGGGGCGCTATCAATCAACCTTTCCTCACTATTTGGCCCCCTATCCAACATGGGCAGCGCCATTTTGGGTGGCAAGTGGATTGGATGGGATTGAAATGGACACCTCTCGCAATCTGCAGAACTAGTGGATTTTTGGTGCAAATTTGATGAGCGCCACCTAGGGAGCGTAAGGCACGTCGGGAGTTATCGTCTGCTTCCGTCGTCGCACCGCTGCCGGCAGAACCACCTGCTGGGACACATTGTGTCGTCGGAATGATTTTTAAAGAAATCTACATGAATAGGTGGAATATAAAAGGCAAGAATGTTTATATCAATGAAATCCAGCAATTAAATATAAGATTGTACAGCACAGTGCCGTTTTCGTTATGATTTCGCTGTGATCGCCGCAATCGCGGACAGTATACCTGAAGCCCGATGCTGAATTTAAGATACAGTTCGTTATGTTGATTAGAGAGTTTTAGTGCATCATTCCTAGAATTGCGCTACACCTGTTCTTAAAGTTGGCTTGTCCTGCGTACTCGCTGCCATCCATTGAGTCAATGCATTTGACCTGGTTTCGTTAGAATATCTCTCCACCCTAACCTTTAGAAAGGAATGCCCACATATAGATGTTGCTATGAGAGGTCCTCTGATGATGTACAAATCGAATGAAAGTGCAAAAGCGTCACAGTTTTGTTCCTGGAGGGCTCATTTTCAGCGGGTTGGGTTCATGGCAGAATGCATTGACCTGCTTTTTTTTTCTCTTATTGTACTTGACCAAAACAATGGGTTCGCCAAAAAATGCCCATGTGACGCATGAAAGGTGAAGATGTCTTGTAGACTTTGGAACTTCGTGCGCAACTGTGCGATGCTCTGAGATGCAACTATGGGATAATCCATATCTTATTCCCACAACAAAAGAAGTGATGACAGCCCCAGTGTGGCTCGCTTGTATCTTCATCCCTGAAGTTGATGACAATGGGCGGTGTTGGTACAGCGGTGTAAATGTCGGTCCCAGCTTTCGAGTACCCTTCATCGATCCGCGCACTCTTTACTTTTCTTTTACTCTTTTCAGGGAGTTTTGAGAGTAACGGCAGGGCGAGAGTGTCAAAACTTTAGGGATTAATAATGCTGTGCTAGCGCTATGGCATACTGCATGGCTGTTAGGTTTGATTTAGTTGCGGTAATGCTGTGCGATGGCTTGTGCGCTTAATATGTGGATGGCAGATGACTTTCCATTGCACTCCGACCTACTTCGCCGTTACAGGAGGATCGGATTTGCGCAGTGCCAATCGTGTTTGTTGTAGTGCAGATACCTCTCAATCATTTAACGTAAATTTCGGACGTGTGGATTTAACGTCCTTTGCTCCCTGCCAAGGCGCAACTCATCAAGTTTTTATCCTTCGAGGTCGATGTGATCAGGGGAATTGTCCTACCCCAAGCAGCAGAATGTACGGAAAGTCGAGTGTAGTAGGGGTGGACGGGTACATGGAAAGCCTTGAACGTGAAACTAAGGAACACTGATAAGACGCATAGCGTCCACCCCCAATGCACTCGACGTTCAGTACATCGTGCTACTTGGGATAGGCCAACTTTGACGCGCTCTAATGGTGAAACTAATTAGCTAACATGCACAAAGTGCCACGCGTATTTCTTTTCATGTATGTCAATACGTGTCAATCATTTACATAAATTTCGGACCTGTGGCTTAAACGTCCTTTATTCCCTAACTTGTCAAATTATCCGTTTTCAGCGTACTGTTTATTCTGTATTTTTCATAATTTTCTGTGTATCAGTTGCTTGTATCCTCTTTTGTTTGCTTGCTAGCTTTTCGGGAATAGCAAGCCTACACCGGGCTAACCTTTCCCTTCTCTTTTTCTTTTACTTCGCATTAAACATATCCCCCCACCCCGTTTTCAGCATTGTGCGAGGCCGTTATCGCCTTATGGGTTTACTTTAAAGGGATAGTCGCATCCGGAAGCCTGTTCCGGAACTATTATGGTCATGTTCCCTGTCGTTCATAATGTACGCCGGCAAATTTTCTCCGCACCAATCCACTTGGTTGACTCAGAAACGATTTTTAAATGTTCGCGCTTCCGGCGCGCACGGCAATCCCCGCAAGGCGCCGACACTGGATGACGTCACCCGGATAAACCAACCATCAGGAGGCGCTCCTTCCCGCCGCAGATTTTGTGTGTGTCTGAGCGTGCGTCTGACCCTTTTTCTTGTTGTCTTGTCGCGTTTGCTTTGAAGTACTTTGAACTACAGCGTGTGGCCTAGGATTTCACGCCGTTGACGTGCGATGTCACAGCCAGGAAACCGGTGCTACGTGCTCGGGTGCAGAAAGACTTATAACGCGAATCCCGAGCTTACATTTCATCGACCTCGCAATGTCGAAACGAAACGAATGTGGGAGGCAGCGATCGCCAGCCACTACTGTGGTGTGGCCCAAGGGTTGAATGTTTCACGCGTCTGTTCCTGTCATTTCGCCGACGACGCCTATTTTGATGAAGATGTTGGCTTGGGCTACGGCAGAAACAGAAGCGGCTGAAGATTGACGCCGTGCCTACCACATTCGATCAGGAACGAGGGCAGGAACCAGTAACGGAGGTAAGTGACAATTTTGCGTGGTCACAGCTATACGCTGCGATGAAAAATATCAGTTGTCACAGTAAACATAATCGCAAACACCTGGCCTCGCCGCCGATTGTAATGTCACAGTCACACCGGCTACTAATGTACACAAATTATTACAATGATTGCAGCATCCTGACGCAATAGTACGCGTACTCTAGAGAAAAAAGATTGATGTGTTGTTGCTGTGCTAATTGTTGCCAGTATTATGAAGGAGTAACGTAACACTCCCACATGACAGCATTATTCTAATCTTATTGCAGCTAGTGGATGTTTCTACAGTTCATAGTGTAAGCCTGATGGTAGCATTCAGGGATGTGAAATCATCGCAATCTGTGTTTGGCTACGTCCGAGACACTTGCATCAGTATTCTACTGCAGCCTTGTTGCTAATTTCTGGCTCTATTTCAGGCGGCAGCAAGCACGTCAACGGAATCAAGTGGATCTGGTATGTTTTGTCAAGCCACGAAAATATTGCAATTCTTTTTGCACGTCCCACAAAATAATGGATATGTACGAGCCCTAAAAATTGTAGAGTTCTGTGAAAGGAATCTTGTGTGATGCGGCTGCCAGCATTTATAACGTAATGTCGACAGAAAAATAACTGTGCCAGTGAAATAGGGACCGCAAAGGGGAAGATTTATTTGCATAGTCATTTTTATATTTGTTATTGTACCTGCTAGGCCCTCAACATATTCTTTTGAGTGTTAACACTCAAGGCCATATTTCAGATGTGGAGGTCATGGCTGAAGCAAGTGCTGGGGACCCACTTCCCACTTCACGGCACATCTCACAAGGGGGTTGTCATCCCCGGATTCCAGGAAGAGGAAAACAATGGACACAGACTTGCATAGCGTATTAGTACACCAGATATGGATGTGCCAACATGAACCCTCCTAACATCCCTGTGGCAGCGTACCTGTAACCGCCCAGACTTCACACCACATTAATGTAGAACCACAGCACAACATAAAATAGCTTAGGTTTATTTGCCTCCCATACATAATGGGAGGCAAATAAACCTATGCTATTTCGTTATTCCCGCTCCGTCATACTCCACTGTACAATAAATCGATACAATTATAGGGTAATTCTTTATTCCCGTCACTACACCGCATTGACAATCTGCACAGAATTCAAAATATTCCCACCTCGGCACTAACTTAGTGCAGTACAGTCTGGATTTGATGCCAGAGCTAATACTGCCACGTGTAGTAGTTTTTGCTGTACAGATGGGTAGACAGTCTGTTGACTGCAACTGGAGATACAGAGTGACAAGACAAAACATCCCTCACACTGCAATGACGAAAATTACTGCAAGACGAAAATTTTGCTGACATAGGCACACTTGGTGTAAATGAGCCCTTGATCATCCCCCTTGCCTCCCATCAGAGGTTTAGGAGGATACTATTGGTGTGTGGTGTACGGATAAACCTATCCGTACACCACACACCTATAGTATCCTCCAAAACCTCTGATGGAAGGCAAGGGGAATCACCAAGGGCTCATTTACACAAAGTGTGCCTATGTCAGCAAAATTTTTGTCTTGCCACTACATGTCTCCAGTTCCAGCCATCAGTATGCACCAGCTTGTCTCTCTTGTCAAGTCACCCTTGCTTCGATGGTCCTAACGCTGATAGCCTTGATAGGACGTAGATGGGAACTCCCTCCTGATGGCTCGGACAACGCATCCAGGAACCTGTCGTCTGTTCCTTGGACCAAGGTATCCCCAGACCCATCTCGTGAATGACGAGTATGCCGTGAACCTTATGCAGCTGGAAAAGACAAATCCACATGACATTTCTTTTTGTTTAGCATTATATCTTGCGGGCATTTGCGTACCTGCCAAATCTCCCACAGTGTTGGGAAGACAATGGCCAGAACAGAAGAACAGACACTATCCCAACCTTGGAGTTCAAAGCCTGTGCATTCCTTTCTTAGTTCCAGGGTCTCCTGCATTTTGAATGTGGAAGGTTGGCAGGTGTGCAACATAGTACAACAGAAGAATGGTCCGCCTCTTTCAGGATGAACCCGATTCCAACAGCTAACTCCCTCCCGAACCAGCTTCCCTCCAATTCCGGCAAAATCCAATTTCTCCCAAAATATATTATGCTTACATTCTTCAGTAACACCTCAAATGCTTCTGTTTTCAGACTTGTAAGACTCTGAATGTTCAGAAGACTCTGAAGACTTCAGAATTCCCACTGGATATCTGTCAATCAGGGTTTTGTGTTGCCAATCAGGCCATGGCTAACTGGCATAATTGAGAGCATGTCGAGACTAGCTGAGGCGACTGTGTTGCTTCACTTTTCCTAATGGAATTGTTAGACCAGGATTCTGGGTCGTTCCACGGCTGTCGGCCACGCTTATGATTTATGGGGGACAAACTTGTGTAGGCCAAAAAGCTGCTGAGAATAGCCGCCCTTTTGTATACATCCCCTGTCCACTTTAGGTTCGACAATTTGCGTAACCAACAACACCCGACTAGCACCCGAGTTTACCCTTCCGAATCTTGATGGGAGGTCATTTAAACCGAAAAAATCATTACGGTCGTAATCATAGCAAACGGAAGAGCACTGCAGCAGGCTTACCTGTGGTCCTGGGGATTGAGTCGCCTAAAATGTTGATCATAGCGGCAGAATTGAGGCGCGTACACCACTAGAAGCTCCCTACGGAGGCAGATGTCCATGAGTAATGGGTGTTGTGTTATGCACTGCACGGCGGCACTGTTGCACATTTCTACCACCCTGGCAACAGAATGGCAACACAGGCGCTCGTCAGGCTCCTGTGGGTCGCAGACTCCACACACACACACACACACACCTGCCGACAACAATTTCAACATTCTAAACTATTTCGTACATCCGACGGCAACCATGCAAAGAGATACGTCACCTGAAAATGTCATCCCGCGGGTTAGCCGCAGCCACATCTCGTGCATGGTCGGCGGGTTCCAGAGGCATTGGGTCCGTAGTGGGTTCGTCAGAATCTCCCCCAGACAGAGAAACATCACTCTCGTTTTCAGACTCCATGTTTGCTACCTTCGCCTTCGCTTCGCGATCGGCAAACAGGCGCGGTTCGCATTTACCCAGGGCGCGCGCTGATTGGCCTTATCCGGGTGACGTTTGCTCCCACTTTTAGAGAGCGAGGGCGCAAGGATTCCGGTTTCCTTTTCATCGGATTGAGCGAAAAGTACGCCGCGGATCGAAATGGTATTTTCGGGCCCATTTCAGTGGTCGGCAAGGAATTAGAATTGACATTAGTTTTGAAATTGACCTCGGAGAATGCGACTGTCCCTTTAACGCGTTCTAATTACCTCAATAATGAATAAGAGTAATAAAGCTACCATGCGTGCTTATTGTCATATGTACAGGATACGTTACGTATACGACTGACCAGAATTTTGTTAAATTCGGGATGGATATTTTTTTCGCCAAAGGCGTTGAATATATCGATTCCCCATGAGACCTACTGACAGGTGGTGGTGTACCAATAATTAGTGCACTAGTTAATTAACTTCCATCTTAGTCTTCATAATTAGTGAAAACATGTTGACGCGTAATTACGAAGTTGTAGAGCGCAACATTGAGGTGCCTGCCCCGCAAGAATCGAAACCACAGCGCTTTTCTCTGCTTGAGCAAAAAATATGCAAAAATGCAAAATAATCGAGCACTGCGCAGGTTTTGTGGCCACTTTCTCCTCTGTACCCGGGAAGGGAGGAGGATGTCCCCGCTTTGCACAATGCCAAGGTATTAACATTAGCGAATACCAGCAGTAACCGGGTGTACGGACGTTTCAGTAGAAGGCATTTCTGTACAGGGCATTCTCGCACAATCATGTCGGTACATGCACGTTTCGGTGCACGGCCATCTTGGTACATGGACACTTCAGTACACGGACATCTTGGTGCATGGACATCTTGGTACACGGGCATCTCGGTGTATGTCATGCGCGGGATGGGGCGCATATTTATTTATTTATTTACCCTCGGGGCCGTGAGGCAATACAGAGGGGAGTGGGTTAATAATTTGTTAAAATATGTTAACGCAAGCAGCCTACAAAATATTTCCAAAATTGGATTCACATGAACAAAGTTGCACTCATTGCACAAATTGCACAGATAGGTAAATGTAAATAAAGAAAAAAATGAAGGAGAAAACAGTAACAGCAGAAATGCACAACCCGTAGAATGAAAAAGGGCTACATAGAGAGCATAAACACTTCTCAAATTGCGTGACGCATATGTTGCGCCCGTCGAGGGGGTGGGAGGTGATATGGGAGGAAGGTATTTTGAAGTGGCGACTCGGTGAACACAGGGGCGGAGTAGAGGGAGGGGAGAGATGATGGTATAGCACATGAGAGAGAGGGGCGCGCTAACCCTCTTGCTAACGTACAGACGTGGACAGATGGAGAGAGGACAGCAGGAAGGAGTATGGAACAGTGGGGTTAGCATGCGCCATGGGCCGACTTCAGGGGGAACTCTGCCGACAGATTTGGATAGTCCAAGAGGACAACCCACAACAGAAAACATGCGAGCATCCCCCAGTAGTCTTCATTGGAATGCTCACTGTATCAGGGCAACCACCAGGATTATTGGATAAGTTGCCCAACCCCATCCGATGACTTTGTGAACGAGGAGTAAAGCATGCTCGGGATAAATTATCTTACCGAGGTGTTTTGTAACAAACACCAAGGTTACTTGACGGGTGTAAAACACTGATGTTCATTTCTAATTGTACTAGTAGGAAAATTTATTGACGGTAACAACACACAAAACTTGCGTACTTACAACGTACCTAATGCTACGCATATGACGAAGTACTACGCGGAGAATTCTGCGGACATTAAGTCTCTGCTTCGAAATTTTTTTGTTCAACAGCAAATGTTTGTTCAAACAATTACGTAACACGGTCATATTTATGAACCAATACGGCAAATTTTCCCGAAGTTTTGTGGTCTTTTAGAAATACTCTGTGCATCATGGAGTAGTTGTGCTTAATACGGCTGTGCGAATACTGAATAAGCAAATACTTGTGTAGTTTATTAGAATTCTTCTTCTTTCGGTTATCTTTTTCTGAATTTCAAAACTGTCCAGGTGTGGAATGCTCTTCCACCATCTGTTGCGTCCATCTGATCTCTCTGATCTCTTCCAAGCTTTGACAAGGGGATAAGTACTTTGTTGGTATAGGGCCTCTTCTTCTTTCTTCCCCCTGTTTATTCTTGATTGTTATCATGTGTGTGAGTTATGATTATCTTGTGAGTCAGGTTAAGATGCCTGTTTAACGTGTTGCAGTGTAGCTGCTTGACCGGAAATGGACATCCGAATCAAACGTGGAACCTTGGAATTTCGAATCGAAGCGATTACTATTCGAAGCCAATTATATTGGGATAGTTCGGAAGCTGCGCCCATAAAGCTGAAAACTAAAAAAAAAAGAAGATAAGAAGGAAATGTGTGCTCCTACTGTCAAAAAAGAACGTCCGTGTACGGAGACGTCCGTCCCAGAATGCCCTGTACCGAAGCGTCCTGCACCGAAATGTCCTGTAGCCCTTTAACGCTATCTTTACATGAGCAAGGAGTGGAGTCGAAATTCATGTTCCTCTCTTTAAATTGTATTTGTTCATCCTTAACAATGTGCTCTTGTTCGCACTCACAAGGCTTCCTATGCATCTTAGCGTCATACCAAGTGATGCATGTCTCACGGAGACGGCGTTTTAAGCATTACGCCTCCATCATTACGCTTCCACTATGCATTATGTAGTGCTTCCAACGGGCGGTAAAACTTGTACTTGCATCCGTGTTTTTACCGCTTCTCGCATATTCCAATTTAAGATTGCAAGGACTGTCGTTGTGGACTAGTTAAAGTCTCTTATTTCACGTATGAATATCAGCATCACGTTATCAATAGCAAGCGCATAAAAGCAGTTTTAGCAGACCCTTTGTAAGGTTATGATGCCTTTCGGCGCCAATTTGCAATTGTGTGTTACTCAGAATCTTATTCACTTATTGGTGCAAGCTCTTACGGTTCGACGCAAGCCAGGTTATCAACTGTTTGCTAAAATTCTCTATCATTCTCACCCCATTTCAGAATAAAGCGAGTCAAACCCCTGAGAAAATTCCAGAAGAATGGAGATTACTGGATGCTGCTATCAAGTTTACCAACCACCTTTTGCGTCGAATGTCACTCTCTATATGCACTAGATGTTCTGAAAATAAGCACTCTTCCGCTTTCTGCTTGGTTATTTATTTATTTATTATTTACTTATTTACTTTGTTTTATTTTACTTTTTCAGGGGAGGGGGTGTTGGCAATCGACAAACCTCCTTGTTGGTGGTGGGAAGAGATGGTAACAGGCAAAATTTAGAATAAAGCATTGGAATGCCCTCATGACGAATCCAAGATCAAACTGGAGCGTATGATACAGTGATAACGTAGCAACAAGGTGCGAGGAACAAAGCCAAGTGCAGTTACCGAATTCGCTTTCGTAGCTTATAGAGTATAATTTCTTTTCAGCGTAACGCAGGGTAATTTCTGGATTTCCCTTAGACGCAGTCACAACATACGCCGAGATCTCAGTTGTCTCGCGATGTAAACCCCCAATTATTGAAAATACGCCGGCACGGTTCCCTTCGAAGTCGCGCCCGGGCGCACATACCTCCAGAGCGTCACTGGTAACGTTACCCCACTTCGTGACGCCGACAACGGCGAGCTCTTTCAAAACTGCCGCCACCACCACCGGGGTAACTCCTGCAGAACACACTGTAGAGGCGAAAACTGTGAAGACGTCTGGCCTCCGTCGCCGTTTTTATTATTTGAGTTTCTCGTACGAATTTCTGACACAGTGAAGCTCAGCTCTGCTTCTGCAAAAATGTAATGCAATGCTTGGGCAGTCTCACTAACGCACTTTAATATCTGAACAGAGAAGAAAAGTCTTCGGACGCATTGATCAATTCTTCTTTGTCAGCGCTAACCTTACACAACCTGCGTTACGTAGCTAACAGTCGCCGAATAGAAATTTGCCGTCAAGTTTAGGGGACCTTTAAAGGGACCGAAAAGCGAAAAATAACCCCCATATTTTTGCCCACTGTCGTGCACAACATCGTTGTTTGATAAGACACAGAAAGCATTACTTCTCAATTCGGCATATTTTTTACGTATAAATATTTTGAAGATTGCCGGAACATGGACGGTGCTGCCAGCGAACGGCGAAAAAGAGCAACTTGGGTTTCAGGTCCATGGCTCCCAGGGATTGGTCAACCCTTACCACGTGAGAGTTAATTTTGTAGAGAACAAAGCTGACGCACATTATCTTACAGCTAAACGCCATTTTAAAAATGACGCTCACCTCCGTAGCTTTTACGTTAATAAAGCATTCAGCTACTTCGCCGCTACGAGCTACGATCCACCGCGCCATCTGCAAGGCCGTCTGTGTTATCGCGTTTATTGTTTACGTCGTGGGTGGTCGTGTTGGTCGCGCGAAGAGAACTGAATGTCACGTTTGTGGTTGTTGTGTCAATTATTCGAGAGACCTGCATATGCCAGGTGCAGTTTTGGTGTTCGGGGATGCAAAAAGCATGTTCGTTCACCATCGGCGGCGGGCGTTTTCTACCACAAGATTCAAAAGGAGAGTGCGCGAAGACGAATGTGGTTCGAAACACTCGGTTATTAGATGTAGCAGTCGTGTGGTGTGTGCTGAGCTCATTTTGCTGCCGATGACTATGAAGGTGCCGTAGAAGGCGAATTGCGAAGACGTCCGAAGCACGCTGATGCCCAGTACCCAGTGGTTTTGCTTCACGGAGGTGACGAGTTCAACACAGCCTCTTAGGTATGTACAGGCGTCACACATGTATACATTATAGTACAGCGACGACGTATTCCATTTAACTTATGTTATCCTACTTGTCCCGTACTCAACATTGTCAACATCAACAAATTTAATTTTAGGGGCCTTCCAGTGTTGAAGTGGCGCAAGACTGCTTCGTGTGTGTGTGATCCAGGCACTCAAGTTGACATGACACAAATAGCTGAAAGCTGGTATGCAAAGTCTACAGATGGAAGCACTACGTGTTGCAGACATTGTGACATTTTTTTTTAGTTTTTGGACAGGTGCAGAACATTAGTATGACGTCAACAAGAGAAGAAGAATCCGATGAGAACTACTAGCTCGTTTGAAGGGTACAAGAATACTTCCTGTTGAGGTGTAGTTATGACTTTATGACTAAGGAACGCTAATTAATTTTCTAGAGATGCATCCTCTACACTTGAATGCCCAATTAAACAGCGAACGTTCATTGTCTTTGAAGCCCCACTACTGGAATTGTCAATGGGTGTGAGAGTTGCAGTGAGTCATGCAAGGTTACCACATCATACTGGTCCTAAATTTGCAGAGTTCCCCTACCTCGGACGCAACTGTCATTTCTCTTTATTGCTCTTCCGATCCTACCTTCTCAGAGATTAATGTGGTTCACCATACACTGCATGGGCACTTCCTTTCTCTACTCATGCTTTCGGTTCCTTGTTCTGTTGAATAAATCTTCACTTGAGTTTGCAGCCATCACGTTGTCTACTGTGTTTGCCCCTCATCTATATTGATGTGCTGTAACGGTATAGCACATCAACATGCCAACAACCTACCAAACAACCTTGCCTAGTCCTACTTTTGGATGGAAACTACACGATGTGGTAACATCCACATATATAAAGTTTGAGTCGACGGAGATTTGCTGTTTTTGTACAACCTTCATTGTACATTTCTTTTGTCTCACTTAGCATGCCTGAAATGTTCTAATCATCATCAAGATGACAGGTCATTGTTTGATCTGCAGCATTATTGTTCCTTAACCTTTTCACAAACAGAGAATACAAAAGTGAACAAATGGTAAAATATAACTAGCTTGTGAAATTCAAAAGCAAAAGACAAAACTGTTTATACTCTTGTTTATTTGTTGCAGTTTTTACAACTCTATCAAGTACGTCCTATCCTACGTACTATCCTACGTCCTTCCGGCAGGAAGTCCTACTCTGAAAAAACGGCTAGGAAGCAAGCGAGCTGGTGAAGATGATGCATAATGTAAAACCCCGAGACTAGGGAACACGACTTCGTGTTTGTGTCTGTCCTTTCGTGTTTCCTAGTCTCGGGGTTTTACATTATGAGTCCTACTCTATTCCCTAATTCCCTGGACAATAAAAAAGAAAGATATAGTTTGAGTTGTGACAAAATGTTGCTTCTGCTGTTATATTATATTTCAATTAAATGTTACGATGCATTTGTAGTGTACACTGAAGCCAGTTTCAATTTGCAGGGCTGTCAAAAGTACTTTACAAAAGTACATCTCAATTACAGTATCAGAGAAATTATGCAATAAGGTATTTAGTCATTTTGGAGCAATATGCACCCCAATGCTGCATGGTTAACTTTGAACCCAGATCAAGAGTTAATAATAATTGAAGTCAGCCCTCAAGTCCTTCTTTACAAATGTTAGTTGGTGACGTGATAATGACTGAGTTACAAGTACTCCGTTTAGCAAAACAGAGTTCATTAAGTGTTAAATCCCAATCTTGGTTCAAATATGAATTGACATTTGGAAACGTGGTCACCAAGAAGTATACTAAAAGGTTATGCACACAGTTCAGCTGAATGACACTGATGAAAATTATCTTACTTACTCCTCACATATACAATTGAGACATGAGTATAACCCACAAATACATCTATGCCCACAGGTTACTTAACCCTCCAGGAACAAACTAGTAATTATAATATGCTGTGACAGCAAAGAAAAAGCAATGAGCAAAACTTGCAGCAAACAAGAAATGAAAATATGCTGACAACATTTCTATAGGTCAGCACACTGATGGGAAAGCATCCCTAATAGCATGCATGACGCAGATCGAGATCCAGTGGAGCACTTTCTATTGTATTTTCTCGGAGCACCCCATATCCACCTTGTGATTGGCCGACAGGTGGTATAATGGAATTTCCTACAGAAATAATCGTTTTCCGTCCAGTTTGGCGTTCAAGTAGCGCGTAAAGACCACACGGCGGTGCCGTATGTGTTGCCATGCTCTTCGGTTTCTCGTATGTATGTAAAAGACACTTGCAGTACTTCGGTGTCAAGGCACAGTATTTCGAAATATTCGTTAGTTCTTATGCAATCGTCTGTCTGCTTTTCACACGCATTCTCTACCTCTTGGCAGCAAAAACTGTAGTATCCATCCGTAGTATCCGTCGGTTTGCATTTCACACATGAACGCCTGCACGACGAAAAAATAACGCTTGTTTCGGCTTACACAAATGCTTCTCCATGATACATGGAAATTTCACAAAGCAGTCCATGTTAACGGCACGGTGAGCTACTGCTGAGGACGAATGTGACTCCGATTAATCTCTGGACGAGGAATCTTCTGCTGCGAAGAACACACTTTCCAGCACGCTAACGCACGAACAACAGTTCTGTGTGAGCGACAATTCTGGAATGCGGAATTCCAGTGCACTCATGTTCAAGAAGCTCGACGTTCTTGACGTAGAAAGTGGTCACAAATGCCCACTGCCATTTTCGTTTTCACCGGATTAGCGCCCGGAAGTGCGCGTATTACATGCGTCCTCGACAAATGGCGCGGGGTCATGCAATTGTTGACAGACTGCTCGGTTTCCTACTAGGTCCCACGACATGCAATTATGAAAAATAAATTCGATTAGAGAAAAACTACAGCGATTTCAGCGGAGTTCTCTGATATTTGAACTTTTGAAGGTTCAAGCTTTTCGCTGAACATAAAGTTTCGATAGGTTTATATTCACTTTTCGGTTCCTTTAATGAACCGCGTTCCACATGCTGCGAGTAGTAGCCCAGAATTCTGAGTAGTAGTACAGCAAAGAAAAGCTTGGTAAAAGTTATCAGAGCTCGATTCATCACAGTTTCATTCTACTGCTGATAATTAGGCCACGTGCGCGATATCTCATGCGCAAATTCCCTTTCTCGCCCGTCCACGCTTTCTTCCATCTTCCTCCCTTCTCACCTCACGCTTTTCGTTATACACGGTGTCCCAGAAAACGTGTCATTGAATTCTAATAAAAAAAACTACGCCACCTAGAATCATGCGATCAATGGCATTTATTCTTACTAGGTTTTTTCCATCTCATGATGTGCATGCCATGTAACCTCAGTTTAATTATGTATTTTTTGCGGAGTGAATCTGGAAATTTACAGGTTAACTGTCACTTTTTTACCCTCTTACCGTCTTGTGCTGTTGCGGCTCTATTCCACCAGCTCTAGTATGTTTGTGGCCTTGTCTTCTTTTATAAATTTGCTTACAGATTTGCTTGATAGGCGCTAGAAACGCGGATGTCACGTCTGGGAACACTAGGCTGGGCGTTGCTGAGTCACCAGGCTGGACCAGGCACTATTCAATGGGCCACTGGGCTGGGCTGGGCTGGGCCGGGCCGCATAAAAACAAGAAGACCCACGACCGAGTCCTGACCTGCCACTTTTTTATGCACCCTTCATGTGCCGGGCCCGGAAAAGTCGGCCCGTGCAGGGCTCTACTCAGAGCTACAGCCATTCCCATTGCTAGCCATGATCATGTCAACCCTCTTATGTTGCTTCACTGGCGGCGATGATGGCTGGCTGATTCCCTCTCAACTCAGGCAAGGTGGTCCGGACACCATCAGTAATTTTTATTGAAAAAATATATGTTGTAGCCTGGCTCAGATTGAGAAGGGAACAGCAAGTACTATTCCTCTAGTTTCCGTAGTTCCCAAGAAAAAAATCCAGAAGAATATGGCAGGTCCGGCGCACTTTCATGCATAGCGATTTTAGCGTTCTATATCTTTCCAACGAACGCGTTAACGGCTTTGAATTTTTTTCCTCGCACTGTCACCTATGTTGGCTTCTAGTGCTTGGGCTCAGTTCCGGCGGGGATTTTGTTATTTTGCAGCTAAAAATACTTAAAGTTGCTGGCGACGACGAAAATCGCTCATATTCTTGCGGCTATTGCGGCACTTGTGTACATGCCAGTGAAACGAGAAAGGTATTACCATATAGCGGAGACTGAGCTCTACACACTAAATTTCAAAACACCCTTTTTAGTGTAATTCGGCGGTACCATAACTGACTCCCTTTTTGGTGTATATCGACACCCTTTGGAAAAGTTACACCCCTCAGAAAAGGTGTATTCCTTACACCCAAATTGGTGTATTTCAACGGTATCATAACTGACTCCCTTTTTGGTGTAATCCTACACCCAGTGGAATCTGTACACCCTTCTGGAAAGGGTGTAAATGGAGTGCACCAAGTCTCGTAAATGATACACGGTGAAATGAAGTCCGCGAACGCGTCTGAGGAATGTCTGAAGATGCCATGTCTGGGCCTTGGAATCCCAGCAATCTAATTCCAGCAACCACTGTAAGCCAAACTGATACAGATACATAAATGATACGGATGATACAGATGAATACATATAAACAAATAAAATAAAATAAAATATCGTAAAATATAATAAAAATAAAATAAATAAATACAGATATTAGTACAAATTTTGTTCACTTGAACATACAGTTGTTCATGGTTTCCTGTTTGTTAGTGCAGTATGTACCCTTGTATTCGTTATGCAAATGCTCTCTTCCTCTGTTCTGTGAATACACAACTTTTTGCTCGGCCAACCCTTTATCGTAATTCTTTTTTGCTGAATATGCACTGCACTTGCTTACCACACTGTATTGGGCTGACATCTGACATAATGTCCACAAAAACATTGGGCAGGACAAGTATTTTTTACTTTATGGTATTAGTTAATGATGAAGTCATGTCGTAAATATTACGTACTGACAGCACAAGAAGGTAATTCGTTATTCGCCACATATCCATTCATTGCCTTTTCTTAAGAAAATGTCAAACTGGAACACATGTTTCACCCACTGTGGATGTCCCCCAAATAAAAGTCTCATTAGTGTATATGTTGTTCATTTACACCACATTTACACCAAAATGTGATAACACGTTGGAAAGAGGGTGTTTCGAAACACTAACACCCCATTAACACCACTTCTGGTGACTGTTTTTTCCATAGAAGGTGTAATAGGGGAGTATATGCAATGTTACACCCTAATTACACCTCAAACACACCAAAAAAGGTGTTCTGAAATTTACAGTGTATAGTTTGGTATCAAATTTAGGAGTCTAGGCCAGGTTGCTGTGACGCAAGGAGGCGTGTACAACACGCGACATTTGAAAAAATGCGGTTTTTGAGCGCCCATATCTAAAAAAACCCACCTCGAAAATTCTTCAAACTTAGGCACATGCTTCCGTATATGATATTTGAGTGCACAGAAAATCGAAGGTTTTTCCCTTTCACAATAAATGTTAGAGCGCGGCAAAGTTTCAGTGTCGGACTGTGGTGCGTGCAATGACCATGGAGGCACTGCGAGAAGTTCACTGATCGATATTCGCGTTTTTCTTGAGACAGTGGACCGTGGTACTTGTAGTCTACCCAAGGAAACGTCCTTCAGTTAGCATGAAAGCATAGACAGCGATTTCTGTGTCCGTCGGCGAATACTTTGCCATGTCAGGAACCGCCGCTGCTGCTAATGAACAGCGAGGAGAGTAACAAGACTAGCGCCACCAGTACTGGAGCCGTAACCTTCTTCAGGTACAAAACCCAAGTTAGTTTGGAGTCATTAGGAGAGTGAGTGGTTCCTGTATCTGTTACCACTAGTGATTTCTTTTGTAACAGTTGTGTTTTGGCACTGTTTCGACTCGCTGTTGCTTTGCCGTCTGTTTCTTCGCCATGAACATGAAATTAGGTAAAGCCTGTGTCTGCTGCACAAACTACATGAACAGGGACAGACAGAAGATACTATTTCAAAGGAACTTTGCCCGTGTATCTTCGCTGGACAATGCGTTGATGAGAAACGTTCGGACGCCTGAACAGTATTGTAACGTGTGCGAGTCGGATTATCTTTGCCACAACTGCTAATGTAATCAATCAAGCGTAAATAAATAGCGACTCATCGTTACTGGCATGGCCTAAAAACGCGAATATCGACCAGTGAACTTCTCGCAGCGCTTCCATGGTCATTGCACGCACCACAGTCCGACACTGAAACTTTGGTACAAACAAACGTGTTTCAAGTTGATCTGGTGATGATGTCGTAACCCCTCTAACTGTTTTGTGGGGAATGACTTCATTTGGCCTGTATGCTGACAACCCTGTACCTAATACTTATTTCTTCCTTGTGCTTGTCAAGTGAAATATCAGATACATTTATATATCGGTACTCGTACCTGTAAAGGTGTTACGTTGATGAGGAACCATGAGGGCCTGTACTATAATACGACGTTGCTAATTAACTTCAGCTACCTTCATTTTACTGAAAAATCAAGACGACAAGCACTTGGCGGTGCAAAGGGCTTTGCATAGGTCAGGTGTGGATTCACTTGCTGGATTGCTTGAACCGTCATGCCTGTTCTTTTAGCCCCAACAAATTATCATGAAAAGGGGAGTTGCCTTAGGACGCTTTTACTCTTGTCATTGAACTCAACAGGGCCGCTACAAGGAAACCGTATTTTTTCACAATTAGGGGGCTAATTTACTGAAGTGTTTTAATGAACCTTTTAGTTAATGACTTTAGGGAGCACATTGCAATTGTGGTATTAAAGTCTGATGTCGTGTATTTACGGTCGCATGATGTGCTCGAACTACCGATGAAACACAAAAATAATCGCAGCGTGCGCTACAGGCCTAACTTTTTTGGTTCTGCCGGCTGTTGGTAACCGCAAGTGATTGGCAAAAGAGGCGACAGTGACGTCGATATCTCCGACCTCACTTAACGCCACGGATACACGTTATACGCGATTCAACAAACCCCTAGCGTCGTATTTTTACGACCTTTGTTTCGTCTTCGTTTTTTCCTTGTAAGGAGCTTTGCGCGCCACCATTACATATCAGCGCTTATCGTACTGGTAAAGGACAAGAGCCGTGTGGAGCAGGATGAAATGAGTGACACGGCGAGGGACTGCGAACACAAGAAGGAAGCAAAGGAAGAAAAAAAATAAAACAGAGATTGTGAAATATATAAAGAAGTGCAATTGCAGCTCCTGGCACGTCAAACGTTGGACATTGGAGAGACAGATATGTGCGCAGTGCCTGACTCCGCAAGCAGCAAGTTATGCAGCTGTGGTGAGACGTAACGCTACGACAGTGAAGTATTGCTATTAAGCAAGTAATCAACTTTTCAATGAAATTGTCAATGGCCCCAAATATAGTGTCATTGTTGTATAACTGAATGCGATCCCGCAGCAAAAAGAAAGAAAATGGTTTGATATCTGTATCTCCTCTGGTCGAAGGAAGAACTCAGGAAGGGTGTACACATCATATCTAGCGCAAACTTTGTGTTCCGCGCCCTTCGTCGACGGGCGAGGTGCAAAGACTACGTGGCCCATAGGTCGATGTACGCAGAGCGTCAGCACAATTTGGCACGCAGCGCCATGTCATAAATAACGGCCGTGGACTCTTGAAACATTTGCAGCACCGAATAAAGAGTGCATACTATACGTGAATTTGGAGCCAGTCTCAAGTCGTTAGTTGTAACTTCCTACTACAACGAGCGGTATCCCACGTTTGAGCTCCCCCGCTGCCTAGTATTCATCGATATTTCTTCTCCGGGTAAGTCGTCAGAACTTTTCGGAGTATGTCTCACTGTACATGATTCCGTATTCCACGCGCAAGGCTTCGGCTGTGTGTTTACGCGTTTCGAAATCATGACTTCTATAATTAACCTCGAAGTGTGAGGGAAATGTTTTAATTCGTCGTTGTAACACATTTTCAGATTACGGAGGAATTCGGCTCGCTTCTGCATGAAAGATATTGTGTTCAGCATGTCCCTTTGGCTCTCAGTCTTCCTTCTAACTTTGCCATTTCCGTATGAAGGAAAGCCTACAGGTAAATACTTGATATTTATTTCCTTTGGTAATGAACTGTGCTCACACAGGGATGGTAAGCTTGAACCGCGCATGCTCTGGAGAGCCAGAGCTTCAGCAAACAATTACTGAGTGACCGGAAACACTGTGTCGTGTACATCCTATTCACAGGGCATGACGGAAGATAATTGAGAAGGAAGTTAAGTGATGAGATACCGAACATTTTTTACGGCCAATAAATACCAGAAACGCAACACTTTCTTACTCAAAGGCTGAAATGATCGCCTTCCACACGGAAGCTCGAAAATCGCCCTGGCTCAACTCTCACTGTGCTATATAGGAGATTTCCCTGTGTTTCCCTGAGACGCGCTTAATACTATATTGGCAGTCGTCCCTAAGAAGTCGACTCATGAAGCAACTGCAGCAACACCAGGCAGGATGCAGGACGATGTAGGTAGCACGAATGACCTAACAAACAGGATTGCGAAGAAAGAAAGAAGCAAAGCTCCAAGGCCTGAAGTGACTAAGTGGAGTACTGCATAGTAAACAGTGGTCAAGTACGGTACTATATGCCCATAATGTAGCTAATTTCTGTAAGGGTACTCTCTTGATAGATCACAGGTTGCACGTACCGAACACGCATGGTTTTCAGCCAAGGCCGGCTTGTAAGCAGCACTGCCATCTGTATTTGTTGTATAGTTGTATCTATTGTTCATAGGCAATACCGGCAGCGTCTCGTCGGTATTTCAGAATATAGTCCTTCACGAAGCATGCAAGGTACTTTAGAAGTAAATTATTTCTGGTTGTACTTGTTTAGAACATGTTTAGTCTTGTTCTCTATGTCTATTGATAATAATTAGGGCTTTACGTCGCGAGACACTGCGATCATGGGCGACGCCACAGTGGTCGGGTCTGTCGATTAATTTTGCCCACCTGAGGGTTCTTCAACGCGCGCCGAAATCTGAACACACGGCAGACCACATTTAACGTCCCTCGTGGAATCGGCGTGTCTGAGCAACGTGTACCCTTCAGGCAAGTTGCCAGTGTCTTCGGCAGGGTTTGTACCCGCGATCTTGGGATCGGCAAGCGGACACGCTACCGACTGAGTCACCGAGGTGGCAATGTGTACTTTCTTTTATATATTTTTGTGTTAGCGCCGCCAAGCAACTGTGGCTATGAGCGGCGTACAGATGTGGACAGATGGAGAGAGGACACCAGGAAGGAGTGGGAGGCAGGGTGTTAGTATGCGTCCTGGGATTACTTCGGGGGAACTGTGCCAACATTCGTCTGGAAAGTCTTCAGAAAACCCAGGAAAAGCCTCAGACAGCGCAGTGGGTGGTAGGACTCGAACCCACCACCTCCCGTCTTCGGCACGACCTCGGCTACTACCAACGGGCGGGAGGCCTTAACCCACTTAGCCATGCCACTGGCGCCAATGTGTACCTTGCGAACAAACGAACTCAATGTCCAAACGGGGCAGCAAGTTTTTTGTGTATGCTATAAGCGCCACCTACCTCTTGATAAACTTCCGTCTCACCGTTTCCTATTATCCCTATTCAAGTTTGGCAGTCGTTGAAAATCTAGAGAGCGCCGGGAAGCCAACCACGCATCTCTTGTTAGGCAGTTTTTTCTTTCTGGATTTATGTCGCCTAATCGTATCTTCCTCTACTTTTGGTCTCACTCAGTCGGTGTTTTTAGTGGCGAAAGGCGACAATCCTGTAACTGCCCAACATGCACCAATGCGACGCGCATCCACTAAACCGAGGACGCTTCTGCAAATTAGCAATAAAAAAAGAACAACAAAACAAGTTAGGGAAGTTAGGCACTAAATGCTAACATCTTCATCATATAAAAATCATCGAAAATAATGGTGCTAAGATGCAAAGGAACTCCCAAAAGCACTTAAGATTCAGGAGCTTCAGTGGAGTATTTAGGCTCTGTGGAACACTGGTGTGAAGAGTGGCATTGCCCTAGACGTTTGCGCTCAATGTCTGGTCGAAAAGGACGCATTGTATGTACTTCTTAGGTGTAGATTGAATTTACGGGAACCAGCGCGAAGCCTATACGGTCGATCGATCGATCACCGCAAGTCTTGCCAGAAAGGGTTTTTGCGAACTGGAAAGGAGACCCGCTGCGATTTATATGACCCCATATGTCTCAAGAAGAGGAAATAGAGGTACAGTCTCCCATGTCAATGTGTATAGAGAATAAGAACGAATGTATACTCTCATCTGGTATATTATATATACCAGATGAGAGTATACAACATCCTATGGTATATTCACCCCGCATAACTACTAGGTGTCTAGATGCTGCACAAGTTACGAAAGAGTACGATTGAACAATTCTGCCAACAGCATCCCATACAGTAGTGGCAGGATTGTTAATGCCGTTCAATATTGCGGGAGTGGTCTTTTCACATATTTTCTACAGCGAGTACTAACCACTGCGGTCTAAATGACGAGGGCTTAGGAATACTAAAACTCTGAGAGGCTTTCGAAGAAGGAAAGTCTCATGAGGGGGCACAACCACGACATCCGCGGAACACTGCACAGCTCAGATCGAATACCATTCGCGGTGTCCATGCTCCTGATTGTGTCCATGCTCCCTGGTGTCCCGGTGTCCATGCTCCCTGCTCTGATGCTCGGAAATGAAGCGATCGCCGTCCCAAACCCTTGGATTCAACAACGTGTTCGAGCATGGGGCGCAAAGCAAGGGGAGTACAAGGAGTATGTGCTCCTGAACGAACAGTAAGGCAAGTCACTGCTCAGCAAAGGCGCTGAGCCGACAATGTTCCGCAGAAGACCGTCCTTATTAAGCAACTAGTTTGTCGAATTCAGTTAAAGGGACCGAAAAGTGAATATAAACCTATCGAAACTTTATGTTCAGTGAAAAGCTTGAACCTTCTAAAGATCAAATGTCAAAGAACTCCGCTGAAATCGCTGTAGTTTTTTTTAAATCGAATTTTCGATGATTGCATGTCTAGGTACCTAGTAGGAAACCGGCAGTCTCTCAACAATGGCATCACACCGCGCCATCTGTCGAGGACGCATGTAATACGCGCGCTTCCACTCGCTAATCCGGTGAAAATGAAAGTGGCTGTGAGCGTCTGCAACCACTTTCTACGTCGGAAATGTCGAGTCTCCCGAACCTGAGTGAGCTACAACTCCGCATTCTAGAACTATCGCGCGCACAGAACTTCTGTTCGTACGATAGCATGCCGGAAAGTGTGTGCATCGCAGCAGAAGATTCATCGTCCTCAGATATACCGGAGTCACCGCCGTCCTCACCAGGATCTGACCGTACCGGGAACGCGGACTGGTTAGTGAAATTTATATGTATTAGGGAGAAGCACTTGTTTAAGGTGTAACAAGCGCTGTTTTTTGGTTGTGCAGGTGTTCTTGCGGGAAGTGCAAACCGATGGATACGAGTGTTTGTGCTGCCGGGAGGTAGAGAACGTCTGTAAAAAGCAGACTGTCAACTACATTACAGACAACGAATTTTTCGAGATACTCTGCCTCGACACCGAAGTTCTGTGAGTGTCTTTTACGTACATCCGAGATACTGAAGAGTATGGCAACATACGTGACATCGCCGTGAACAAGTGAGTACGTGTTTACAAGCTACTTGAACGGCAAACTGAATGGAAAAACCTTATTTCTGCAGGAAATTCCGTTATATCGCCTATCGGCAATTCACAAGGTGGATATGGGGTGGTCTGGGAAAGCACCATAGGAAGATTCTTCCTGCCTGCGTGGTGCATGCCATTAGGGATGCTTTTCCATCAGATGTGTATAAGGGCTTTGAACCTGCACACTTGTAAAAATGTATATTGATGCCTGCAATCATTTCTAACTTGCTGCGAATTTTTTCATTGCTTTTTCCTTTCAGATAGTCACACAATATTGTAATTATTATGTTTGTGCATGAATGCCTGGGGGCATATCTATTTGTACATTAGTGTACTCATGTCTTGTATATATGGACAGTAAATAACATAATTTTTATCATTGTACTTCACCTGAACTGTGTTTATAATTTTTATACACTAGAGATTGACCAGGTTTGCAAATGATAATTAATGGTTGAAAACACTTAACTTGATTTCACTAAAAGGAGCACTTGTAACTGATCCATTATCATATGACCAACTAACATTTGTAAAGAAAGTCCTTAGTGCTGACTTAAATGGTACTGCACCTCTTCATCTCAGTTAACCATGCAGCATCGGTGTGGGCAAGAGTACTCCAAAATGGCTACATAATTTATTATGCAGTAACAGGCACACACTACCTTTGCAATGCTATTTTTTAAGATGAAATACACTGACACTTTTCTGCACACAGTATTCGATTCGCCACCATTCGACAACAAAACTACTGTGAACAGTCTCTGTGAATGAGAATGACTGTACCCACGTATTCTTTCTTTCATAAGTTCTCGGTGACTGTGACCGAGATACTTTTGTAAAGAAATTTTGACAGTCCTCCAAATAGAAACTGGCTTCAGTGTACGCAACAGACTTCTCGGAACAATTAATTGAAATATAATAAAACAGCCAAAACAACATTTTTTCACAACTCTGTATTTTTCTTTTTTAATGTCCAGCAATTTAGGAGACAGAGTAGGACTTTCTGCTCTCTGATGTTTTCATGTACTTCATAGAGCTGTAAAACCTGAAAAAAAAAAGATAAGATACAGAATAAACAGTAAGTATAAACAGTTTTGCCTTTCACTTTTGAGCGTAACAAGAAAGTTACATTTTACCATATATGTGCTTTTGTATTCTCCTGTTGATGAAAAGGGTACAGGAATAATAATGGAGCACATAGATGAAGCTGAGAACTGTTCTTCGAGAGTGTGCTAATTGTGACAACAGAAATATACGATGAAAGTTGTACAGAAACAGCAAATGTCTGCTGACAAGAGTTTTAGAAATATGGATGTTACTGCCTCATGTAGTTTCCGTCCAAAAGTAGGACTACTCGACATTCTTCAGTCAGAGCACGGTGCAGAGGTGGAAGTTGTGGCTAGAAAAAGATTTAGCATGTTCACAAGGTCATTCGTGCACACCAACATACATGACAACATAGACAACATGATGGCTGCAAACTCACAATTATTCAACAGCACAAGAAACGGAAAGCATGAGTAAAAAAGATAGCGTCCATGCAGCACGTGTAGAACCACATAATCTCAGGGAAGGTAGAATCGGGAGAGCAATAAATGACTTGAGTCCGAAATTGGGTAACTTGGCATAGTTAGGATCAAGGATATGGGCTGCTCCAATACACACCCTGTTTCTATTGTATCCTTTCAATTGTCTCGCATGTATTTTTCTGCAGCATCGAGCGAAAGAGCATCGAGGTACCTAGATTCACTCTACATTCAGAATTGCGATAAATATTATGGGGCTCTACCCCATTTCTTGAGGTAATGTGCTGAAATGGAGTAATGGGTTGCCTCAGAAAGATGACGGAAATCCTATGGTGTCCAAAAGCGTTAGAAGTGCTTTGACAATTTGTGTGGGGTCAGTGAATAGTACTGCAAGGCATATTTCCTTGAGCTTGACGTGCAGAAGCTGCATACGTGCATCAGTGCATAATTGATGTTAAGATACAGAAACTATAAAGCTACGACCTTAGGGTGTTTGTATGTCAAATGAAGTCCATTGGTAGCACCCCAAAATTCACATATGAGGCCTTTACCAACAATATGCATGTTAGAAGTGTCCTTGTTTAAGAAAAAGGGTTCTGCTGCAATTGTCACCCTCTGTGCCCTGGACTACGCCATTCTCTTCATGATCTGTGGATAGGGTCCTGTTATGCACCTGTGCGAAGACTTGCAACTGAAAGACAAGGAAAAAAAAAGAGAAAAATACTGGAATTACAATCTGAAAGCATGATATAAAGAAGAGTGCAGCTACAGCCACATAGCGCGGACAATGACAGTGATATTTTAACATGCTGTGGTACGTAAGTGGTTGCAAAGTTTTCCATTAGTCTTGCCATGGTCACTTGACAGTTGGTTAATAGTAGAAAAGCTTTTCATGCATGACACCAATCTCCTTTTTCATTCTCCCAAGGAACCTACCTCCCCTCACTGTACAAAGAGTTGTGTGGCATGATGATGCCACAGACGGACACTTACAAAACATATGAGCAAATCTGTCTGTGCAGTCCTGTACTTCTCATACTATAGAGTACAACGAAGTCAAATCAATAAGTCACATTGCAGTATAGTTAACTTCAATGAACAAAAACCTCAGATAAGGAGTCGCAACACTTTATATGAGTAAAAAGTTCTGCTGGCCACCTGATCACTGGCGTCACGTAACAGTATATACATATTCATGGATAAGGAAGCATTAGGTGTCCCTTCATGCACTTTGTGAGCATGGAGATAGGAGGTAGGTTGTAGAACACACTTTCATGGAGAAAGGATTAAGATTTCAAAGAAAAGCAAGTAAAACAATATCAAACAAGTCTGGCATTCTATAACAGGCAAATAAACAGAAAGCAAGAAAAAGCGTATGCACTGCAAATTGCAGTGCATACAAATTGCATACAAACTGCAGTGCAAATTGCAGTGGACAATGTGCTGGCAGCATCAGTAGTGTCATCCGATACGGTGACTTCCATGCACAAGTCCATGAAATCATTGCAGTCGACCTGAAACAGTTTTAAAACTATTTCGAAACAGAAATTTTCAAAAGATGACCAAATGATGAGATCTCTACATACTACGAAGCAGTCCGGCGCCACTTCAACACCGGAATGTCCCTAAAATTAAATTTGTTCATGTTCACAATGCCCAGTAGGTAGGATAACACAAGTTAAACGGTATACGTCATCGCTATATTATAATTTATACATGTGTGACACCTGTACATACCTGAGACGTTGTGTTGAGCCCGTCACCAATGCGAAGCAGAATAACGGCGCTTTGCTTTGGAACGGCAGTTTGCTTCAGACGTTTTCGCACTTCGCCAACTGCGGCATCTTCGTAGTCATCGGCAGAAAAATGGGATGAGCACACTCGACACGACTGCTGTATCTCATAGCCGAGTGCTTCGAACCACTTTCGTTTTCGCGCATTGTCCTGTGGAATCTTGTGGTAGAAAACGCCCGTCGCCGAAGATGAACGATTTCCGCATCCCCGAACGCCACAACGTACACTAGGCATTCGCAAATACGTGGCACAACAGTGACAGACAAGTGATTTGATTACTTTCACAGACTTTCACTTTATGCTTCGCGCTGCCGGTATGACCACCCACGGCGTAGACAATAAGCCCGATAACACAGACGGCCTTGCAAACGGCACGGCGCGTCGTAGCTGAATGTTTTATTAGTATAGAAACTATGTTCTTCAAATGCCTGGAAGTGAACGTCATTTTTAAAATGACGTTTAGTTATAACGATAATGTGTGTCAACTTTGTTCTCTAGAAACTAATTGTCACGTGGTACAGGTTGACCAATCCCGGACGCCCTGGACCTGAAACCCAAGTTACTCTTTTTTGCCGTTTGTTGGCAGCACCGTCCATGTTCCGGCAACCATCAAAATATTTATACGTAAAAAATATTCCGATTTGTGAGGTAATGCTTTCTCTGTGTTATCAAACAATGATAATGTGCAGGATGGTGGGCCAAAATATGGGGGTTATTTTTCACTTTTCGGTCCCTTTAAGGGGATTTTATATGTGAGGGGGAAAAGCAACCCCTTTCGACAACCTGGGAAAGGCTACTGGAGCTTTTCGGCGAATTGGGTATGACGTAAAATGACCGAAATTGGAGAGCTGCAACAGCGCGGACATCTTAGACGATGAGTGAATCGACAGTACCTCATACTGAATCATCACTTAGAGAAACAAACGGTGTGTGTAGTTATTTAGAAAGTACTATTTTTGAGGAATGATTCTATTATTATGCAACAACAGTGTTCTACCTCAATTCAAAATTTTAGTAAACGTTACACCTGAATATCCAAACAACCTAAAAATGAGGTATTGCCTTTCCTATGAATAGGATATTTAAGTGTACACAATTAATGGGCAAGTATTAGTGTGCTGAATTGTATGCAACCAAATAAAAAATCATAATTCTCGTGTCTCACCCATTTATTTCCATCTGTTCAAGTGGAAATCATAAGCAAACAACTCAAAATTTATCAAGCAAAAAAGTGACCAACATCGCTTTCCTTCTTCTCAATAACACTATGGGTATGACGTAAAATGACCTAAATTGAAAAGGTACAACAGCGGACATCTTAGACGATGAGACTTTCATTCATGGAGTCTGTCAGACTCTTTATTTCTTGATGATCAATACTTCTACAGCAACTACCACAGCCTCCCAGTCACTGTTCAGAGAGATATACTGTTTATCTTTTCCGAAAATATCCTGCTGAAAAAAGGGCCACAAGTTCTCAATAGTTAACGTAGGGTTTCGGCCAGGAGAGGAAGGGTACCATATCATTTTTTCTTTCATTTTGAAGTTCTTTACTCCCTAGCAACACAGTACAATACGTCCATGCATGCGATGAAGCATTGTCCTGCATAAAAATCATGGTGGTCTTGAAAGATGAGGACCTTTTCCTGTGTCGCTGCTTCAAGAAAGGGTCTTAAAAGTGGCAGTAAGGTTCGAAGGTTCATTTTGATCTCATCTTGAACCCGAAAAGCTCCGCCTAGCTCATCTTTGATAATACCAGCCCATAACACTACTCCACCTCAACCATCCTGGCGTCTGAGCCGAAGTAGAGGTATGTGCCCGTTACCGATTGAGCCACGGGCCCATCCATCTGGGTCGTCAAGAGTCACACTCATCTCATCAGTCCACAAAACGTTGGAAAAATATGTCTTCAATAGGGCTTCTATCTCGCGAGGTACAACACATAGGGGAATATTATTTTTAGGAATATACCTTAGGAAATATATTTTTCATGTTTAGAATATAATAGAATAGAAACAGAAAGAAAAAAATGGAAACGTAGGTCGCACTTTTCTTGTGTATTCTGGAGTGAGGTACAGGTCCCGACAAAAGTTTACGGAACACGCGAGCGGTGTATTTTCTCCTCGGTACGACACCCTAGCGGCAAGCGGAAGCTGGCGAAATCAGGCCAGTTCACTGCCTCAGAGGGGTGGACGACTGCGCTCTTAGCGACACACAGCGGTAGTTTCGGTATGATTACTGTTGTACGTGCCCGCGAAGTCAATTGGATTTTACTGTTGTGCTCGCCAACAACTCGTGACTCACGTCAGTTGTGTATCAATCAATCAATTATCAATGTCAGCGTCAATTGTTTATCAGCTCGTCACGCGTCGTCCATAATAAAGCAACTGTTTACAAGATACCTTTCTTTCTCTTGTCTACGTATCATGGCTTTCCAATAAAAGTAATACACCGTAAAGTGTTGCCACCTCGATTCATCCTTGTTGTCAGATGATAGTAGCGAGCTCCCTGTCTCAACAATCGTTGAATCACGTGTTGTTGGCGTGCACAACAATAAAATCCAACTCACTTTGCGGACACATACAACAGTAATCATACTGAAACTACCGCTGTGTGTCGCTAAGAGCACAGTCGTCCACCCCTCTGAGGCAGTGAACTGGCCTGATTTCTGTTGTAAGCACTCATTGCATCAATTCACAGTTTCACCCATCATCACTTTGTTCTCTTTTGCTTTGCTGTTGTGATGAAAATAAAGGACTCGTGAAGTAACGTTCACGAGGCACTTCGTGCTAATCGTTCAACACGGGCAGCCGTTCCTCGTTTCCGTCTTGGCTCCGGAGGCTCTGCTATCAATGGTTATGGGCCCAGCAATGAACACTGCTGTGTACGTCAGAAATCGCTGCGCTAAGCGAATACTAGATGGGATGGTACCCGAGGAAATTTGGACCGGGCGGAAACAGTCTGTGAGCTACTTTAGAATCTTCGGTTGTATCGCCAACGCATCGGTACCTTCGCAGCTTCGACGCAAGTTGGACTCACGAAGCAAGTCATGCATCTTTGTGGGCTACAGTGATGACCGAAAAGGGTATAGGCTGTACGACCCCTCGAAAGACCAAGTCTTCTTCAGCAGGAAACCTTTCTTTTGGGAAGATAGACGAGGATCAGAACTTCTGCAACAAAGTGTCGTTGGAGATTCCAGTACGGTTCCATTGACAATATGTCACGAAGAACTACAAACCGCACCCGAACCTGACATAAGGAACTCGCAAAACGACATTGAAGGTCGAAAGTCTAAGAGACTATGCAAAAAACCGGACCGATTGACCGTAGATCCAACAAAGCCGGACTACTGTCGTAAAGCTAGCGACACCCCAATTGAACCGCAGAGTTTCGAAGAGGCTTTATCCTCACCAGACCGCGACAAATGGCAACAAGCCATTGAAGAAGAATTAAGATCCCATGAAGAGATGTGTACATGGGAAAAGGTTCCCAGAAAAGAGGGAATGAAAGTGGTAAAAAGCAAATGGGTCTTTCGTATCAAGAACGAAAGTAACGGAAGCAAAAGGTATAAGGCAAGACTAGTAGCAAAGGGATTTACACAAGAACGTGGCGTGGACTATTTCGAAACTTTCTCACCAGTTATAAAATTAACCAGTCTACGGACATTGCTAGCACTCGCTAACGAACGAAACATGGCGATGCGCCAATTGGATGTTAAGACAGCTTATCTCCACGGTGAACTGGAGGAGGAGGTCTACATGGAACTACCCCCAGGCACGGATCCAACAGAAGCCCAACGGGAAGTCTGCCTCCTACGCAAGTCTATATACGGACTCAAGCAAGCAGGTCGAACATGGTATCGCACACTGGATAAAATACTGACAACAGCAAATTACCGACGATTGGAAACAGATAGGTGCGTCTATGTACAAGAAAAAGGTCAAGACAAAGTAATACTTGGAGTCTACGTGGACGACATATTACTTCTCGCTAACAGCGACAAAGTGCTGCAGACGGCATTGTGCTTTCTAAACCAGAAAGTCAGTTTGAGAGACCTGGGAGATCCTACAAAAATCCTCGGCATCGAGGTTCATCGAAACCAGGACGAGAAGACAATTAGTATTAGCCAGACGAAATACATCGACGAGATACTGCATCGGTATCACATGGACGAATGCAGGCCTATTAAGACGCCCATGGAAACCCGCCAAGAAGACACCGTCAAGAAACAAAAGGTGGAAGAGAGGCCGGACGTTCCCTACCAAAGCCTCATTGGAAGCCTCATGTATCTTGTGCAGGGCACAAGACCAGACATAGCATTTGCGGTCAACTACCTCAGCCAATTCAACACGTCCTACACCATCCAACATTGGAAAATGGCAAAGCGAGTGTTGAGATACTTACAAGGGACAAAGAGTTTTTGCCTACAGTACAAAGCGAACAACGACCGGTTTCACGGGTATTCGGATGCTAGTTGGAACTCAGATACGGCATGTGGAAAATCTCAGAGTGGATTTGCATTCATAATGTCGGGAGCGGCAATCTCCTGGAAATCCACGAAACAAAGAATAGTCGCTTTATCGACCTGTGAAGCTGAGTATGTGGCTCTGTGTGAAGCCATGAAGGAGGGGAAGTGGTTCAGGATGTTTTTATGTGAGCTGGGATTTGACTCTCTATGCGAAGATGCGACAGCACTATATTGTGACAATCAATCTGCAATCAAGCTCTCTGAAAACCCCGTCCAACACCAAAGGTCCAAACATATCGGCCTCAAATATTTGTTTGCTAGGAAAGAAATAGAAGATGGACTTTTTCAGGTATCGTTTATCCCCACTACAGAAATGGTAGCCGACTACCTGACGAAACCGGTATCAGGAGTCAAGAACAACTTTTGCGCCGTACATTGTGGACTTTCCATTTCACCGTGAATTGACGAATGAGCGTGAGGGGGAGAATGTTGTAAGCACTCATTGCATCAATTCACAGTTTCACCCATCATCACTTTGTTCTCTTTTGCTTTGCTGTTGTGATGAAAATAAAGGACTCGTGAAGTAACGTTCACGAGGCACTTCGTGCTAATCGTTCAACACGGGCAGCCGTTCCTCGTTTCCGTCTTGGCTCCGGAGGCTCTGCTATCAATTTCGCAAGCTTCCGCTTTCCGCTAGGGTGTCGTACCGAGGAGAAAATACACCGCTCGCGTGTTCCGTAAACTTTTGTCGGGACCTGTACAATACGTTCGTGATATAATGACCCATATCTATGACAATGTTCCAATCCCTTGAAATGTTTTGTTGCAAATAGCCAACGGGTCGCAAGAAACGTTTTGAAAAAAAAAAAGAAAAAGAAAGGACGCAACTTAACTTGCAATGATTTGACAAGAATCAAACATGAGGCTATCCGAAAGAATTATTATCCAGTGCTGTCATATTCTAGAACAGCAACCTACCTAGAGTAGCCAGAAGTACAGGGTATTCGGTGCTCAGGGTAAAGAATGCTGAAAGCTGACCACCACAGAAGAATCAACAATAACAACAACAACAACAACAACAAAGACGGTTAAGAGCATCAGTTGTTTACTATATACATTAAAAACAAGACTTTCGTGCAGTAGGCTGCACTTCTTCAGGTTTGAGGACCTGTTACAAGTGGTGAAGCATATATCAAAAAACCAAGTCACATGGTACAAGAGAAAAGGGTAAGGGTGAAGAGAACTACAAACGCGATACAAATATCAACAAAAATGAAAATGAAAAACAAAACGCAATCAGTAGGAGGTGGCTCGACAAGGTCAGACAGACATACAGACGAGTCGGAGTTCTACGTGGAGGAAACCAGTGAACAGCACATGAATAGGCACAGCAGCCAGTTGGCACAAAAGGCTTTAGAATGCGTACGGGGAATTAGGGCTCAAGGGCGAAGGATTGAGGACACACAGCACCTAAATGGCTAAGAGCTTCCAGACTCTGGGAAAGTAGCGCGGAGTTGGTGTCTTACAGATTGTGTATCATCGTGCATGATGTGAAAAATGGCAGACAAGTGATAATACAATAAATAGACTCATAGTGTAAAGGACTGTAATGGACCGCCGTACACGTTGATGCCGTGCGGCTGTAACGTTGCAAATTTCGAAATGAAAAAGGATTCTCGATTTTTGCGTTTGATGTCATTAGCGTACCCGGATTCTAAAATGGTGATAAGTATATGCGTATGCAGATCATGTCCCGGAAGATTAAAATGTAGCGATACAGGTGACTGGCGTTTATTAACAATATCTGATTTATGGCCATAAAATCTTTCACGGATGGTGTTACGTGTTTCGCCTATGTATTGTTTATTGCACAATTTGCATGTAATGAGATAGCAAACATTGAATGAGTTACAGTGAAGAGACTGCCGAATAGAGAAAACGAAACCATTAACAATCCTTCGCCCTTGAGCCCTAATTCCCCGTACGCATTCTAAAGCCTTTTGTGCCAACTGGCTGCTGTGCCTATTCATGTGCTGTTCACTGGTTTCCTCCACGTAGAACTCCGACTCGTCTGTATGTCTGTCTGACCTTGTCGAGCCACCTCCTACTGATTGCGTTTTGTTTTTCATTTTCATTTTTGTTGATATTTGTATCGCGTTTGTAGTTCTCTTCACCCTTACCCTTTTCTCTTGTACCATGTGACTTGGTTTTTTGATATATGCTTCACCACTTGTAACAGGTCCTCAAACCTGAAGAAGTGCAGCCTACTGCACGAAAGTCTTGTTTTTAATGTATATAGTAAACAACTGATGCTCTTAAGCGTCTTTGTTATTGTTGATTCTGCATCGCCGGAAACTTGCACATTGCTTTTCTTCACGTTCTACGACACCACAGAAGACACAAAAGTGGACGCTTCAGGACTGTGTCAAGCCTTGACCCATTCTTGCACCAAACACCTTGAACTTCTGGCCGTTACAGGTAGGTTGCAGTTCTAGAATATGACAGCACTGGAAGACAATGGCTTCCTGTTCGGAACGGGTTCGGACATGCAAACCAGTCCTATTGTTGGCGTGGCCGAACCGGAACTGATCCAGAACGAAATCCAAGCAACCCGACTCCAAACTGAACCCGTATTTTTTGCGGTTCAACACCCTGATTGTAACAAGCTCATACTGAGTATTGCAAAACTTGCCGTATTTTTACTGAGTTCGTATTGGAAAAACGGTCGTATTGCGTAAGGTTGTTTTTTTCCTTTGTTAATTTCAACCATTAAAAATAATCTTTCAAAAATAAACGCGTAGGTACCCACGGTTAAAAATATACCTCCCAGAGTATACGCTTAAAAATCAACGCACAAAAATAATCGCCAAAATATCACCGTTTAAATAAAAACGCTAAGGAATCCACGGTTAAGAGTATATCGTTAAAAATAAATCGTTTCAGAATCCCCCCAAATCCACCCTAGAGTTGCTAGAGTCATGTGGTATGGCCCAAATCAAAGTGAACTGCAAACAAGGGGCTTAAACTAACCTCTCAGGACCAAATTAGCCCAAACTATCCCGAACTAACCGAAACCAAACTAAACTAACATAGCATAACATCATGTAACCCAGCGCAAATTGCAATCAGTCCGCCTCCGTGCTAGATGGTGAGGGGATTCTGAAACAGTTTATTTTTAATGGTGGATTATTAAATGGTAATTTCTAAGCGGGGATAGTAAGCGGTTTATTTTGGGATATATATTTTTAACCGCGTATTTTTTAAGCGGATTATTCCTGAACGTTTTATTCTTAAACGTTTATTCTTAATGGTAGATTTCAGGGACCCCCCGCACAACACACATTAGACACAACATAATGAAAAGTCGATAAATAGTCTTGAGAGTGTCTACTTATAACTGCCTAAAAGTAACTGCTAAAAGTAAATATCAATAAGAAGGTGATAGAGTATACATAGGAAGTACAGATGATCCGTTTGCCACGGACGACGAAACTGTGCAGACGTACGATTTTTCTGCTCCGTAGTCATTCTTACAAGAATCCCTGTTTCTGCCTCTACAACTACGGAATTTCCCCCTCCGAGGGTGGACATAAGGAGGTCTTGCCCTGCTGCGCGACGCGGAAGGGGCTGCGTGCTCATGGGGGGCCGTGAACGAAGATCATGGGTCCTCAATGGAAGAGGTCAGTGCCGGTGACACTGATTCGTCTCTTAGCGGCAGTACGATCCTCCTTCGGAAGCCGATGTGCGATAGTCCCGCGCTTATCTCCTCCGCTGACGATGATGAACGCCTCTTCCAAGATGTTGCAAAAACGGCACGAAAGACTGCCCTCCCCAACCATGGACGGCCTACCGAACTTGAGGGTACCACAGTGTTGTTGGCGCCACTGTACCCGGCGTCCAAACTCGCACGCCCCCCCCCCCCCCCCCCACGACATTGCGCAAGCACCACCGAACTCTCTACCCAAGAACTGCACGGAAGCGACCCATTCCCAGGGAGCCCGCCGCGGAACTCTCGCTTCATCGTCTCGCGCTCCAGCTGACATGCAATCTGTGATAATCAGGCTGCTTTTCGTGGCACTAAAGGCCATAGTCTCTGCGTGCCCCGAGTGTAAGGCGATCACGGAAGTCCAATCGATCCTAAAACTTGAAAACGTAATCGCCCCCTTACTGCCAACTGAGCCGGTTGTGCGCTAAGCCCCGGCTGTGTGACGGCATCGCTCCCTGGACGGCGAAATGGCTGTGCCAACAATAGTGCAGTATCAGACGACAACAATCTTCCAGTGGAATTCAAGAGGCATTCAATCCAAAATATCAGACTTTCGCCAGCTTGCGTGGCGGCACAAGTGCCCCATCATGTGCATCTCATGGGCTCCGAGCGGATTTCCGTCTGTCGAACTATGTCACATATGTCTCACAACCAAGCGGGAAAAAAAGTCCGGCAGCCATCTTCATCCGCTTGGACACACCGGCTGTGCAGAGGGACATTGTCGCAGGGGAGGATTGTCGTCTGCTGCTCGATTCGAGTGGGCTCCCGGGACCTCACAGTTGTCTCCCTCTACATACCACCCGCTGTCCCATACGATGTGAGCGCCCTGGGCAACATCCTGGACAGTGTTCCTACGCCATATGTCTTATGTGGAAACTTTAACGCCCATCATACCATCTGGGGCGGCGTGCGGTCCGACTCGCGAGGACAGCGGCTTGCCGCGCTGTTCGAAGAGGGGAACCTCCGCTTCCTTAACGACGGTTCCCCGACCTTTGTACAGTCACAACACAGATCGTCGTACCTGGACCTGACTGTTGTGTCTGCTTCGGTTGCGTGGCACTTCACCTGGAGTGTTGGCGCTGATATGCTTGGAAGTGATCATGCCCCAGTGTTAATCAAAATCGCCGCAGCACCTAGGACACAGCTCAAACGCGCAGTCAAGAGGACCGACTGGCAACGCTACAGGGCTGCCATTGATTCCACGTTCCAGACCCCGTACTTGGGAACGCCAGCCACGGCGACTTCTGCCGCTTGGTGGTCAGCGCCACACACAGTGCCACAAAAGTCTTTCACCTTCCCACAGTAAAACTTCATTCGTGTGAGAGAAGTTGTTGGTTCGATGTTTTCTTCTGATCCCACTGCTTGCCGTAGCCAGTTGTTGCGTTTGATGATGAAATCGGGCAACGTCTCAGTCACTACACGACGGGTTTATTATAATACGATGATATATACAAGGCACAGTCAAGACGTTCGTCCTGAGACGTCCGTTCGCCTCGGAGTCCCGTTCGCCAAGCCCTTTCTTTGTTTCAACTCTCCCGCTCATGGCGTTGTTTTCCAGTCCCCAGTGCTGCCCTTCCCTTTGCACGGCTTAAGTTACACCCTTGACGAAAATAATACAAAAACAATACACCCCGTACAAACGTTACCTCGGCTGACCAAACCATCCCCGAACTATGAGATTTATAGCTTCCTGTTTGCTACACACAACCATTGGAAGAACCCCTCACGGTAACCCGATCCCCCGTGTCTTCGCTCCAGACTCTAGGAGCATTATCTAGACAGCATACGTGCTAGGAACGAGGGTGGCATCTTCAAAGTGTCCGGCCGTGTTCTCCGAAATCGCGGGGGCACATAGAGGTAAAAATATAAAAGAAACCCGGCATTTCTGTCGCGCAGCAAGTTCCATCTTTACACCTCCCGCCACAAGAATGTGACAGGGCGTTTTGCGCTGTCACAGTCAAACCAACTTGCGGTGCGACCGACCTTCCAACTACTCAAAAATATATCACACACAAACACACAAAATGCGGCAGATCATAGGAGACCGTCAGCATCACTCCAGGGTCCACAATCCTAGATAAAGTCACTGCATCACACTACTCTGTACATATAGTGTTTGTGCGCTGCGGTCCTGCCCTATATGTGCTCTACGGTGGTGTTGTGTCATGTTTTGCTTTCCATCGCTTCCTACGGCGGTATGGGAACCGCGGCAGTACTTCGATACTACCGTGTCGACCCCGCGGCATTCCGGACATATTTTTACTGGACTGTCCGAGTATGGTCTTAGGACATGATACCACGGTACCACTATCAGTGGTCAGTTTCTCCGGCCGTCTTTTGGAGGCGGCCTGCGGAAGTACGAGCCCCCGTATTCTCTCCCCGCGGCACGACGCGCTGTCTGTCACCTCTGAGTTATGACCCCTACGTTTCGCGTGCGTCCCCCTGGCTGTGGTTGTTCGCGGTTTTGCCTCTGTCGCTCTCTGGGCGGCCTCGTCTGACTCTGCGGCCTTCACCGCCACTGGGACATTAGACATATTGGCTTCTCTTGCTGGTCTACCTCCTACGCTAGTCAGCGCTCCCGAGGTCAGGAGTTCCCATGCTCCTCCCGCAAGAAGGCAATCTGTACCCTCAGCTTGCTCCTCCGTAAAAGCGCAGTGTACGCAACATGACCCTTCGGCGCCTTTGTGGTTATTTTCTTTCCCACTCATACTAAGCGGCACCGTCCCCGATTTTGCTTGGACTTTTTGGCCGAATGCCGATACCAGCGTTACAGTTTCCATGGCTTCCGCACTTTCATTTGGGAATAAGCTAGATCTCATCACTGTTAGTTCAGTTCCTGAATCTACAACAGCTTGTACGGGGGTGCTTCCGCTGCGCAGTTCCACAATCTGCAAGGCGGATATGTGTTTTGCTCCGTTCGCGGTCGTGCAGTTGGCCCTGTATTCCCGCGTTCCATTGTCCAACGTGTCGCAGACCGTGGCAGTCCCGGCATGATCCGTTGCTGCTGATACGGTGGCTACGTTTACTGCAGCTTGAACGCACCTGCCCTCTGTCTGTCCCTGCGGGCAATTTCGTGCGTAATGCGGCCCTTCACATATAAAACATCTTAAGTCGTTTGGGCTCCGACCGATTTGTCCTCTTCTGTGAGGTTCTCTAGGCGCGTCCCTTGCGCTCGCGTTTGCGGTTCCTTCCGTTTGTGGCTGCAGTCGTCCACCGTTCGGCGACTGTGGAGCTCGAGCTCCAGTTGCAGCACCAATTCCTCTCGCTTCCTCAAAAGCATTTACCATCTCGGCAATTTCTGCCGCCTTTCCCCATCCGCTTCCTTCTTGTATCTTAACGTAATCGTACGCCGCGGGACTGATAACCGTTTTCAGCTGATCCGCTACGACCAACTCAACGAAATCCTCAAAATTATCGACGTCACGTGACTTCGCGTAGTACAACAGGTAGCTCCTAAGGCGCGAAGCGAAATGTGTCCACCCTTCGTCCCCAAGCCTGAACGCCGCTAGGAATTGTCTGCGGTACTCCCCGGAGCTAACCTCAGCTCTTTCAGCACGGTATCTTTCACGGCTTCGTAGCTATCCAACTCGTCTGTAGAGAGCCTTGAGTACAAGTGCTTTACCCGTTTCGTGACCAACGGAAGGATTAGGTGGCTTTGTTTATCAGCTGGCACATTGTATGATCGAAATACGCCTTCGATTCCCTCAAACCACATCGGCACATCTAAGTCAGGTGGTAACGGCAAGAGTATGCTCTTTAGCCTTTTAGCATAGCGTTCTAAGGTATCTTCTCGCGATATTGCAGGAGGAGATGAGGTCCTGAATGACCTCTCGCTGCTTGCCCGTGACAATTCCAACTCTATGCGCCTGGCGCGTTCCCTTTCTGCTTGAGCGCGCTCCTTCTCTACTTGAGCACGCTCCTTTTCTAGCTCGATCTCTAACCTCAGTCGCTCTAGTGCAAGGTCGCGAAGATCGCCCCGGTCGAGAGCAATGTTATCCTGCCTGTCCATCGGCTGGTTACGTTGACTTGACGCCCTGCCATCTGCAACTAACACGCTGCTATCAAGTGTCTCCTGCCTGTCCATCGGCCGATTACCCTGGCTTGACGCAATGCTAGCTGCAACTAACACACTGCTATCAAGCGTATAATTTGCACCACTGCTTGTGTGCATGCGTGCAGAGTCCTACTCCTATAGGTACTCCCAACTACACTGGACTCTGGAGTATGCAAACGCTCTCCCACCTGGTGTATGGTCGTGCCAACGTCGCTCCCAACACCGTCGTCCAGTCGCCAGTTCCAAGTTCAATGTCTACGCCGTGGCATACACACTGTTGACTCTGTTGACCCTGGTGATGCCGCCGCTCCAACGGTGCTTCACCCTTCTTGGTCCTCTTCGCGTCGGCTGTCCGTCGCCGTCGATGCTGCCCGTTGCCGGTCCAGTCGTGTTCACTGCAGTCCGTCGCAGATACGATTCCAACGCCGCTGTCCGTCGCAGTCGTTGCTGGCCTTTGGCAGTGTAGAATGCTGCAGTCCGTCGCAGTTGAGGTTTCAACGCCGCTGTCCTTCGCAGTCGTTGCTCACACAGCTGACCCTACGGCTGTCCTTGGCAGTGCTCACGAATGACTTGCCTGTACCTTGTTCCATGTGCATCATCGGTGGTCGTTGTGATCAAGCAGGGGATCCTTGCCGACTGCGCCAGTAAAACTTCGTTCGTGTGAGAGAAGTTGTTGGTTCGATGTTTTCTTCTGATCCCACTGCTTGCCGGAGCCAGTTGTTGCGTTTGATGATGAAATCGGGCAACGTCTCAGTCACTACACGACGGGTTTATTATAATACGATGATATATACAAGGCACAGTCAAGACGTTCGTCCTGAGACGTCCGTTCGCCTCGGAGTCCCGTTCGCCAAGCCCTTTCTTTGTTTCAACTCTCCCGCTCATGGCGTTGTTTTCCAGTCCCCAGTGCTGCCCTTCCCTTTGCACGGCTTAAGTTACACCCTTGACGAAAATAATACAAAAACAATACACCCCGTACAAACGTTACCTCGGCTGACCAAACCATCCCCGAACTATGAGATTTATAGCTTCCTGTTTGCTACACACAACCATTGGAAGAACCCCTCACGGTAACCCGATCCCCCGTGTCTTCGCTCCAGACTCTAGGAGCATTATCTAGACACCATACGTGCTAGGAACGAGGGTGGCATCTTCAAAGTGTCCGGCCGTGTTCTCCGAAAGCGCGGGGGCACATAGAGGTAAAAATATAAAAGAAACCCGGCATTTCTGTCGCGCAGCAAGTTCCATCTTTACACCCACCAAGTTCTGAGCGGTCGACGCGGAGTACGCCAGACTACGTGCGATACGGCGGAGAAGAGAGAGGCGGGCCCGTCGCACGCATCTCTTGGCCCATATGCTGGAAGCGCGACGAATACAAAAAGCCGTCCATAGACACATCTGTAAATTGGCCAGAAAACACTGTCCAGATGAACTTTGCTTCCTCCGTATCTCCGCGAACACCTCTGTCGTGAATATTGTCACGAAGAGAAATGGGTCGGCAAGTCGTCGAATAAACAGCGAACGGTTTATTAGGCTACTTGGTAGCAAAACACAAGAGTGATAGCTCTCTGAACACAACTGAGTCCAAACAATGAATGCTCCAGCTTGGAGCGCACAAGCATTTAAGCGTCGCGCCGAAAAGCCTAGAAACAGCACGTGCGTTTGCCAGAGAGCATGCGATGTGTCTCGAAGCTTCTTGCTTCTTCTTCTTTAGTATGCGCTGGGATGAGGTGTACCGTTTCGTGCCTGCCCTGGAAGTTTATCGAAGATTATACGTGGCAATATGGATGGTACACCAAGGGCTAGCCGAACCTGTTACTCAGAGAGACCCGTTCCGATCATTCTCCGTGGCCACAGGACGCTCCCAATTACGTCCGACTTACGGCAGACTTACGTCCGAACGCCCCGACGGCTCAGCGTCAGCGCGTGACATCCCGGTTGTTTCGGAACCACCAACTGAGCCCTCTCTGGATCAACCGTTCTCGCTAATGGAATTGCAATCGGCTTTGCGTCGCTCACCAATGCATACATCCCCCGGGGCAGACATTGTCACCTAGAAGGCTCTCCACAACCTCACGCTGCGGGGACGACAGCTGCTTTTACGGATACTCAACGAGTCTTGGTGCGCTGGCGCTGTGCCCCAGGAGTGGAAGGTGGCGGTTGTTGTTCCCACCCTGAAACCGGGAAAATCTCCTCACGACATAGACTCCTTTCGGATGATAGCCCTTACTAGCTGTGTGGCGAAGATCATGGAGCGCATGATTCACGCACGGTTGAGCTGGTACATTGAGAGCACGAGGTACTTCCCCGAAGCCATGGCGGGCTTTCGGCAGGGAAGATCGTCCATCGACAACGTGGTTGATGTCGTGTCTAGCGTTCAACAAGCACAGTGTGAAGGTCAACACACAGCCGCTGTTTTCCTGGACGTCATGAAAGCCTATGACAGCGTCCTCCACAGCGTGGTTGTCGCAACGCTGCAAGAGTCGGGTGTCGAGGCCGCATGACGGCGTGGATCCGCGACTTCCCGTCGGATCGAACTCTCTTTTTGCGCACCACGCAAGGTGGCACAGCCCCGTTCCCTGTCCATCGCGGCGCACCGCAAGGCAGTGTATTAAGTCCGCTCTTATTCAACCTCATCATGGCTTTACTCCCGGCGCACTTGTCTGAGCATAACCCACATTAGAATTTACGCTGACGACATTTGCATATGGACCTCTGCCATGCGGCGTGACGCCATTCAACATCGCCTACAAGACGCCCTGAACACCATCGTGTTATACCCGGCCGATAGGGGACTACGTGTCTCTCCGAGCAAGACAGTCGGTATGGCGTTTAGGGGCGGTCATTCACCCGCTACCCTCTTCATGTGTCTGGAACCCCTCTCTAGTTTGTGCCGCGCTGCAAATATCTCGCCGTAATTATTGACAAACGCCTGTCATGGTCCCACCACATCAAGGCTCTCTCGGCCAAGACGTCCAACTTTGCGAAGGTCCTGCGACGGGTCTCTGGACTGTCGTGGGGTCCGTCTTGTGACGACCTGCGCCGAGTACACAACTCCCTCGTGTTAGTTCTCCTGCGCTACAGGCTCCCGGTTTTGCACGGCCTGAGTAGGACTGGCGAGCGTGAGCTCCTGAATATCCAGGCCCGCAGCCTTCGAGTATGTCTGGGCTTGCCTAGGACGACCGAAACATACTCAGTCCTTGCAGAGGCACGTGAACCACCTGCAAACATCCTGCGTGACAGGGAGACCCTTCGAGTCTACACGCGGATCCTAACGCGGCACCCCTTCCACTACCTCCGACTCATAGGAAGTGACTGCCCCGACTCTGCCTTTGGTGGCGCTATCGACCGCCTGCGGGTGGCTGTGCTTCATCCTTCTTGTCCTTGTCCTTTGCCCCTCCTTTGTGGGCCCTCGACCGGCCCTTCGTGTGCTCCACTATCCCTGGCCTTGGGCGAAAAATGACACGCCTTCCGTTATCGCACGTCAGCTTGCCCTGGAGCACCTCTCCACGCTACATGACCAGCGGCTAGCTGCTTACACCGACGGGTCGGTCGTACCTGACAGAGCAAGCGCAGCATTTTATGTGCCCCACGAGGACTTCGAGCGCGCCTTTAAACTTGCAAACGAGACGTCATCCACGGAGGCTGAACTCTTTGCATTGTACGCGGCGCTTGAGCACATCTCCATCTTGCCACAGCGAAACTGGTCCATCTTTACGGATAGTAAGGCAGCGTTAAAGGTTATCAGCTCACATGCATCCCAGACGATCAACGATCTCCATGCAACGACTATCTCGTCATACAACTCCGTTCTCGCCTCCGGTCATACCGTCTGGCTCCAGTGGGTTCCCAGCTACATAGGCCTCCCTGGGAATACCCGTGCCGACGCTGCTGCAAGGCACGCGCATAGCTGTGACAGCCCCATCACAAACCTACCGCTCACGGCATCAGCTTGCCTCCTTCAAATTCGTCTATGTTCTGCCTCTGAAACCCGCCACTTCATTGCACACGCTATTCGATGCAACACCTTTCTTCGAGCCATCGACCCCGCGATGCAACTTTACCCCACCCAACACCTTACCAGGGCCGAGGAAACCCTCCTTCATCGCCTCCGCCTTAACGTCGCATACACTCCGTCACTACTGCACAAGATGAGCAGACGCGGCAACGCAAACTGCGATGCCTGCGGCGACATCGCTGACGTATAGCCCACCTCCTGCTAACATGCCTGACGCCCGATGCCCCGTGTCGCCCTGTCCCGACGCCTCCAAGCTTTGGGCCCCCACCCCTTCTCGCTCGCTACACTCCTTGGGCTTGTCCCGCACCCTGGGCAACGGGATGTTACCAAGGCACTCTTCGAGTACCTCAAGGACACCGAAATGATGACCACCCTCTGAAGCCCCACCGCCCGCAGCACATCGTTGCCATCGTGGCTTCTTCCGCACCTGTTGTTTTTTTATATAAGGAGTAGCAAGCCGGCACTTGCCTCGCTGACATCTCCTTTTGTGTGAATAAACATATACCCCCCCCCAAAAAAAAGAAAAACAATGGACTTTTTTTAAGTTGGGAATATGCTCTGCTGCAGTGACATGCCGTTTAAAGATCGGAGATCTTTGCTCAAGGTTTCTCTGTTGGCGCAACTTTCGAACCTGGCAACATTTCCTTGAGCCTTGAGATTAGGCGCAGTATACACCACACAGTACACATAGCGCCTTCTCCAGTACGTGCACCAACTCGTTTCTCTACATGAAATTTGTTCTTCGGCCACGACCGGCCATGCCATAGATCCCATACTGATAAACTATAGTCTGATAAAACTGTCAAATATAATATACCTTTATAGACATTTTTATGTTATATAATAAATCAACCGTAAATATTAATAAACGTGATAGTTTCTCCAGTTGTGATTTTACATAGTGCATCATTCCAGCGAGGCAGTTGCTTTTCCCAATAATACTTTGGGTTACAACTCATTGTCAGAATTTTTAGTAAAATTTAAAGAACATTCTGGTTTCTTCTAGGGGACTCGCAAAGCGACCGCGAAGTGTGCACAAGTGAAGCCTGCCACCGAAGAGGTGAGTTGAGATTCTGATCAAAGCGCTGTAGCACGGAGCAGTGCTCAATGTAGTCTGCTTGGAGTGCACGGGTAGCGCGATTCGTCGGGTGACCCGTTCATCTACCTCCCATTAGCGTGCGACTTTCGACCGTCCGTTCGCGATTAATATACATTACACTAAGATTGTGTGAATGCCAGGCACCTTAGGAAATTAATGCGGCAGGACTTACCTTTTCGCGTATTCCCCGGACCCTCAAGAGAAAGGGATAATTTTTATAAGGGATTACTGTGAGCCATCCTAAAAGTCGCTCATATCTAGATATACGTACTTCCCGCTTCCAGACATTCTTACGCAATCCCGTCATCGTAGACACAAAAGCCGCGGTTACGTGAATGCGACAAAAGCCTATCGATTCGACTTGCCGCATTGAATGTGTTCATGTAAACGGATCAGTTCGCAAGGATAGCGCATCATATCCAATCCGTCAGACAGACGTGGATCGAGACTGTAGAGGCGCATTGAAAGTGTGCATGTATACAGAAGACGCACATCGAAAACAAAATGAGGATTCTGGGAAGACGTTTTCTGCTGGACAGTACAGCATCACGGCCAGTACTTGTGAGTACGAAGAAGAAGTCCATGTGGCTTCGGGGTAGATTTCGTGGAGTAGGAAGAAGAACAACGAGATTTCGCAAAGTCGCTGTATATTTTCATTGCGGCACCGAGTGGTGCTGTTAGACTGCACCTTTCGCGTCATCGCAAACCTTTTCTTTTTACTCGCAATTCACCGCTTGCTTCTGCGTCGTTACTTTCGTTTTTCTGCCATGAAAATAAATGTCCGAGCAGCACGAGGCGAGCCGAAAGACGAAGCTCGCACTCTCATTCTTTCGCTGGACGAACCGGAGTACGGATGTCTGATCTCTGCTCTTAAAGCCCCACGCACCGAAGTAAGAGCCCTACAAGAGGTTATGGGCCCAGGAAGGGACTAAGGCGGCGACTGGCATCATTCAATAAGGAAGTCCACGAAGTGAGGAACGAGAGAGCGCCAAGATGGCCGAAGGAACGTCGACGCTGGAAAGTCGGCGCCACGACTACTTGGAGAAGCTGGATTTCAACAATTACCCGACCTGGCGATACAAGATGATAATACTGGTGAAATCAAAGGGAGTTTGGTCCACTGTGGAAAGCGATCCTCCCGAAAATGCTGAGGAGAGAACACGATGGGACAAGAGTGAACTGGAGGCTGTAAATTTGATGGTGCAGTCCCTTTCCAGTGCTCAAACCAGCTACATCCTCAACCACACATCCGCCAAAGGAATATGGAAGAAACTTGAAGAGGTAAATAGAGGGCGCCTACTGGAGAAGAAACTTACCCTGAAGCGGGATTTGAATGGCATTAAGTGGAGTAAAAGTGAGAACGCATCGCAGTACATGCATCGAGTGGAATCCCTCTGCGAACAGCTACGAAGCCTAGGTGATACTTTGGAAGAGTCTGAGGCTGCTGCTATCGCCATCCAAGGGCTCCCAAGAGCTTACTATGGAGTAGCCCGGGGATTCGATGTGTGTGCGACGGCAGCTATTACACTCGAAAAGGTGAAGTATGCGATCTGCCAGGAGGAACAGCGTCAAAAGAAAGATTCTGGAGACGAGGCGGCTTGCAAAGCCCGTGCTCAGTTCAAGAGGTACCCACAAGACAAGGACGCAAGGCAACTCAAATGTTTCAACTGTGGTAAACCCGGACATTATGCACGAGATTGCTGGAGTCGTCAGACGGACACTAATGGAAAACAATTGCAGTCGCAACGACGCCGAGATGAACGGTTTCGAGGTGACAAGCCAAGAGAAGGAGCCAGATTTGCCAAGACATCGACTGGAAAGGACGACACTAAACAAGTCACCAAAGAATTCGCCTTCGGAGTAATTGAGAATGCGTGTCGTTCGGACGATTGGTGGATCGACTCCGGGGCCACTAGTCACATGACTGGTTGCATCGACATTCTAAGGGACTTCAAGGAAGAGAATCACCGACAGGTCACAGTAGCGAACGGGAAAAGCATTGATGCCGAAGGCTCAGGAACTGTTATTTTTCGTGTCAAAAACGACTACGTGGACAATACCCTCAAAGCTAAAGACGTCCTCTACGTTCCTGGCATCACGGATAATCTAATCTCGGTATCTAAACTTACCGACAGTGGGATGGAAGTGACCTTCAGCCATGACGACTGCACAGCGCGCAAAGGAGACGAATTTGTTTTCTCGGCTGCCAAAGTGAACGGAACGGAATTTATAAGCTAAACGCTGAAGTTCTACCAGCCAGTGAACGAGCTGACCACGCCAAAGTAGATAATGTAACGACGCTGTGGCATCGCCGAATGGGTCATCTGAATATTGATATGCTCGTTAAAATGTCCACTACAAACGCAGTTGCTGGATTACCGCCTTTGTCAAAAGTCACCCAAGTCTGCGAGGACTGCATCGCCGGCAAGCACTCTCGCCGGCCTTTTCAGGGAGCAGGAGAAATCTGTTCAGAAGAAGTACTTACACTGCTACACGTAGATTTGTGTGGACCCTTTCAAGTGGATTCCCTCGGAGGCAGCAAGTACATCATGGTTATCGTGGACGACCACAGCAGACGAGTAGCCGTAGACTTTTTGAAGCATAAAAGCGAGGCAGCTGAGGCACTACAGGACTATATAACTACAGCGGAAAGACAGTGTGGGCGGAGCGTCAAACGAATCCGCAGCGACAACGGCAGTGAATTCATCAATCATCGCCTGGCTCATTTTCTGAAACGAAAGGGGATATTTCACGAGAAGACCGCCCCTTTTTCGCCTGCTCAGAACGGCATCGCTGAGCGCGTGAACAGGACCCTTGTAGAGACTGCCAGGACTCTTCTTCACGAAGCGGGTCTTCCCCTCGTGTTTTGGGCAGAAGCAGTGAACACTGCGGCTTACATCAGAAACCGCTGCTCTAAGAGACTACTGGATGGGCATACCCCAGAACAGATATACTCCGGGAATTATCAGTCTGTCCGACATCTCAGAGTTTTCGGTTGTCTTGCGTATACGTGGATACCAGACAAACACAGGAAGAAGCTGGATCCGAAAAGCCGAGAGGTCATTTTCGTGGGATACTGCCATGATAGGAAGGCCTACCGTCTGTACGATCCCACGACGAAGGAATTTTTGGCAAGCCGCGACGTTAAATTCATTGAACAAAAGAAGGGATCGACACTGCTGGACAAAGACTCTTACAGCAATGGGGTCAGTGAGGACTTTCAGTACCCTATGCAGCGTCAGTTTCCTCATCACGCTCCAAGACTAGGCCAACACGAACCTACCGAGGTCGTAATCCCTCTTGGTACGAAACTGGATGGTACGGTTCAGGAAGCTGAGGGAGGCGGTGACACGCCAGAACCTGGAATCTCAGAGTCAACAGACACCAGTACCATCAGTAGTCCAGCAGACGGTCACGAGGATAACGAAAGTCTCGAAAGCCACCAAGAAGTGGAGCCACCACCCCAGGACATACCCGTGCGCCGGTCTACGCGAGCACGTCGGCCCGTCGAACGCCTGCAGGTAGACCCAAAGAAGGCGAGCTACTGTGAGATGGCAACCGAAGAACAGATGGACCCACACTCCTATGACGAAGCCATGACGTCACCGCAACGCGCGCAATGGATCGACGCGATGGACCAGGAACTAGCCTCTCTTCATCAGATGGAAACCTGGGTATTAGTACCGAGAACATCAGACATGAAGGTGGTGAAGTCCAAATGGGTTTATCGAATCAAGAGAGATGCAGCAGGGAAAATAGACAAATTTAAAGCCAGGCTGGTTGCAGTGGGAAGCTCACAAGTTCAAGGAGTGGATTATTTCGAAACATTCTTGCCCGTGGTAAAGCTAACCAGCTTCCGTACATTACTAGCATTAGGGCTCGAAGAAGGAATGATCATGCGCCAACTAGACGTCAAGACAGCCTACCTCCATGGGAAACTCGAAGAAACAGTTTTTATGGAGCCTCCTTTGGGGTGCCCAGGAACTGATGGAAAGGTTTGTCTACTCCAAAAGGCTTTATATGGTCTCAAGCAATCAGGGAGAATGTGGTACCTTACACTTGACAACGTCCTGAAAAAACAAGGTTACAGAAGGCTTGAAGCCTATCGATGCGTATACGTCCTGAGGAAAGGACCTGAGAAGGTTATCCTCAGCGTATATGTGGATGATATGCTCATGATGGCCACATCCGCGCGACTTCTAGACAAAGCGATGAAGAACCTGGGGAAGGAAGTGGAGCTCAAAGATTTAGGAGAGCCCACCTACATCTTGGGGATAGAAGTAAAACACGACAAACTCCGCAAGACGTTGACCATCAACCAAAGGAAATACGTCGACGAAATTTTGAAACGTTTTAACATGGAAGACAGCAAACCAGTAAAAACACCGATAGAGGTAGGACGAAGCGCAACGACCGAAGAAACGTCCGAGGACATCTCCGACCCCAACGTCCCATACAAAAGCCTCATAGGCAACCTGATGTATTTAGTTCCGGGTACTCGCCATGACATCGCCTTCGCAGCGAATTTCCTAAGTCAGTTTAACTCAAACTACACGCAACACCACTGGCGGATGGCAAAGAGAATACTCCGGTACCTGAAGGGGACGCGGAATGCTGGAATAACTTACACCGCCTGCAAAGAACCGTTAGTCGGGTTCAGCGACGCCAGCTGGAACGAGTACAACACTGGGAGGTCCAGAAGCGCCTATGTTTACACCCTGTCCAAAGGAGCGATCAGCTGGCGATCAGCGAAGCAACAACTTGTGGCGTTGTCGACATGCGAAGCCGAATACATTGCGCTCACGGAAGCCATGAAAGAAGGCAAATGGCTGAAAACACTTCTGACGGAGCTTGGGTTCGACCAGTACGGAACTGACACGTTGGAACTGCGGTGCGACAACCAGTCTGCCATGAAGATCGCAGAGAACCCCATGCACCACCAACGAACCAAACATTTTGACCTCAAGCTTCTTTTTGCAAGGAATTAAGTGGAGAACAAGAATTTTAGACTGTCCTTCCTGCGCACCGATGATATGATTGCGGACTCACTTACGAAGGCCGTACCAGGCCCCAAAATCATGGTGTGCAATGAAGGTTTCGGTCTCAGAGACTCTCGTTGAACAACCATCTTCAACCTGTTCAATTTCTTTCAAGTTTTGCTCGACGCAGGGGGGGGGGGGGCATGTTAGACTGCACCTTTCGCGTCATCGCAAACCTTTTCTTTTTACTCGCAATTCACCGCTTGCTTCTGCGTCGTTACTTTCGTTTTTCTGCCATGAAAATAAATGTCCGAGCAGCACGAGGCGAGCCGAAAGACGAAGCTCGCACTCTCATTCTTTCGCTGGACGAACCGGAGTACGGATGTCTGATCTCTGCTCTTAAAGCCCCACGCACCGAAGTAAGAGCCCTACAGGTGCTAGCTTCAGGCAAAACTCGATCCGCATCCGTGTAAATGGGGCATCGTCTTCATTCCGGTTTTCACTCGATTCGATGCGCTTCTCTCGCATTCGTGTAAAGCATGACGTTCGTCGAAGAGGCTGTTCTTCAGGCTCGGTAACCTGAAGAAGCACATCCTCTTGCACGAAAATCTCGTTTCTAATAAACCTTAGTTGCACCTAACGGTTTAATATTACGTTGCTGAATTGGGCTCCTAGACAGTGTTATTTCTTTAGTATTAGTAGCACAGGATGTGAGAGTGAATTCGTGTCCAGTCAAATGAGGCTCCTAGACAATTCAACGGAAAGCGGGTGGCAGCGTGGTCGAATTGGTCAAAGCGCTCGACCGGTAATTGAGATATGCGTGGTTCAAATCACACCGCTGGCTGGCTGTTTCGCCGACGGCCATATTTCTCGTGTCTCTTGTATTGTTTTTCTGTTCGTTTTCTCTTTGGACGTGTCTAAAACAATTGCGGCGATGTTAGGCATGAGCAGCGAAAGCATTGGGTTTGTGATTCATGAAGGCGTGTCCAAAAGTTATCAGGAAAGTTTGGTGCCAAAATGTTTGATTGCCGATTAGAAACAACGCCAAATGCATGTCTCCAAGTGTATCTTACGAAATTTTGAGTCATCTCCATAACGCTTTTCCTGGCGATGAAACTCCCCATGTGTCATCTTAAACTAAAATTGTTGTTTCATGAGCGACTAGTTACAGTTGAGATATGGTTTCGTCCCTAGTATCCTGAGATGAAAGAGCAGTCCAGGCTTTTTGAACTCTCGAAAGAGTCCATAACCATTAACAAAGCATCGTAAACACTGTTTACGTCATCATAACACTGTTCCGTATGTGACCATAGCCTTCGTTCCTCTGACAAAATTTTTTTACGTGTTTTATTACGTGTCTATGTGACAAACTAAGGATGCTCTTCAGGTTGAGATTTTGGATGTGGCGTCCACTTATATTCAAATACAATTCCTGCCTCCAAGCCAATCTGCAGCTACTGTTTGTTTTAAGTGGTAACCGTCTTTCGACAGTGCAAACGATGAGATGCAAAAATAGTGAGTTGTACATGGTGCCGATTCTTCGGGAATCGTAAGCGCCACACCATATCGCTGTCATCCAACCAAGGCGCGGCTCGCTGACTAAGACGTTGGTAATTTCTACGAACCAACGGGCTCCATAAGCGTGAAGGTAAGCCCATTTCCGACGACCCCTCGTGATATCACTATGGAGTCACCTACCATGCAGTCACGTAACTTTCTACAAATGCGAAAACTCATGGGGAAACGTAGCCGATACATACAACTACCACCTAGCTCACAACACAGCACCTAAAGGCTTCACCCTCAAAACAGTTCCTGCATTAGGAAAACTGACACCTGAACTAGAGCTCGAGTCGACATCAACCCTTAGCAACACAACCCGTACAGGTTTCTAGAAATATTAAAGCAACAATGCCACGCGCAACTATAGCTACGATCCAGCGCCACATAAACAATATCAGTCGCACCGACGCGGAGGCAAGTACTCTCGAATTACACATTCAACAACTCAACCGCGAGCTAGCCAACAAGGAATACTCAAAACTCGGAAAAACTAATTCCAACAACGACACAAATACCGGACTCACTAACACAACACACGCAGAAGCCGAACCAATAACATCCAGCACCACAACCCCAACTTTCCGCAACACCGCTGAGCCACCCCATGAAAACGCTGACGCTAGCACCGTAATAGATATCACGCTCACCATCCAGCGACGAACTACAAGTCCTCTTTAGGGGGCTAAGATTCTGCATTACACTGAATTCTGTTAACGAATACGAAATCCACAAAGACATATCAGATTTTGCGAGACGACTACGCCTTAGGTAGTTCTTCGCTGACACAACGCAAGAAAACAACAACGACCTCCGACTACCATCAAACTGGACACGAAATCACGGCTGAGAACCCGCACTAGACCTGTACATGAAACAAGTAAGCAACGACATCCTTCGCGGAATTTCCCAAAGCTCGCGTGGTCGCAACCTCACTAAAACACAGCATGACATCATCAAAGCGCTAGCTGAGAGAGATGATATCATTATCAAGCCGGCAGATAAAGGGGGGAGTATCGTCATCTGGCCCACAGATAAATATAATTCTGAGGCTCACAGGCAACTCAGCAATACGCAACACTACCTCAAACTGGACCATGATCCAACAAAAGAGTGCACTGAGCTTATAACCCATATCATACTGGACCTCCACCAGAGAAAGCTCATCACACGTGATGACCTTAGATATCTCACCCCATCAAACACTGGCGCAGGTCGTTCCCATTTACTGCCCAAAATCCACGAGGTACACGCCAACGAGCTCTATACGGCTGACATCCCCGGCAGGCCAGTTTTATCGAACAACAACACACCAACAGAACGGGTCTCGAAATTCCTGGAGCACTATTTAAACCATATTCCGACTGCATTGCCATCCCGTGTACAAGACACACCACACCTCCTCAGAATAATCAGAGATATAAACAACACGCGTACATTTGGTAGGGACACAATACTCGCCACGCTAGATGTGACATCACTGTATACTAATATCCCACACTATCACAGCCCTCTGCAATACCCTTTCTAGAACAAACACCACAAACGACACGGAAACCATCCTCGCTCTAATGGACTTGGTCCTTAAACTAAACTAGTTCGAGTTCAATGGGCAATACTACCTACAAGTACAAGGTACAAGTATGGGCACACCAGTTGCACCCAAGTACGCGAATATCTTCATGGGGTTCCTGGAGAACAAACTTCTTAGCGTACTCGCATTAAAACCCACTATGTACCTTGATATGTACCATCTATGATATATTCATAATATGGGAACACAGAGAACATGAATTTGAAAAAATTGTAAATCTACTGAACACCGCGCATAGCACCATGAAGTTCACATCGCAACACTCAATTCACTCAATCAACTTTCTCGACACCACAATATCACTAGACAACGGCAACCCCACCACAACCCTGTACAAAAAGCCAACTGACAAACAACAATACCTTCACTTCAAAGGCCACCACCCGCGTCGCTGTAAGGTTGGAATTCCTAATGGGCAGAGTGTAAGACTGCGCAGAATTTGTTCAGACGACACAGATTATGCAGAGAAGCTTGACGAACTCTGCAGCACACTTGCCCAAAGGGACTATCCAGACTCCCTCCTAACCCAATTTCGTCGCAAGGCACTCACACTTGATCGAAACGAGGCTCTGGAACATCGAAAAAATCCTGACGCGTGCCAAATAAGCTTCGTCACAAGATATTCCAACGCACTTCCAAACATCAAAGCCATTCTACAGAAGCACGAGCCCCTTCTCCAAAGCAGTGACCGGCATAGCAGTATATTCACTCATACAGGTGGCATACCAACGCGCAAAAAATCTAGCAGGCTCCTTGGTCAATGCCAAACTCAGAAAAACGAACACACAGTACACTGGAACACGCCCCTGCAACCTCCCGCGCTGCAAAACATGCAACATGCAAACATGCAAGCAGTGCGAGCAATTACGCCGACCCCGTTAACCACGCATTCACATGCACAAACTCCAAAGTTTTTGTGTTGCATTGAATACGGCAACTGCTCTATGCAATACATTGGTGAAACCGGCCAACAAATGAACAACCGCCTTACCGGACAGAGAACCGACATGTCCACCAAACTCCCCAAAGCAGTCGCCGAACACTTTAACGTTCCTAGTCACAACTTTATCAACATTAAACTGTATATTCTAGAAACCGGGTTCAGATCCCCACGTGACAGACGTGATAGGGAGTCTTATCTCATATACAAGTTCAACGCTCTTCACTCGTTCGGTACCAACAAATCACAAGGCACCCTAGAAACACTTCAAAATTATAATATGCTCATCCTTTCCCCTTCTATCCCCTTTATCATCTGTTGTGTTCTGCATGGCCACTGCTTTTTTCTTTCTTTGTTGCATGCTATTTACATTGCATGCTATTACAAATATATATCCTTAAAAAAAAAAAAGAATGCTTTGCTCACTCTGGAATTTTCCCCACGTAACCACTAACCTCCTTATCTTTCGGAATGCTTGCCAATAAACCTCTACCCGACAAACGTCATCATGACGTTGGTAGACAGACCGAAACCGAAACAGATCGGAAAGCGAGAGCTGGGTTCCACAAATTGGCAATTGTTCGCTGCCTGCTATTGATCGCTGCTATGGCATACCCCGCGGAGCACTCCAATGTTTTGCATTTTCGCATCTTAGGTATTGGATCATAGAAAAATGCCGCGGTTTCGATTTTCGTGTGTGTGTGGTTTGGACACCACAAGATCGCGGTTTACAACATCGAGATTTAAACTACCAGCCTAGTCCACCCACTAGGAAGATTAATATGAAAGTTCTTTAACGCGTACACTAGTTACTGATGTCGCACCACCTTTAGTTAGGCCGCATAATCAGCACATATATTCACCGAGTTTTCAGGAAGAAAATCAAATCAGGAATTTAACGAATCTTTGGTCAATCTTAGGTGACACACGGTGTATACGTGTATACGAATGCAAGTAAAAATTACTATAATCCGGGGCTTTACTTTGCGAGACAGATCGACAGTGAAAAAGCGTTCTGGATTGCTATGATTCCGCCAAATTGCTCTATTCTCCGAAATTTTGCAACGAAAGAGACAATACGTTTTACGGCGGGCTTCGTTGGCGCTTCTGAGGCTGTCTCAGAGATCTGACGTTCCCGGCATAAATAAGAATAATACGATAATTTCACGTGTATTAGCCGCGGGTGATGCGCGATTTATTTTCTCACGCGCGCTCTTGTCTGCCCGGGCTTATCTGCCCGAAAAGTTTTAAGACGTCTTAAAAGCGGGTCCCGCGGCTTATCTACGGTGCGGCTCCTACGTGCGAAATTACGGTGAGAGTGTGTACTTGTTTATCGTCGAGAGCACGAAGTCGTATCAAATCTTGTGTTGAGAAAAAATGTTGCAACAGTGGTCCTTCAATTCCGCACAGAAAGAGGCTCAAAATGGACGAGGCAGCGCTGGTGGATGACGTGACACAGTGCATGAGGCCGCACAAAATTGCATGACGTTGCACGGGTGATGAGTTGGCAAAGTGTTGAAGTGGCAACGAGCGATCTTATAACCGATCGTTGATGGAAAGGCAAAATATTCACTCACACCTGACATAAGAAATAATAATATAACTGTAGATCCTTAAGTCGAGAGACAACTGTGATCATAACGACGCCACTTGTAACCAAATGGCGGCCGCCCTTGGACGGAATCGAACGCGAAGCCTGGGCAAGAAATGAAAACATAAATAAAATAAGTGAATAAACGGCACGTTGCAGTGGAAATCCGAGATTTCCTAAATCAGGATTTATATCCTCGTTAGTGTCATTCGTATCTGATTTGCATTTCATTTTCGAGTATTTATCCAGCGGGATTTGGGTCTGGATGAAATAGCGTTTTCGGGAAAGTTTTGGCTCTGAAATGAAGTCAGTTTTACCCGACGTTTCTTGATTATGATTGAATTCAGCTTTTAATTGGATAAGTCATGTCATCTCTTATCCGGAATTCAGTTATCCACATTTACGTCACCGGCAACGAACTTGCCACCGTTGGTCTTTGATACGGTAATGAGGAATTCGTTATCTGCAGGTCCTGAAACGATCTGCTGGAAGCAATCTTGCAGAAGCGGTGATTCGCCTATCCGGAAAAGCGTCAATGTCCTCTGTTCTTGGCATTTTCTGGCGATTGCATTGTTCAGGAGGAAGGTGTCCGTTTGCATTCCGCGACAAAAGTCGCCCGCTCCCAGCTGGGAGTGGGCGACTTGGGCGACCCAAGCACCACAATGTACTGAAAGTCGAGTGCAAAAGGGGTGGACGGTATGTGTCTTATCAATGTTCTTTAGTTTCACGAGTCTGTTCAAGGCCTTCCACCTGCCCGTCCACCCCTATTGCAGTCGACTTTCAGTACCTTTTGCTGCTTGGGAGAGCATTCTATTCCTTTTGCGCCCGCCCCGGGTGCCCACTGTAAATATCAGTTACAATGGGTATGTCAATGTTCCATATGTGACTGACTTATCTTTAAGGGACGGCGCATTATAGCAGCTTTTTCCTGAGCCTACTACCAACTCCTTGGTAAAATAAACTATTATTATTATTATTATTATTGTTATTATTTGGCGGAGAATCTCTTTCTTTTCACGTCCACATGCAAAAGCTGGAAACGATAACGGACCTTCTGGCAATACATTTGATATATCTGGCTTAAACACACATTTTTGTCACATTCACATTGAATGTTTAACGAATGTTTTATTAGATTGATGAAAATTATTTTAAATCCGAGACTGGTATGTAATTGATTGGTAGCGTTCCGAGGATTGTATTTGAATCCGATTTTGATCGTCAGACAAATGGTACATCCCGTCATCGTTGTGCCTCATCCATCATGTTCAATGTGTCGCGTCGATGCAGTACATTTGATAGATTTTCACATGAGCATTATGACCGTGAACACAAAGTGGAGGGTAAATGACCTCGTGCACGACAAGTGGAATGGCTTGCTTATAGACCAGAGCTACAACAACCAAAGCCTCTATACGCGAAAGTGTAGAGAGGAGGCTTTCCAATAACAGCAGGGACAGACACCAGAGAGCGTTCTTATTCACGTTGTCCGTAGTGCGCCGCAACAACTCATGTGATGTACCATCCACTCGGTGTTCCCTGTTACGTTTGCACCCGGATGTTTCAAATTATTCACGCACAGTGCCCTTTTGCTGTAACTTTGAGATGCCGGGATGTGGTGCTCTGCCATCCTCAAGCCGCTGTTGTTAGGCACGAACGAAATCAAATTGGGACCAGAGTACTCAATACTTGAAAAACTGCTATATAACGTCTATTTAATAAATGTGCATGACGCTTCAGCGTGACTTCCGGGCAGTCAATTGAATATTGAGTACGTGAATAAGTCAAACTGCAGGCCAACAAGTGAAGAATTCCCTTATGAAAAATGATTTTTCCTTTCTACAGACTGCTTATGTACTCTTTATTCCCTACATTGACAGTCTGTTCACTTTGACTTCTTGTTGATCAAGTCAACAGGGATTTCTCTTGACTATGTGTGCACTACTTGTGATATGTATTATATGCACTTTCTGTTGCGGAACTTCCGTTGAGAGCATGTACAAAACTTGTGAACTACAGTTATATGTACTTTCAGTAGACGGATTATACAGGAGGTCCTGTTGAAATTCTCTTGACTTCTTGTGCGATTATTAAGCAAATCTAGGGTTCGCCCTTGCTGTTGTTCTTCGTTCAAAGTCAACAGATCAGTGCCAACAGAAACAGGATATTTTCTTTAGACTTTTTGTTAGCGCTGACATCATATATTTACTTTCTGTTGAATTAGAGCACGTGAGTTTCTATAGACCACTCACAACAGAGAGGCAGTATGTTCTTCTATTGAATTTACACATATTTTTTGCATATTCCCTTGCAAAAATGGCTGTTTTTTTTGTTTACAGTCAACAGACCAGAGTCAACAGAAAGAGCATATTTTCTTGAGACTTTTTATAAACTTTGTGCTGGCATCATGTGTTGACTTCTGGCGTTTAAGTTTCTGCAGTCCACTCACAACAGGAAGACAGCATGTTTTTCTTTTGAACCTAGCATACTTTTTGCAGAGGGAACAACATGAAACGCATGAGAAAATTTAACGTGTTTGGTTCACTGTTGCATAAGCATAGTTTACTCTCAAGAGAACAAAACCACTTCGTGCCACGAGTGCATTTCAAAAACGAGATCCTAGCTGCACACTCCCCTTATGAAAATGAAGTTTTTTTTTTCATATCCTTTGGCCTCTTTTTCATTTGTTCCCACTTTGATTTCCTGGATGTACTGTAAAACAAAACGGCTATAGACGCCCTTTGCATTTCTTTTTTTTTCAAAATTGCATTTATTTTTTGCATTCATTTTCAAATAGGTTGACAACAAACATATTTCGATTTTGCTTTTTCTTCATTTTCGAAAGACAGCATGAAATAGAAAATCAAAAGAGGTGCCTTGTTATGTGAAAACCTGTTATGTCAAACTAGAGAACATCAATAGACAAAATACGAGGTAGGGTACCGCCTGCATATAAACTGTACATACAGATCTCCATTCAACAGGTGTAATCCTATTCGTCGACTTTCCTTTGGCTATTTGGCACGAACTTTTTATAAACATCTGTTCGAAAGCAAATGAATAGAATATTTGTCTTTTGTCTCTCCATAGAATTTACTCTGCCTTGCTGAAAACTGCTATGGAAATTAATTTGAAGTGTATCAATATAGCCTATCAATTTCCTGTTGACAAAAGCTAGATTTTCTATGAAAGATGAAAGATGGAAGTCACTGAAAAGGTTAGCCAGCTGTAGGGATCGAACCCACATCTTCTGGATTACCGGTCCAGGGCTCTACCACTTGAGCTAAGCTAACACGCCTCTCCAGCGACTTTCGGGGTGCGTCATCTGAAGGGACGACAAACCAGCCACTCACTCTCACTCACCCTCCTTTCACTCTTACATTTTTTGCTCACTCATACACACGTTCATACGACGGAAATCGACGCAAGCCTTTCCTTTGGCTATTTGGCACGAACTTTCTATAAACATCTGTTCGAAAGCAAATGAATAGAATATTTGTCTTTTGTCTCTCCATAGAATTTACTCTGCCTTGCTGAAAACTGCTATGGAAATTAATTTGAGGTGTATCAATATAGCCTATCAATTTCCTGTTGACAAAAGCTAGATTTTCTATGAAAGATGAAAGTCACTGAAAAGGTTAGCCAGCTGTAGGGGTCGAACCCACATCTTCTGGATTACCGGTCCAGGGCTCTACCAATTGAGCTGAGCTAACACGCCTCTCCAGCGGCTTTCGGGGTGCGTCATCTGAAGGGACGACAAACCAGCCACTCACTCTCACTCACCCTCCTTTCACTCTTACATTTTTTGCTCACTCATACACACATTCATACGACGGAAATCGACGCAAGCGGCACCTGTCATCTTTCATCGTTGATTTCCTAGGCAATTTGAGGCTTTGTTTGTATCTGTCCCTTCCATGTTGTTCCAGCCTCAGAACATCAGTTTCTCTCTAGATTTTCTATTGCCGCAGCTGTTCACATATTAATGGCGATGTTGAAACTTGGCCACCGCGTACGCGGTGGTCAATTGTCAACATTGCTGGTACGTACCTCTTGTACAAGAGCAATTTAAGTACGTACCTATGTACGTACCTCTTATGTACGTACCATTATGTACGTACCTCTTGTACAAGAGGTAGTACCTCTTGGAATTCTGTTGAGTTCCTGTTGTGTGAAAGTGTATTTATGGATTATGTAACCTGTGTTGAAAAGTGGCCATACTTGGCACACGTGTAGGGATGGATCATAAAGGATTATCCTCAGCGCCTTTCGCGATAGCCTAATTTATCAGTGCTTGCAGGATGTCCTCCTCTGACGACTTAGCATGGAGAAAGACATTGTATCGTGTACTCATCTTCCTAAATTTCCCTTTCCGTTTAGCCTGCCTGTTATCCGTATCTTCCTATTTCTGCCCTTTAGTCGACAACTGAGACAAGTTCTAAAACACTGCCATATTGCTATCGCACTGAAGTGCAGCATCCCATCGTACACTCAAAAAACAAACATGGAGAAAGACACACTTCTTAAGGAAAACAGTACTACAGCTTGTCTGGCGAGCTTCCGTAAATTCGAGCCACCTGCTTACCTCCGAGTCAAAATGAAGGGTGAGATATCTCAGCTTAATTCAATTACGCATACATACAACGCTGATGTGGGGAATTCGTGAATTATCAGCTCACCATCAAGATAGCGTCTGTGTTTCTGACTGCAAACTTGCACATCAACGCGTTATTTGCCATCCAGGTTCGCACTGATGCAAATGGCCATCTCACAGCCCAATAACAACAACAACAAAAAAACTGCTACAGCAACAGCTTTATTTGATAATAATGATTGTGTTAGAAACATAGATGTTATCTTGATGGTAAGTTAATACTCCAGGCAATTTCTAACTTCAGTGTTGGTTGCATGGGTAATCCAATTAATCTGAGACGCCTCACTCTTCATTCTGACTCAGAGGTAAGCAGGACTCTCGAATTAGTGGAAGCTCACAAGACAAGCATTTTAGCGTATAGTATTTGTATCGCTTAGGAAGGGAATACCAGTGCTGCATAGTACCTTTCTAGCTCCACTTGCTACGTGTTCAGAGGTGGATGTCCTGAAAGCATTGGCAAATTAGGCTATTACGAATGACACTTAGGACTGTCCTCGATTATCCTACACGTGTGTGAATGATAGCCAGAATGCCAAGGATGTGCTCCTTAATTTGTTTATTTGTCCCATACTCCTGCTCTCATTTGTTTCCAAACTTCGCAAAATGTCCCAAACAGCTAACACTGCAATTTCCATAAAACATGCCTGCATTGTCTATAGTAAGTCAACAGAAGGGCTACAGCAGATATGTACACTGGAACCGCTTGACTTATGCAAAACGTATATGTAAACTCAATACAAAAAAAAAAACATTGCCTTTCTGTTGTGAGTGGTCTACAGAAAGTTAAAAGCCATAAGTCAATAGAAAGTAAGTACATAATGTTAACACAAAATTAACAAAAAGTCTGCAGAAAATCCGTTGTTTCATTTGAATGTATTATGCAAAGAGTCTGTGTAGATTCAATAGAAAAATATATTTGATTTCTGTTGGGAGTCGTCTACAGAATGTAACCGGCCATAAATCAACAGAAAGAAAAGGTATCATGTCAGCCAAAATTTAACAATGAGTCTCAAGAAAATATGTAATTTCTGTTGACTTTGGTCTGTTTACTGGAAACAAAAGCTCAACAACCATTTTCATAAGGGTTATGTAAAATGAAACCCCGAGGCAGAGGAGCACACAAGCAAACACAAGGAATTATTGGGGACCACTGAGCCTTTTATTCGAAGACAGAGATACGTTTTCTGCTGCTCTACGAACAAAAGAGACAGGGGAGGGACGATAACGAAAGCTGGAAGGTCAGTTCGCTGTCCACTGGCGATGTGAGCAACAACTAAAGGCAGTTTGAGCGGGGGATGTGTAGTCATTCTTTGAGCTTCAAAATAAAATTTAAAAAAAAGAGCAGAAGAAAGTATGTTACGCCCGTAGCCACCCAGTGCGTAGCCATATGTCATTCTCACGTGAAAGGGTAGGCGCTACATATAAAGATTCGTGGAAAAGAAGCTCAAGCGTGATGCAAAACACGTCCGACGTCAACGCGAAATGGACGAACGGCTGACCAAAGTTAGAAACCAACACTTCACTTGAACTCTTGAACGAAAAGTAACGGAAAACTGTGTTGATACATATTAGACTTCGTGACCACCAACTATTTGTGATGTAGCTTGCACTAACTGCTTGATGGACGTCGTCCTCTGTCAGACCCTTTTCTCGGGAGTACAGGAAAAATGTCACCGGAAGAAATGTCGCCGGAAAAAATGTCAACGTTACCAGTCCCTCAGCTAGAATTACAGCGCAGAACAGTGCACCGACTTTGATTTCGTCATTCCAAATAAAGTATTTAAAATTGCACTACATACCTACAGCTGCGGGTGGAATGGAGTAAGTTGCAAGAGTGAATAAAGGATACTATTCTCAATAGGCACAAAGCAACGGTGAAGCGAGTGCAAGGAAATGCGGCCCTTATGCCTGCTTGTTTTTGCTCGCTTTTTTTTTGCGCAATTTATATTTATTCCAGTATTCCCTGATCCGCCTGTGTTCGGCTGACGTTAAAACCGTATTTTCCGTCCAATGCCGCGAATAAATTGTTCCAGGCTCTTCTCTACCGATCTGTATACTGCACGCAAATATTGCAAAGCCACTTTTGTAGCCACAGTTAGTTAAGTGCAAAAGACACGGATGGAAAGAATTCGACACGGACAGGCACTAACTTCCAACTAATTTTTAATAAGCGAAAACATTGCTTATAAATGTTTTGAAACACGCGCCCAAAAGCACATCTAATCTTAATAAAAATGAGTTGGAAGTTAGTGCTTGTCCGTGTCCAATTACTTCTGTCCCCGCCTTTTGCACTTATAACTACGGCTGATTGGTACCAACACGCCGAAACCATTTCATTACTCGCATTTATAGATTCACTGTCGTCAGTTTTGCACGCTTATTCGGCGGTATTCCTATTGCTTTTTGCCGAATTACGGTTGACACGGCTGCGCAGTCCTGGCGCACAGCATGAATGAGCCTGTGCACTAGGGATGGCTATGGCCGACAAGGCTTCCAAAGCGTCTGTTCCAAGCCTCGGAATAGTCGTTCGTCCGATGCCCGTTTGTGATGGTTGCGTCATGTACATTCCAGACTTCTGGTGGAAATGGAGGCGCATCCTTTCTGAGTGCAAAATTTCCATTTCTGCGATTTACGCCCCTGAAAGGTCCCGAAACATATTTTTTCTCGATGTAGCTCACCAGATCGTTGGCACCTTGTGGCCCAACGGATTTCAAGAAGTGTAGCCCATCCTCCACTTCTCCAACCGGGAGTAATGCCAGTCCATCATGCATTCCTACAACAAGACAAAATTCTTCTCTGTATCTCGACACCAGGCCCATGCAGTTCCTGCACCTTCCTCCATGTAAACTGCGTCATATGGAAGAAACAGCCCTGAGTTCTCACATCCGAGGACTTCCTTCACCACGTTCATTGAAGCTCTTTCAACGACCATTTCGGGGTCTGCAGTGACACCAAGGGAAGTTCACTTCGATGCCACTATTCCGAGTAATTCCTCATAGCACTCTTGGGTCTTCATTTCCATAAGCGCATGCACGCCGTGTACCGCAACTTCTCCAAGTGGGACCAGAATGACGTACAGTTGATTGAAGTTCTTCGGAGCGACCTCCAAATTTCCATCCATGAACCAGATGTCCCTGTCGCTGAGAAGACGGAGACATTCATCAGTTCCGAAGACGAGCAACCGCGTCTCAGTCGTTGGTCCGTTGTCAGCAAATAGAAAACACTCGGGTTGAGGGCCACTTTTTATTTTCCATTGGACTTCAATAACTAGGTCCCTCAGGTTACCTGGATCTGGCGGGTACTTTGAAGTGCGTTGCTGGTGGATGGAGGGCTTCATATTGTCCTCAGCACTCATTCGTACCTTTTCATCCAGACTGATGTCTTGTAGAACCCGTCGCACGACACTTGAGGGATTCTCATTTGAGACAGCCGCAATTTCTTTCATTTTGTTGCTTGCTCTTGTAACACTTACAGCAGCTCCGTCTGACTAATGAGTGTGCACCACGCTAACACCATATGTCCCGCAGTTTTCAATGACTGCTCCCTTACATTCGCCACGCTTGACACATCGCCACCGTGCTCCAGCTTTGAGGAACTTCTGCTTGGTGTTAATGAAGCCGCCAAGTAAGAGTTTCTTTGTTCCTTTATTAGATGACAGACATTCAATTCTGAAAAATAAAGAACACTTGTGGGAGTATCACCATGTAAATGCGGCAGCAAATGAATCCTTAGACGGTAATTCTGAACAGGCTTACCTTAAGCTTACTCCTTGGAACACGTTGACCCTTACTTGCCAGCACAGAATAAGCAATGACAGGATGATCAATAAATATGCGGCAACAAACCGCGGCCGTAGCCACAACACCCCGACATTTTTTTTTTTTTTTTTTTTTTTGAGGGGGAGGGGAGCTTTGAGTAGCCTCTCCACAGGGGACATTTCTTCCGGAGACCTTCAGCTTATTGCTAAGAATACGTTGATCGTCATTTCTCATAACAGAATAAGCAACAACAATGACAGGATGCCCAGTAAACGCGCTGCAACAAACTGCGGCCTAAATACCAGGCGATCGTAACCTCAACTTTCTTATTTTTTATTATTTTTTGGGGGGGCTCCCGGTATCCTCTCCACAGGGGACATTTTTTCCGACTCCCCCTTTTCCCCTGTATGAGGCAGGTGGACTGGTGAAGCATGACGAAAAATTGAAAAGTCGTGACGAAGGAACACAGGCTGGTGCACAAGCACAATATGTTTGCGATCCTCTGTGTGTTCTTTCGCCTCAGAGTTTAAATTCTTCGTCATCTTTGGGGAAATACCGGAACGTATTTTTTTACTCATCTTAGAAGGGTGTACACGCAAGCCAGAACAATTTGCCGCCAATGCAGCTAAGCAGACGGATCTGTAAGGCACAATAAACCAACATGTAGATGCACAGAAATAACCGACACGTGCACGCATAACATTGCCCGTGCACTAAAACACCCGTTTCCACTCAACAGATATCAATACCATCCTGAACGACCAAAAAGCCAGTGAGGATACACTGCACAAGGCCCGCTAGACGCCAAATAATAATAATAATAATAATAAAACATTTCATCCGGAAGCCCCAATACCTACTCGGTAACCAGCAACGAACCGTCACTGGGAAGTGCACGCACAACGTAGCGCCCAAATGCCCGTTTCCACTCAACAAATATCCAACGGACCATGACAAGAAGAGAAAGGCCAAGAAAGTGCGCATACACAAAAAGAAAGAGAGAGAGAGAGACAGAACGAGAGATAAACCCGGCCAGGATACACGACAAAAAGAAAATTCTCAGCCGTCAAGTCAGAAAACAACCCCCACTAAGTTGGCAACACTGGCCACGGGTCACAAACAGACACACAACCTACTTCTCAGGTAGCGAATTCCTCGTTCACAGTTCTAGCCCTGGCTAGCCCCAAGCGCGATGAGCGCTCTATTTTACGCGGCGGACGTAAAACAGTCGGCTGTCCACCAATCAGGGACGGTGGATTTTAAAAGATTTATTTCGAAGCGTTTATTCTTCAAATTGGAATTGTATTTCGACTGCGTGGATTTTCTCATTGTTTATATTAAAGAGTTTTTTGAAAGTTCGACCTTTAAGAGATTTATTTTCGAACGTTCCATTTCTACATTATTTATTTCGGCGTCATCCCCCTACATCGTCGCCCGCTCCCACCATTCTGCGTCTACCGGTATGTCCTCACGTGCATTGACCCTCTGGCCTGAAGTGGCAGCCATGGCTGACACCACTGCAGACTCCGATTCCTCTACCTTCCCTGCGACCTGGGCCACCCATTTGGGAGTGCAACTGAAATCATTACCGACCGCGGAAGCCAATTTGAGTCCTCCATGTTTTCAGAACTTTCACCCGTTTCCACCCGTTTCCACAGACACCGTATTTCATCGCTAGCGGCGTGTTTGAGAGATTCCAGCGCCTCCTCAAGTCCACCGTCAGGGCATAACAGGACCCTGCCCACTGATTCGTCCATCTTCCGCTTTTCCTCCTCGGCGTTCGCTGTGACATTAAAGGGAACATGAAACGATTTTCCCGAGTTCCGGGTACTGTGCAGGAAACAATTCTCACGATCCCTCGCTATCGTACACACATAGACTTTTAACCGTATTCAGTTCAACGGGGGCGCAGTTACCAGGCAAAAATAGCGGGGTGTGACCCCCGGATACATGCCTGCGAAGCGGGCTTACGTCATCGCTGGGAACAACGAGGAGGACACACCCTGCGGGACCACATGGGTGCATGGTTTCGGTTTGCACAAAAACGACATCGAATACTTGCTGTCGAAATCAGCTGAAATATAGCGAAAGGCAAATTGTTAGCGACGTAAGAAGAGGTTTTGCGATACACACAGAGTCTAGGAACAGTTCGGTACGCAGCAGTTCGTAGAAGGTCGCCGACAGAGACATTTTCTGACGAAGCTGAACAATTTTCTGAAGAGGTGCTCCGGTAATCATGCTGAGAGTCAACGTCTATGTTCCATTTCTCCTAGGATTCTGTACCAAGGGTTAGATAAATTTTGTCTCCAGATGAAATTAAAACATATTTCATGGCGAAGTATACAAGACTGCTTGCAAATGCGTATGATGTTACGGCCAGTTCGCCTCGGAGGCGGGTCGTAACAGCTCCCTTCTACACCCCTGGTAAAATATAGAATATGTTCTCTATTTGAACCATTTTCAGCTTCATATTTCACAGCGTGAATGCTTCAGTACAGAGTAACTAATGAAAAATGACCATAGGCTTGTTAAATAACCTTTCATTGTCCCTTTAATGCCCATTTCAAGTGTTCCTCCGCAGACCAGTTCTACGGGTCCAGTCTCCGCGTACCCCGTCAGTTACTCGTCCCTCCTCATGAACCCTTCGCGTCCCCCCAGGAATTCTTCAACCGCTTCTAAGATATCCAGTCCCAGCTACGCCCCCTTCATAAAGTTAATATAGGAAGACTCTAGAGAACGTACTTGGCGCGCCGTCAATGGGATTCTCCTATCCCCGAGCGTGACCGCCCGGGCGCAGCCATCCGTTCGTCATGGACAGTGTTAGTGGACGAATTTCAGCCCCCTAACTATAGCGGAGCTGCTTCGTTTGTTGCCAACCCTGTGCAGTCACGTGGGATGACAAACGTGGGAACGAGGCGATGTAGGGAACGACGTCCACCGTAGGAAGCGGGACAATCCGTGTAATTGCGTTGGGTACGTACGAATCTTCGGGATACGTGCAGAATTGAGTAATGCCGTCAGAATCCCAAGGTAAACGTTGTCATATCAAACGTGAATCATATCTTATCTATGTGATTACCTGCCACACCGCCAACCCCTCGCTTTCCACCGACACAAATGAAGATGTTTACAAGGGCTCGGGATCTAATACGTTTTTCCGATTTTTGCTTAAAATGTTTGCGCTTAAACGTTTTATACGCCGTTTAGATTAAGGTGTAGTCTGGAAAACGTTTCCTTATGAAACGTTTAAACGTTTTGTTTAATGGGAAACGCCCAAACGTTTTGTTAATGTGAAACGTTTAAACGTTCTGTTAATGCGAAACGTGTCGTTAATGTGAAACATTTAAGCGTTTTGTTAAAATGAAGCGGTTGAATGTTATGTCAAGGTCGTTTAAACATCTTGTTAATACGAAACGCAACGCCTTTCGAAACGGATAGCTACTTAAGCAACTTCTAATCTTTATTGATGGGAAATATTGACGCGCCAGGCATTATGGGGACAGAGACAGAAGTTGTCCCCGTTATGCCTGGCGCTTCCATGGTTCCCATCAGTAATTACCAGCTACGCCAGTTTCTCACTATCTTATAAGTAGCTTATTACTTCAATGCGTATTTGGCTTTTAAGCAACCCCCCATTTGTGTTCATTTTCGTTGTACATTTCATAACGTGTCACATGTTTCACTATAGTTTTAAACAGGTCGAGCTCGTAATGGCGGTGATGACGTTTGAATCTTTCGGGTAGTTTATACTAAAAATTATATATTTACCTTCTTTACGCGAGTAGTATTGTGGTGAAAATACCAACGCGGAAGACTGTCACCTTGAGCGACTACTTTAGCCTGTAACATGTAACCTGCTCTTTCCTACCGGTTCCCACTATTGCACTCTAAAACCAGAACATTTGCCAATTAAGAACCAATCACTGTCCCGAATGATATCATTCTTGCGCCGGAGTGGGGAAAAAGGAATGAGTACGACTTTTGGCATGATGCGCTGACGCGAATTCCCAAAAAGAGCCGTACACCTCCCGTTATGAACAAGTTGTGATGCAAAAAAGGATAACACCCAGAATTGTAATTCTGCCGGACGATGCATGTCGATGAGATAAAGCTCCGTTTTTTAGAGTGTCAGCGATCCCAATGCCTTGAGTGCATCCGCGGAGCGGACTTCGGTGTACGCTGCGAACGGAATAAAATGCGCCCTGCGCTCTGACTGTTCTTTATTAACATAAGACGGTCAAAAATGAGCGGGACAAAGTAACATGCCACTTTAACGATACCCTGCACTGTCTTTCAAAGAAAGTAAGCTGTACTGTTTAGAGGAGAACACAAAAACGATTAAAAACGATTATGTAAAAGAAAACGATTAAACGTCTCCTGGGAAAACGTTTAAAGACGTATACGTGCTGTTGAAAGTATATCTAACAGAACACGTTTGAACGTCTTTTCAGAAAACGTTTAATCTGTGAAACGTGTTACAAAACGCGTTTCTTAAGAACACGTTTAAACGTTTAACATAGAGCTGGGCCATTCCACGCCAAGTGATCCAGAGGTGCTGCTGGAACCCCCCGGAATTTGGATGAGGATTTTTTTTTTGTGATTTCTTATGGGTCACAAAGCGACCAAACGAATGTCCCCAGATGAAAAAGTGCACAGTGTTGACGGGACTGGCGCTCGAAATTTGGCTATCTGTCGGAAACCACCAATGCTTTAATGACGTGCTGCGAACCAACCAGAGCGCGGATCGTGTCGGGAATGGTCTCATTTGAGAACTAAGAGTCCGTTTTGTCATACATTGCACATTTTAGTCGCCAAACCCGAAGCGATCGATCCGCGACTTACGACTGAAATTTGCGAATTTTTTCAAACTTCACGAATTTTTTTAGAAGGGTAAATAAACGAATACCTCCTTGGAAATTGTTTCGGGAATAGTATATGCGCCCATAAACAAACGCTGAAAAAATGAGCTCGAAATATTGAGCACCGGTTGCAGCAAAAAATCGCAAAGTTGGGAATTTTTACAAAAACTGCTGTTTTCAACGCGAAATTTCGTCAGGAGGAGGTCGGAGTAGAAACGTGGCGATGGTGCCATTCGATACGTCGTCTTGCCTGGTACAAATAAAAAAAAATCTCCAGGGTACTTTTCCGTAAAATCAAGTAATAATTTTTTTCCCGCATGAGCCATCGCGGAAAAGTACGCACGCGTTGTGAGACGAGTAGCGCGCTTAAATGAGAAGTTTTACACCAGAGGCTTGCTGCGTTGAGCTGTGTGTTTATTTACACCTTTTATCACGCATGTCACCTTAAATGCAACACTATTTACCTTGATAACACTTCTAACATCACGTCGACATATATTTCCCTCAGTCACAATGAGCGGTGGAGTAACGCTGCACGTTCAGTATGTACACTCCTCGATCCTTGAAATTTGCACTGCAGACGTGTTGAAACTAACACAAACTCAGCCGTCGAAGACACGAAAGATTGTCATTTTGCTTGAGTTTGATGTGATCTTGGCAGCAATATCGCACCGTGTGACGGGCTCGAAGGCGTGATAGGACCTTGTTCCACAGAGAGGGAGAGCGTTCTTGAAGCGGTCAGCCAGCATGGTTTCTTCATTTTCAACCTCTTCTTTTGGTACCCATATTGCACCATCGCACGGCAAAGGACCATGCGATGGTGTGGGAGGCGCACTGAAGCGACTAGCGGCAAAAGCCAGTTTGCAACGCCCCTACGATAGTCAAATACTAACACCGTACGACCTGTACAAGTGGGCTGAGGCTAATATGCAAAGCATCACAGCAATATGGGTACCAAAAGAAGAGGTTGAAAACGAAAAAAACATGCTGGCTGACCGCTTCAAGAACGGCCTCCCTCTCCGCAGAACAAGGTGTTATCACGCCTTCGAGCCCGTCACACGGTGCGATATTGCTGCCAAGATCACATCAAACTCAAGCAAAAGGACAATCTTTCGTGTCGTCGACGGCTGAGTTTGTGTTAGTTTCAACACGTCTGCAGTGCAAATTTCAAGGATCGAGGAGTGTACATACTGAACGTGCAGCGGTACTCCACCGCTCATTGTGACTGAGTGAAATATATGTCGACGTGATGTTAGAAGTGTTATCAAGGTAAATAGTGTTGCATTTAAGGTGGCATGCGTGATAAAAGGTGTAAATAAACATACAGCTCAACGCAGCAAGCCTCTGGTGTAAAACTTCTCATTTAAGCGCGCTACTCGCCTCACAACGCGTGCGTACTTTTCCGCGATGGCTCATGCGGGAAAAAAATTATTACTTGATTTTACGAAAAAGTACCCTGGAGATTTTTTTTAATTTGTACCAGGCAAGACGACGTATCGAATGGCACCATCGCCACGTTTCTACTCCGACCTCCTCCTGACGAAATTTCTCGTTGAAAACAGCAGTTTTTGTAAAAATTCCCAATTTTCCGATTTTTTGCTGCAACCGGTGCCCAATATTTCGAGCTGATTTTTTCAGGGTTCGTTTATGGGCGCATATACTATTTCCAAAAAAATTTCGAAGGAGGTATTCGTTTATTTACCCTTCTAAAAAATTCGTGAAGTTCGAAAAAATTCGCAAATTTCAGTCGTTAGTCGCGGATCGATCGCTTCGGGTTTGGCGACCAAAATGTGTAATGTATGACAAAACGGACTCTTAGTTCTCAAATGAGACCTTTCCCGACACGGTCCGCGCTTTGGTTGGTTCGCAGCACGTCATTAAAGCATTGGTAGTTTCCGACAAATAGCCAAATTTCGAGCGCCCGTCCCGTCAACACTGTGCACTTTTTCATCTGGGGACATTCGTTTCGTCGCTTTGTGACCCATAAGGAATCACCAAAAAAATCCTCATCGAAATCCCGGGGGGGGGGGGGGGGTCCAGCAGCACCTCTGGATCACTTGGCGTGGAATGGCCCAGCTCTAATATTTACCGCCTATGACGTATTGAAGTGGCGCTTGTATGCCTTTGCGAGCGAAATATATAAATCTTATCCATCGTAACGAATATAGGCATGTATTTCCGAAGGCAACAGTATTCCAAAGGTGAATGCACACAGCAAACCGCCATTTTCATGCCGCTCTGCGAATCAGGGATCCAAAAATGGCGAAAACGAAACCACCCGCCATTCCATACTCTGGTCTGTCAAGTTTCGTGATAACAAAGTGACGAACGAACGACAGCACACACGCAAGTGATGTAGTGGGAAAATATTCACTGCTTATTTGTTTAATACACATATTAATAATATACATATGAGGTATGCACATTGTACGCCTAATTCAGATATCAAGTGATGAATTATTAGGAAGACGAGTACGTCAAGTTTAGCAGAATGAAGCAGCCAACGGAAGGCAACGCCTTCCATGACCAACGGATGGCAGTTCCCGTGTGGTCACGCATTTTTGAGCGAAGTCCGACCCCCCTGACTCCCTTCCCCTAGTAGCGCCTCCACCAGTTCCTTTTTACATACCATAGGACTTCCCCAGGGACTGCAGGGGATGCGGCTGTCCCTTTTGGAAGAAAGTGTAAATTGCGGTTCCTTTAATGTACATGTCGGAGACGGAACAATGGCTGAATGTCGCTTCTTTTTCACTGCTGTAAAGGAAACGGCACCCATCGTTTTGCGAAGAGGATTCTTTGGCAGTTTATTGCCCACTTAAGAATAACAGGCGTTGTGGGTATTAAAAAAGGTTCTCCATAGTTTAGTACACAGAAAGGAACATGACACAGGTTTGTTAACCTTGTGGTTTTTGTATACATCACATCTGGAAAGCTACGGTGCCGTACGGCATTAGATATGAACGTGCAATGAATCGTCGCTATATCCGCAATACATTGTAACCGTAATACATCAAAACATGGCAGTGCAAGGTGCGACTGCTCCTTTTATGTGGGATTCATAGTTTATTTAACTAATATTGTGTTGTGTTTACAATGTTATCCTTATGAAACAGCATCAGTATAATACGTGGTGGTGTTGACCTGTAATGAAGATAAATGATGCAGTTGAATAGTTTCGTGTTGCAGCACATTGATAGTGCATGAACAATAATGTTGCACGTTCTTCATTTATCCGATTTAACTGATACGAACAATTCCTTGCAGCGAATGCAATTCTTAGCAGCCTCACCCCGGATTTAGACCCATGTGAGGATTTCTACGAGTTTGTGTGCACGGGATGGAAGAAGGATAATCCTCCATTGTGCAACGTCGCCGAAGCAACCAGCAATGACGTGATGCGTCATGTTGGAGGTAAGTCCCCCTAAAAATATCCTTTGTAAAAAAGCCCGAACTACTCAGTGAAGGCGAATATATGGAAAGTTATATGATAACACAATTGGAAAAATGTCATAGCATGATACAGGACAATGCTGTCCAAGAACCTAGTACCTCCGAGTGAAAGGGAGTAGAGCTTAAAGGGACGGTCTCGTACAGCCGGGACGATTCCGAAACTTTGCCAAAACTAGTTTCACGAGTACTGTACACAAAACAACAGTCAAAGTTAAATTCGGAATAACCAAGTCGTTTTCGAGGAATTTGTAGAAACGTGCCGTAAGACCAGACGACGAAAGCTGCGCTTCTCTCATGCATACGTCACGTATGACGTCGGCCTGCGGGTGCGTCGTCGCTGTCATGGTAATTGTAACTTGCAGAAGCACCTTGGGTTGAGTAATCCCCTTTGCTCTCGAAATGGGGACACTCAAGCATATACCTCCGCGAGCGGAGAATGTAGTCCGAGCATTGACTGTGGGACTGTGGGGTCTCCCATAATGTGGCGCACAATCGGATACGTGGAAGCTAAGTCACGTGTTTTCTTTCCGCGAGTATTTACTGCGGTTTTTAAATAAACACGTACTCCTTCTCCATGTACGTCGTCAGCGGCACTTCATTTCGAAGCATGATCAGTGTACAACGGGGAGTGTAATAGAAGCGCGCGTAATATATTTTTGGTCGGAGTTGTAATGCGACCGCGCGCGCCGATGGCCAGCGACTTCAGATTTGTGATTGTGGATGGGGTTGTTCTGCGACTTTTAACTTGTCTCTGAGGATTAACACAGTTGTTCTGAACCACCATGTTTGCCACTACTTAGAATGCACGTTTTTCACCTGAGAACTGAAAGAAAATGTACGAGAGTTGCCGCGATGCCTAGTAACTTCTGAAAGTCGTCTGCTTACGCCGATGCACTAGCGCGCGCAAAAGCAGACGATTTCTGTATCCTATCACGGACTTACCCGCAGGGCGACGTGGCCGTTCTTATTGTTGCCAACACAGATCGCGGCATGCTCTGCAATCTTTATCAATTTAATTCGGTTATTTAATAACTGTGGCGTGTTTTGTCGGGTAAATTAGCAGTATTCCATTTTCAACAAAGGGCAATCGAATGGTATACTTTATGAAAGGGGCAGGGGGTACGAGACCGTCCCTTTAAGCGTACACCCTCCACTCCCTGGTCATTAAATACCTCCTGGAGCAATGATTTTTATCCTCTGCCTTTTGGATGAGGATTTTACATTGACACAGCCTAGGCTCCCGGTCTAGGGTATAGCTTGGTAAACTGTACTGTAACGCGTATCTATAGAACCCAGCACACACATACAGGATGTTCCACCTAAGGTGATAAAAAATTCTAACTGGCTACGTACTCGCCGGAGGATTGCCGGACTTTCGGCAATTACTTTCGGGAAACTTTTGCCACCATTGAGGAAGGCTTTAGACAATTTTTAATTGCGGGAAATTTATTTACTTTTGATGAACTTCGAAAATTTCCAAGCCAAACCTGACTTTTTTCTAACAGAAATATGAAGTCCTCCACGGATAACCTCACACCCAACCTAAACTATGCATAGTATCGCAACAGAAATATATTTAAAAAAATAGTAGAAATTCGGTTTTAACCCCGCCTGCTTGATTGTCTCAAAGAAAAGCGCACAGTATCTGCGGGGAAAGGAGGAAGTGTTCCCGCCTCTTGTTTTGCCTTTCTTTGCGCCGCGTTGACATTGATGCTGATGACAACCCCCAAGCAGCACAATGTACTGAAAGTCGAGTGCAACAGGGGTGGACGGTATGTGTCTTATCAGTGTTTTGTTTTCCGGGTCTGTTCAAGGCCTTCCACCTACCCGTCCACCCCCATTGCACATTTTGCTGCTTGGGAATGTACTGAAGGTAGAGTGCAGCAGGGGTGGACGGTATGCGTCTTATCAATGTTCTTTAGTTTCATGAGCCTCTTCAAGGCCTTCCACCTACTCGTCCACCTCTACTGCACTCGAGTTTCAGTACATTGTGCTGCTTGGGCCGACTTATCACAAAGCAAACAAAACAACCGTCTTATCACAAAGCAAACAAAACAACCGTCTTATCACAAAGATACCAAGACAAATGAAGTGCTGACTGCAATCCAGATGCTTAAGCCGCAAATGTCCTTTGGCTTCCACAGTATACCATTCTTTCATTATCAAGCGCTGTGCTGTGCTTTTTGTGATCCCCCTGACGCATGTCTTTAACTTATCGTTAGCGACATGCCGATTCCCTAAACTTTGGGAGAATGCCATTGTTATTCCCGTATACAGGGTGTCCACGCTAAGTGTGAACAGATTTTTTAAAAAAGATAACAATCACCTTTTCCGAGATTAAATCAATTGCAATATATCATATGCTGCAGGGCACTCCCTATGGGGGCATTAACAGACTCCTAAGGCAATGTCTTAATTATCTTTCAATAATTAGCTCTTTAATTATAAAAGCTACCAAGTTGCTCCAATGAGAACATCTGACCTCTTCGGTCACCAGATACCAAAGCCGTTTTCAGAACAAAAATCCGTTCGATAGATCGTCCGCAAAAAATTCGTGAAGGAACGCCATTTTTCTTTATATTATTCATTGCGCATCTCTAGAGATACGTCTTTCCTTCGCCCCCCATACGAGAGGATGAAAGAGCACACTATCGCCTCTTGCGTCCTGGAAAAAGATTAAGAGAAAACAGAAAATGCAGCCCAAGGTAAGGGCAGTCGCGATAGAGTCACCCGATAGATTTGTGTTTTTGTTTTGTTTCCGCAAGTTAAAGCTAATCTTCGACGCATGAGGCGGCACTGTGCTCTTTCACTCTCTCACACTGGGGGTAAAGGAAAGCCGCTTCTTTGAAGATGCGCAATAAACCAAATAAAGAAAAAATGGCTTTCCTTCACGAATTTTTTGCGGACGATCTACCGAACGGATTTTTGTTCTGAAAACGGTTTTGGTATCTGGTGACCAAATAGATCAGATGTTCTTATTGGAGCAACTTCGTAGCTTTTATAATTAAAAAGTTAATTATTGAAAGTTAATTAAGACATTGCCTTAGGAGTCTGTTAATGATCCCCTAGGGAGTGCCGTTCAGCATATGCTGTATTGCAATCGATTTCATCTCGGAAAAAGTGATTGATATATTTTTAAAAGATTTGTTCACACTTAGCGTGGACACCCTGTATAAGCCTGGGAACAAATGTGATGTTAAAAACTACCGTCCGGTATCACTGTTATCTGCATTTGCCAAGGTTTTCGAAATCAATCTGTGTAACCGCCTCACGGATTATTTTAAACGGAAAATCGTACCGCATCAGCATGGTTTAATCAGAGGCAGGTCCACTGAGTCTAACTTCGTTTGCTTTTTGAATGATGTACGTCCTGTATTTGAGGAAGGCGGTCAGGTTGACTGTGTCTATTGCAATTGTTCAAAGGCTTTCGATCTATTTTTGCACCATGCCCTTGTGTCAACGTTAAAGGGGTGCAACACCCTCCTGGCGCAATGACATTACTCATGCATTTTTTAAACCGCATAACTCCGCAAGGAATTGCTCAATTTGCATAAAATCAGTCTTGAATGGAAGATCTCAATGGGTGCTAGTACTTAATGGCGCCAGAAATTCATCTTTTACGTTGGAAATGTTTCCGCAGACGTCAGAAATTGTGTTTCGCGCTTCCACCAATTTTGTTTGCCGGTCACAAAATAAATAGACCTAAGGTGAGAATTTGAGTCCCATTAAGTACTAGAAAAATATGTCTAAAATCGATGTGTCCCGAAAGATTTTGTTTATGTCAAAGCATAGAATTGCTACACTGATTCTCGTGAACAATGGCTAGCCGATACTGACCCCCCTGGGCTTTTGGCTGTGCGCGGTGGTGCCATCTGTCTTCATGCCACAGAAATCTGCACAAGTGGGAAAAAACGGATAAATTGTCACAATCTGTCTTTTGGCATGTCATAATAAATGGAGTGTGGGCGCGCAGCTATCGCTCTTATCTCGGAATCCTTCGTTCTGTTGTTCGTTCCGTGACTGTGCCTCGACAGTCACGGTTTTTCGCATAGCAGGAACCTATCTGCGGAAAACGGATGATACGAAAAGAACAAGCCTTACAAGAGAAGGCATCTGAATAATCTTTCAGTAGTATCAGACTCTCACGAATCAAGCAACCGAGAGCTAGCAGAAGCGACAGTACGCAACACGTGTCTGCAGGAACGTCCGGAAAAGGACAATGTGTTGTTGAAGGGCGAAGCATTGTGGGCTATGTGCACTTCTTCAACAAATTTCAAGCGTGGATATCGTATTGTGGAAGCTTATCTCTTGTATTCACCTTTTTGACTGTTTGTTTTTTAAATACTAGTTTTTAGTAGACATATTTGAGCTCTTCTTAGTCGGTATGACGCTTAACTGAAATATGCGCATCCTGCACAATGCTCTAGTTGGTCAGCTTATTGCCCGATCACATTTGTGTGCGGCAGTCCCATCCTGTTATAGAGAACACTGAAACGTTACGTTGTCTTGAACTGTCCTTGTGAACTAGGACGTGCTGTATGAGAGATGCGTGAGTTTCAGTGAAATAACAATGCGTTCACATGCCTGCATACTTTTCTTTCCATTGGGTAAAATACTACAGGGAACGGAAACACTAATGTGCCACAGTGACAGCTCTACGATTTTGATGTTCTGCATTCGGTGTACTAAAACACCTGGCAGCGAACAGTTTGGCTGACAGTTAAGACATTGGTGTAGAACGTGGCCTAGAACTTGGTATAGAACTTCGCGTTCGCCAGATCGCCCTTCTCCAGGTGAGGAAACGGAGAGACTTGTTGCAAGCACGGTGGCCGATGGTCAGCGTCTCATTGGTCACAATTCGTGCACTGAGCTTGCCTTAGAAATTCCATTGCAGAGCTGTTGATGCATGCCACCTCGTGACAAAAGCGTGTGGCTATCAAGTTGCCCGGTTGTTACAGCCTCCCCTTGCTGCCCATCGATGGCGACCAGCAACCTGTCCGACGCCCCCGCACGCTGTACAATCCACCACAAGCACTGAACCGCTGGCACTGTGATCGTGAAGATAACTGCCGCCGCTGTCATATGCAGCTTCATTCCTGTCTTTTTAGACTTTGTGTACAAATATGAGTGTCGAAGTTGTGGCGTCGGCGTAAATGAGTCGACAACAGTACTGTCAACTATACTGAAACACCCGTCGCTGCTCAGGTGATCAGATGCCCTCAAAATGCGCTCAAAATGCCCTCAAATCCGAAGAGAAAATAATATATGGGGGGGGGGGGGCAGTGTGACGATCGCGAAAGTTCTTACAGTTCATGGCGTCTATCTAAGCGGCACACTTGAATGGTTTCCAAACTATGAGCTTTTCAACATCCTTCCAATCTCGTGACACCACGTCATTCAACATCACAGTATAATCGTATTGTGAATGTCCAAATCAATCATTTTCGTTTTCTTCTTTTTTTCAACTGCATGCTGCGGTGTGCACAAGTATTGTGTGTTGTTGCACCCAGAATCAGCGCGGGGGGGGGGGGGGGGTAGTCGGGTGGGTTTTCGTATAGAGCCCCCCCCCCCTACCTTGGAGGTCTGGCTACGCCACTGGACGCTGTTCTCAAGGTGATAAAGGCAAGCTAGAGGTCGAAGGTAAAAGAACAAGAGGAAAAGAGCGCCTAGTAATCCTTTCCGCTGATATGGTGGATCAGTCGCGTAATGTAACATGTAACCGTCTGCCGCCGTTGTACCAGGAGCCTCCGCAGTAAACGCTAGGTAATCAAGTAGATCCTCCTGAGCCCCATCTATCGAGCGGAATTGACGAAACGCGAAGGGTGTTGCGCCCCCTTAAATTGTATGGTGTCAGTGACCCCCCTGTTCATTTTTATTAGACTATCTTACACATAGAAAGAACGTCGTACGTGTGTCTGGCTGTTTCTGGCAACCATATTACGCTGTACATGGGGTTCCCCAGGGCTCGATACTTGGGCCTCTTTTGTTTAACGTGTTTGTTAGTGACTTATGTTTTAACTTAAATTTTGCAAAGATACTGCTGTACGCTGATGATATCAATCTTTATATGCCTATAACTTCGATAAATGATTGCCTTGTTCTTCAAAGTGAAATTAATAAGGTAAAATTATGGTGTGGACGAAACGGAGTCGAAAACATGTGTAATGTCTTTTACCAGGAAACGTTCTTCCGTTGATTTCTCGTATTTGCTGGGGGATACCCCTTTGGAGATATCACTTGTAACTCGCGACCTGGGTGTAGAGAGTAAGTTGAAATTTGTAGAACATCTTAAATACATTAGTAGCACGTCTTACTCTGTGCTGGGATTTATTTCAAGGGTCACGCGTGGATTCAGCGATCCTCATTGTCTCATCAGATTATATCATTCTTTAGCCTTGCCAAAGCTAGAGCACTGCTCCGTTGTATGGAATTGTATTGGAAATGTTTTGGCATCGACCATAGAAAATGTACAACGTCGATTTATCAGAATTTACCTTTATAGATGCCTCGGAAGACGATATTTTTATGAGTATAACAGAATACTGAGTCATTGCAATTTAGAAACGTTGGTTGTGAGACGCAAAAGTCGAGGCATTATATTTTTGCGCAAATGCGTTCATACCATTTTCGATAGCCAGTGTTTGATCCAATCAATTAATTTTTATGCACCAATGATAACTTTCCGCCAGTGTCGTGTTTTTAGTGTTCCGAGATTTAGCTCACTGAGTCCTCTGGACCGTGTACAGCGTCTTTATAATAATGAAATTTGCGACATTGATGTTTTTGATTGTACAATGTTTTACTAATTCATGTTCCACTGTTTTTGTACTAACAATTGTACCATATTGGAAGGCCATCGCGCTGTTTACGGATAAGCTAATAAAACTATACTAATTATACTATATTATACTAAACCGTAATTTTTACTAATTTTTTTCGACTATTTCTGTTGCGATACTGTGCAGTTTTCGTTGGGTCTGCGGTTATCCGTGGAGGACATCATATTTCTGTTAAAAAAAAGGTTCGCTAGGCGATTTTTAAAGTTCAATTGCAAGAAAAAAATACCGCAATTAAAAAAATGTCCGAATCCTTCCTCAATGATAGCAAAACTTTCCAGAAGGGAAATGTAGAAAGTCCGACAATCCTCCGGCGAATACGTCGTCAGTTCTAATTTTTTATCACCTTAGGTCAAACACGCCGTATGTGCTGCGAATTTTCAGATGTCGCAATTTCATGTGGAAGACATGGGTCTCTGCTGGGGTTGTTCACAGTTGTTGAGGATTATGGATTTTTTCAAGGTTTCGGAATAGCATAAGTATAACGCCCAGCTGAAGAAAGCAAAAACCAAAATCACTAGTCTGAACTTGTCTGGCTTGCATCATATTGTTAAGAGAAACGGAGGTGACTCAGTCTGTTTATTATCGGGCCAGCACGAGAGGAAGAGACCGCCACCCGTGCCAGAGAACGTCTTCGTCCTCTCACGCTCGCCTATTACCCGTGACAATATCATCTGGTCGGATATTTCCGGCGCACGTTAAAAGCACACCAGGTGGTCCAAATTGTGCCCAGTACTACCCTGAAGCACGTGCAAGATGTCGCTACACATACAGGCAGAAAAACCTTACGTGCAGGCTGCACGTAAGGTTTTTGCACGGTGCAGCATACACTACCGTTACCATTATCATCTGGTCAGTCCTTATGTGTATTAAAGCGAATTTCCGGAATAGAAAGTAGTATTTATTCCGTATTATTAATCGACTTCGCTCTGGGACTCGGTACACAGAATGGAAATGCAATCCATATTACGTGCTTCGACGAATTTTCGGAATTCCCGCGAATTTTCAATTCGTGAGAGATCATTCATTATTGCTAAGTAAAGCATTTGTTCCAGATAAGAAATATCTGCCACCCGCCACGATTTATGTTGTAATAAGGTTACCAATACCATGATTTCTGACCTCTGTCTGCAAGATAAATGGGTGATTTGTTTATCGATATCTTCAAATTCTGATTACGAAGCGCCCGATCCGCCAGCCCCGGAGAATACACTGACGGATTGTCAGTCCGACTGTAAGGCGCAGAAGCTGCAACAATCCCAGCAGAACAATGTCATTCCTTCGACATCGTCTGGTGCGATCAGACTCTCGGACTCTAGGAACAACTCACTACTCACCAGTGGGCTAGAAAGAAGTAACACAGATTGAGTTGTTCACCAACGGCTTGACCGATTTCAGCATGGGCTCGAGTTGTGGTCATCGGGCCGACGACCACAAGCACTTGTGCTGCTATGGTGACCGCACGTACCACTGTATCGTGAGTCAACGTGAACTGTCTCACAATGAGGTCTCAACAGACGTGAAGCCACAAATCGTATGCATGACCCAGCCTAGTCACTGCAAGGTACTCCCTCAGTCACGAATCAAGGGTGTGGACGCAATTTGTACACCCGCGGTTAGATCGAGACAACAAAGCACGGGTTTTTGTGCACGCACGATAGGCATTCGCACATTCAATTGCTTCGTCCGCAACTCAAAATTTTTATGCTTCGGTATACTACAGAAACTAATTTCAGCCGAACACGAAGAGCAATATACACAGAAAAGAAGTTGGTTACAAATAACAGCAGCTCGACCGGTATACCTCCATGGACCATGTATCGCAGTAAAGCAACATATCGGAAACAGGGTCCTACTGTAGAACGAGTACTTCATTGACGGAAGCATGCTTGAGTTTGCGAACGCAGTATGAACAAGGAAACAGGAACAGGACAAGAATGGCTGAAACCCTTCTGATCCTATCCTTCGCAGTTTGGTCGTCCATTTTGTTTTTAGTCTGTGAGCAGCAGCTTTATCTTGACTGCCACCGACCTTCATCGTGGCATCCTCCATCCACAAAAGCCTCGCGATGGGCACGAGTTTCGCCACTGGATTTCATCGGCCAGCGTCGACACATTAACATCTATGAACTCTGTAATTCGGCCGTTTATCAACGTAACGCCTTAATAAACGTCTACCTTGCATTTGGTAAGACGTCTAGTGTTCCGTTCCTTTATTCATCAACATCTTTCATTCATCAATCATCGCCATGACACGCAGCTTGTACAAAACTACCGCCCGATTTTTAGTACCTACATATCATGTAAAATTCTTGAGCAGAATACACACTCTAATATGATTAAATTTATTGAAGAAAGTAATTCCTTCTACCCTTTGCAACAAGGATTCAGGAAAAACATCTGTTGTGAAACGTAGCTAGCTTGTTTTGTTCATGATATTCTTTCTCATGCCGACACTAACTCTAGAACTGACGCTACATTCCTAGATTTCCAAAAATCATTCGATATGGTCCCACATAACAAACTTCTATATCAGCTCTCCATTCTAAATCTTGATTATGAGGTTCTTCGGCGGATAGAATCATTTCTTACAAAACGGTCACTCTTCGTCTCATGTAACAATTTCCACTCTCCCGAAATGCCAATCACATATGGCATACCACAGGGCTCTGTTCTCGGACCTCTACTGTTCCTAATCTGGGGATCACTCTGGTTTACACCTCGCAAAATAAACTTCGAGAATAAACTTCTCGAAATAAATCACGAAAGAGTCCACGGTGTAAAGATAAAGCCGTAGAAATCAACTTTTGCGATACAAACACTTCAAATTCAAGCTTTCAAAATAAATCGTCTCCGATTGGTCGACAGGGACGACAGCCTCAGAGCAGCGAAGGCTTTTGGATCCCGCGTCTCAAAATAGTTCCCCGCAGGATGAGGCTTTTTGCGGAGGGCAGGGAACGAGAGTACCGAGTCTGGACGAATCGTTTACTTTATTCTCCGCCGGCTATCAGGATTCTGTTGACACTGCAGTGAATGATTTGTTCTGCTGCTCGCCTGTCAAATTTGAGTATGTCAAACTCTGAATTCGTGTCGTGTCACCAAATGAGTTCCCGGTGTTGGTTCCAGCTATGGTGGACACCTGCTATATTATGAACATTGTCGCGAACATCGCCATTCTCCTGCCTTTGTTGTGAAATCGTGGAGTTGAAAGGTGACGATCGACGAAAAAGCCTGATTCCGATACCGTGTGGATGTGTTGTGTTTGTCCGTCTGTATGTGTTTGTGTGTGTTCCAGCCTCAGAACCGTAGAATCATGAAATCGGAACCTGCCTGTGGTTTTCCTTGTGAGGCTACACTCTAAATCAGGTAACGCATATGTAACGGTTAAGTACCGCTTGGCCAAGAGGTACATTTTTAAAAAAATGTACCTCTTAAAATTAAGAGGTACATGCGCCCTCACATGCGGTACATGTAACGGATAGCGCGCAGCGATTTAGGCCTACCCGTCGGGGTGGTTCCCCTCCTCCACGATATATTAACAGCCCCAGGAAGCTACGCTGCACGATAAATATAACAAACAAATACCTTTATTCGAAAATTATATCCATTTCAGGATTGATGCTTGTCCATCGCGAGCGTGCATTGTCATGATGCACAAACGCCGAACACACGGGGCACACCGTATATGGATGAACGATGACCACTGCGTCTCTCCTTCACCACTGCAGCTGCTCTGTGGTCACGCTTCTTTATCTCTTCCACACCTTTGGATAGCTGTTCTTCCCCAACTTCCGTTTCTTCCGCAGAACGTAACACCAACCAGAGTAGACGATTGACTCACCCATTTACGACATCGCTTGACGTAACCTAGGAACGAAAATACAATGTAAAAAAATCCAACAACCGAAATAGCTTGCCTGAAAAATATGCCTACTTGCTTGTGTAATCCAGGTGTAAAATGCACTCTCGGCTCCTCTAATTCACGCATCAACGTTCGTGCATAAAGCACAAAGTTCGTTTTCTCCGTCCCTCAGTCGTTGTGTCCAGCATGCCGGTGATCTGGACCACTGGGAATCAGAGCGAAGATGAACGAAAATGCGTCGTGAAGACGAATAATTACTTCAGAGATATAATACGCACCTTAAATGACTTCAATCTTGAAAGCGTCGAACGAATTTCTTCGAAGACCGAGGAGACTCGTCCTCGCTCCCCGACGTTTCAAAACAAACTGATTTGCAGCGGTTGCAAGAAACGAATTCTTCCCAAACATGCGATCCCTCACGGTCATGGGTTCTAGTTATTGCACTTCTTTGACAGAATGATAGTGCTCATCCATTACGGCACTGCTGCACAAGGGAATTTATAGACTGGTATTCGGAATCACACGAAATATTTTTGCAGCGCATGGATATCGTGAGAAGGCGTTCGTACTCATGCGCCGGAAACACGCGGTACACATGAGATACAGCTGCTATAGATCGCGCTTAAAAGGTACCTAGCCGGTACGGATGGGTCTCGGAGCCCTTGTACCGTTTGAATTTCGCAGTGGTCGCGGACTGTACCTGCTGGTTGAGGACTGCACCTCATGTGTACCGCCTGGCCCAGGTGCGGGTCCTCTTTCATGCGGTACATATCGGGTGTCGGATTTAGAGTGTACGTTCTGATAAATGCAGGGAACAGGTACTGGACAGACTCTCGAAATGCATTTCTGCAAATAAGCTGCATATGAATTTGAAGAAATTGTTTGTTTGTTTGCAAGAAAAAAAAAACTATTTTCTCTCCGATGAATAACTTGAGTCAGCAGAGGTGCCCTAATTTTTTGGAACCAGCATACGGAAATCTCAAAGTGTTACGAACTAAGATTCTAATTTCAGGAACATCCACATTGATTCGCACACCTTCCTAGACAGCGATTTGCCATGCAAAAGCTGCAAGAGATGATTCTAGACACAATACTTTATGCACTTTGTTTTCACTGGTCTTTGAATACCCTGGAACCTGAGAATGCCATTTTCAAGGTCTTAAAAACCAAGAAATTCTCTCACAGAAATTTTTGCACCATTTTTTATTCGCGTGGATATACAGTACAAATTCTGGTTATCAGATGTCGGAACTGAAGAAAACCAAGCGCAATAAGTAACTGAAATCAGAAGTGTGAGAAATGAATGGCACCCTCTGTTGTATTTGTTTGCCTTCATTTCTCTCCTGTGATCTTCACATTCAGAAATCCGCAAGTACGTTTATTAACAGGTCACTCTTCACGCCAAGCACCCACACCAAGAAGAGGTCTAAAATTTACGGTACCAGCTACTTCATTGTATGATACCCTTGCATCTATTTTTACAGCTTATAAATATTGTACAGAAATATGAAATCGCTGTAAAACTTGCATCCTGCATGACATTACATTAAATGTGCTGCTTGCAGTTCTGCAGCGTTATTTCTTCCTCACGTTCAAGTGAAAAGGCAAAATGAACGCTCCGAGACTTACTCTCACACAACCATTATTTCGGGGCCCTGTCCTCGCACTAAATGGCCACGAGCATACTTTTGGAAACTATAGCGGCACATAGGGAAACCGACGTTGCATTTGCACCGACCTTCTATTTCCAATAATTAAACGAGACCTAATTAGTACATCCACTTCGGATGTAGAACATGTTGTCATTCCTTCTAACTGCAAAACTATGATTTCTCTAAGAATAGAAAATCAGTCCATGGACACGCTATCTGCACCGCACCTACTAGAAATTAACCAGTGGTTGCTGAAAATATACTGGTACTTGTGTTTTATGTGATGTATGGCCCACATTTTCTTTTTGACCAGCTATGCCAGTGTGAGAGCTCCTACGCCAGACTAGCTAATTCCTCCTCTTTGTCCTCCATGCGGTCACATATACGTTACACTTCAAGGAAGCTAGCTGGTACCACAGTTCCAAACAGGTGAATTAACATGAACACAATCACGTAGCAGAGCGAGTAACAACCACCATTATTAACTTTGTTTGCTTGGTCGATGGCAACTGAAGGTGGCAGATGTCTTTCCTCAAATTTTTTTTATTGGTTTGTTCCAGCTAAAAATAGAAGTCATACACTGAGCAGCAGGCCATAATAAAACCCTCCATAAGCATCACTTTGCCTCTTTGGCTTTGGCAAGCATGGCTTTGCCTCCATAAGCATGACTTTGACATAATTGCTTTGTGCCGTGATAACGGGTACTATGACTGTGTTCGCAGTTGCATTTAAAACGTTGGCACCTATAGGGCTAGATTGCAGCCCCCTATTGTGTGCAGATATTCTGATGCCTGCAGAGCTGTAAGCTGTTCTTCCTGGTGAAAGAAAGCTTGAAGACTGCATACGTTGTGGCTCACTGCCAAAGAGATACGGTTGGAGAAGAAATTAGTGGACATAAAGCACAGTGAGACATGCTCCACCCAGGCCACAAGGAGGTACTATTACTTTGAGCCACCTTCTGTTAGTGCAGCAAAAACACCTATTTCCACTGAAAGAAAGACTGTGGGCTTTTTTTCTGTTGTGGTTGAAGGGCACACGAGATCATAACAAATTGTTTCGAAAAGCTGTTACGGCACACTCTGACATGATCTGAGCCATTGTCAGCTGATGCTATAAGATCTACAAAAAACACATGCCAGCAGATTCTGAACATGCTATAGGAGAGGGTATGCCCTCGAAATGATGAGATTTGTTCACTTTCCAGATTACTTCAGGTATGTGAAAACAATCATAAATGTTGACAAAGCTGTTATGAAGCAGCGACTGCAACTAATCTGTAGAACTGGGCAGAACTGTTAAATGCAAAATTTGTTACAAGTGTGCTATAGCGTCATACAGATGGGATATGCATGAGCTGACGACACATTTTTCTTGTGTAAGAACAAATACACCTGTAGGTTCTCAAAATGGAAAAGCAGAGTGTCGATTTTCGCAGGAGAGAGCCACAAAGGCGCCTTCTTTTTTTTTTTTTTTGCTTCCTAGATGGCTTCAACTGACGAACAAGCTGCAGCACATTACGGTGACAATTTTTTTTAAAGAAAAATAAACCTGAAGATTTTTAATATGTTACAGGAGAGGGCTAGTTATACAAATAAGGGAAGATTTCTTTTAGAAGACCTATATGTGAATATGCTATCTGAAAAAAAAAGTAATTTTTTGCAAGTGCTTCATATTCTCAAACACTTGGTTAAACAATGAGCATAGATCAGCTTGATATTTTTATATGAATCTAATCACAAGCAATCAGTTACAAGCATAAATAATTTGGAGCTTCTTCAAAAATGCTAATTTGCCGGAAATTTATTGTAAACTTTACCCAAAATGTGCCCCGTTCTTGAGTTCTCACTACGTCACCAGATTTATACTCGTTCTACATGCCCTTTGCGATGGCAGAACCGTGCTTCCACTCTGACACCAGGCAAGGAAAGCGCACAAATGATGTATATGTAGATGTCAGAAGGAAGCTCGTAAGCGACAACTTTATAATTCGACACAGTTTAATGCGCCCCCATTGTTCAAGAAGACAAAATGATGATTTGATATATGCATCGTCTAAAAAATGCTCACCAGTTTTTTCGGTGATATTGAAGAGACTCAAGCTACATCTCTGGCTGGTTTTAGCTGGAAAAGCCCAGATTGACAGCTACACAAGCTGATGTATGTCAGCAATATAAAAGAAAAAAGGCAATTTAAAATGCCTCACTCAATTTACTACTTTTCATAGCTTACACCTTGACAGGTTTATTTTTATCCTAAAATGGTTTTATTTCCAAAATTCACGAGAATGACCGTCATCACATTAACAAGTTTCAACTGTATACCAAGTAAGAAGAAACATGTGCTTACTTTTTCTGCAATCAAGATGTGAATTACATCGTTGACTTGCAGGCTTCGGTGAAAAATCACTGCTTGTGATGTCACTGCTGAGTGAGTACGGCATTGCTAGTGACGCAACATGTGATTCCAGTTTCTTTCACCCCACCCCATGTTATTTCATGAGCAATTAGCATCAGAATCAATGAGCTTGCATGATGCACTTATGAAGGGTAATTTCATGTGTGCCGATAAACATACTGCAGTGGTAATTTGCAATGTAGTTTGCGGCTGTGGAGCACACTCATATTCAGTATGCCATGTGAACTATAGAGGACCATTTTCTGCCATCAACATTAGAAGAGCGAAGACCCCCAAAAATGTAAGCACTGTTTACGTGCATTTGACAACCTGCATTTTTATTACTCAGAGGCTCTCTTCGTAGCTAGAGGGAAAGGGTGCTGGCAATGTGGCACATGTCCATAAGATGTAGAACCACAGACACAGAAAAAAAATGACAGCATATCATGATCTCGATCATGTCATTGTGTCCGTGTTTCTGTCTCTTGTTCTGCATTTGTTAATCTTTTTGTGTAGTTGCTGGATTTTAGCCCAACAGCAGGGGTCAGCAATTAAAGAACATCCAGAACATGCAAGGCATTCCTCATACAAGTAACGTTGAAGAAGTAACCATGCGAAGAAACAATACAACTGTGAAGCTGGTTTCTGTACACTACAATATGTCACATGTAACAATATACAGTATACCTCAGTGTTTCCCAAACCATGTGTCAGGACCCCAATTGAGACCGCGATAGCCCAAACGGGGTCCAAGAGAAAGCAGATGAAGTGAGCGCAATATGCCACAAAACCAAGGAAACTATCTCGCTACGACTGCATTATATTGAAGTTGTTTTACAAAAATGCAAGTTCAGCGCACAATCAGTCGGGAAACAAGCTAACTCGCAGCAATGCTTTCAATCAAGTGTGCGTCGCAGTATTCCTTACTGTATCATGACGAGACCCTAGACCAACATGAGACGCTACTTGCGCGCACTAGTATAACATTCATATTTATTTATTTATTTCGACAACTCGAAGGGTCCGGAGGACATTACATGGGGTATGGGAACTCGAGCGTAAGATACATTTACAGCAACTTGATAGAAACAAACAAGCAAGCACAAAAGGACAACACAATTAGCAGTAAGTCAACAGGAAAATAAAGAAACGACGACAGTACAAACTTATATGAAAACAAGTATTAAAGCATGAAACAGGGAGTTCGTTCACATAAGTACAGATAATTACAAATATGATAAGGGGGAGGAGAAAAATTTCATAGCAACTGACATACAAGCGTGGTGGTCTTGTGGGTGGAGTGAACGGGAGGGGGTGTTACAAAATACTGTATGGTCAATAATAGTTGCGAGAGATGATGGGAGGTTGTTCCATTCAATGGCAGTTGAACAAAATAATGATCTGGACAATGCATTGGTATTACAATGAAAGCGTGTGCCCTTATTAGTATGGTCGATGCGAGGAAAAATGACACTCGAGCGGGTCATTGGCGATTGGTGCGGTGGCAAGATGAAAAACAACGTATGGAAGAGGGCTAACCTGGCAAGACGGTGACGATGTTCGAGTGAGTCGATATTAAGATTTGATTTTAATGTGGATACAGAGGTATCGAATTAGTAGTCGTTGGAAATGAAACGGGCAGTCCGATTCTGGATGGCTTCTATGGCGTCGCAGAGATAATTTTGGGGAGAGTCCCAAATAGGTGATGGATATTCCAGCTTGCTTCGTACAAGAGCCGTGAAGGTTAGGAGCTTAAGATGGAGGGCGCCAACCTGAGGGTGCGTCTAACAAAGCCTAGGGAGCGAGAAGCGTTAGTTATTATGTGGTTGATGTGCTCGTTCCAAGTTAGGTTGGAGGAAAGGTGGATTCCAAGATATTTGTAAGAATCTGCTCGGGTTAATGTGATATCACTTAGAGTGTAGGGGAAGGGAGGAAGACAGGAGACCCATCTTCGAGAAAACGACAAAATGCGACACTTTGCAGTGTTCAGAGGCATTTGCCACTCATTACACCAACGCCGGATTAGTGAAAGGTCGCTTTGTAAGGCTAGTTGGTCAGAAGGAGAGAGGATTTGCCTGTACACTACACAGTCGTCAGCAAAGAGACGAATCGTGGAAGATATGCCTGAAGGAAGGTCATTTATGTAGATAAGGAAAAGCAGAGGACCGAGGACTGAACCCTGAGGCACACCAGAAAGCACAGGTACATTTGGGGATAGGTGGTTGTTGCAAGTAACAAATAACGTACGATTAGTCAGTCGAGGTTAAGCAGATAGAGTTTGTATAGAAGCTTAGAGTGCGGCACCATATCGAAGGCCTTGCGAAAGTATAAGAAAGCGGCGTCAGTCTGATGATTATAGTTCGCGTGGAGAATATTGTCGTGAACAAAACTGGCTACTTGAGTTTCACACGAAAAGAGCTTTCGATACACATGCTGCAAGGGATAGAAGAAGCATTTTTCTTCGAAGTACTTAACTGCGTTGGAGAAGAGTATGTGTTCGAGAATTTTACATACTATGGAAGTGAGTGGAATGAGGCGGTAGTTATTAACGATGTGGCAGCTGCCTGATTTATGAATAGGGACAATCTTCGCAGTCTTCCAGTCCTGCGGTAAAGCAGAATCTTGGAGTGACTGAGTAAATATAGAATCTTGCTGGAAATAGATCTCGTGTTGTATAGAACCTTCGGGTTAATACAGTCCGGACCAGCACTTGACGACAGCTTAAGTGCCTCAGTGATTTTACAAATGCCATGAGTACTGCTATGAATGGGATCATAGGTGAGGAGACGATTACTGATAATGGAGTTTGGGTGTACCGGTTATCGGTGTTGAAAACGGATGAAAAGAAGGAAGCGAAAGCGTTGGCGCAGTCGTCGTCGGCGATTGTACCATCAGTGACATGCAAAGAAGTGATGTGCTCAAGATGGGAGGTTAAAACCAAGTCAAGGGTTGAAGGTGTGGCATGAGTTATTCGGGTAGGATGTGGAACGACCTGCGATAGATTAAATGTAAGGCATAAATCCACGAACAGTGTGCCTTGTGAACTCCGGGAAAGATTGCAGTGGAGCAAGTCCCGATTTATTGACCGTATATGTATCAGGGTATATTGAAGGTATATACTACTGTACATGTATGAGGGCAGATTTCCAGCTTCCTGAGCCCGAACAGACGGTGATCTCAGTTGTCTCGCGATGTAACAGACGATGAAAGACACCGGCTGTCACACACACAGCCATCCCGAAAGCTATGCCCATCTTTGTTGATCCACCCACGAATCCACAGGAAGACTGCCGAAGCTCTCCCACTCGTATTAAGTACCTGTAGCTTGAACTACAAACAGTTTGGTGCATACTCCACAAAACGAGAACAGCTGATTGCTGATTTCATGGGCGCGGCCATGTGAGCCGAGAAGGACAGTTCAACAGAGGAGCAATTTTAGTTAAGTTCGAACGTGGCGCTAGTCGTCGGTGCAACAATTTCCAGAGTGAACCGACCTCGATCAGCTCTGATAACGCTTTTTCATTCTTTTATTTTTTAGTATTATGTATTATTATTTTGGATTCATTTCCAATTGTAATTCCAATTCCAGCTCAACCGCTCAGCTCGATGACACCAGTGCAACGTAGTGTCAATAAATCTCTCGCTTCCCTAAGGAGTACTTGAAGTATATTCGTGTTTTGTGATTCCTTTTTCCTCTCTCTACGTTCCAGAAACATACGATTTCCGAGCAAAGGGAATATAGTTGCGAGCGCAGTTTACATACAGAGGTATATCCAGATCCCGTACCGTGAAGACCACCACCCCAAACGTGCTTGCCACGGTTTCGGTTTTGGCCCATTTGCATGTCAAAATTCAGGGATGAATATTTTAATACACGTACGTGTTTCAAAATTTTTAAACGTGGTGTGGATGTTAACTAGGACAGTCTCCCATATCGCTATCTGGCTTTTGTTCAAGACGTCCTTATTAGGGTTAATTAATGAATTTAATTGATTAGTCATCCTTATTAGTCATTATAGCCTTTCTTGGAAAAGATACGCGCCCGTAGAACTCAACTGTGAAAATGACGTGCTCTGGTGACTTTTTTATAAAAGCCAAGCTGAAACACACACACACAAAATAAACGGGAACGTGCCACAAAGGCATACTTCGTGGTCGTAGCCATTTTTAATAGAGATTTTTTTAAAATAAAACGACTAGGACTACGTGTACATTTGTTTCGCACTTACGCGTATGAGAATGGAGGAAAACCTTATCTGCAAGGTATTTTGGCATTATAATTTCCATTATTCACTAAGATGTATCTTTTTATGAAGCTGTTTTTCTTTCTTTCGAGAAACAGAAAGAGCAGAATTGGTGGCAATCGTGTTAGATATGAGATGAATCCTTCATCTGTATGCTTCAAATAATTAGCTACAGAGGTGACATTTGTTTGTAGTGCACCGTTTCAGGTTTTCCATTACGGATATACCTCCCTCGCACTAACTCGGAAGTCCATCACGGCAGGGGGGATCGAGCCCTAACCTAACCTAACCCAACCTACCCTAACCGATGCGGGACATGGAGTTAGAGATTGAGAAGTGCGGCATATACAAAGAGGTCCTCAGAGCGAAAATTCGGGGGGGGGGGGGGGAAGAGCCAGCACCGTGAAAACTCGAGGAGCGGTGGGCTGTTCCCCTTGCCCCACCATTCCGATTTATACCGCAGAAGCCTAAACAGAAGCAGCTTTCCAAGCTAGGGCTCTGGAACAAAAATACGATAAAGAAAAAAAAAAAAAAGAAAGAGACAAAAGACAGGAAGGAACCAGCAAAAAAGGTATATTCGCTTGAACCGCGACGGGACAAAAACCATTGAAAACACGTTTTTCTTGTGCCGACCACCGGCATTTAGCAGCCTTTCTGAACCCTGATGTGAATTACAGGCCCAAATAATGACAAATGAGCAAGCAAGCGTCCTCGCTGCTCGCTTTTTGGTGTTTTACGTCGTTTGAAGTTCTAATTGTTGCGCCCACCACTACCGCAACATTCGGGTTCACCTAAAATAGCTCCTCTGTTGAACTGTCCTTGGCGGCTCGCATGGCCGCGCCCATGAAATCGGCAATCAGCTGTTCTCATTTTTTGAAGTGTACACCAAACTGTTTACAGTTCAAGGTACAGGTACTTAATCCGAGTGGGAAAGCCTCAGCGGTATTCCTGTGGATTCGTGGGTGCATCAACGAAGATGGGCATAGTATTCGGGATGGCTGTGTGTGCGACAGCTTATATCTTTCCTCTTCCTCCTTTCTTCTGTGCCTGTGTGTGCCCTGACACATATACAATAATATAAATGTTATACTACTGTGCGCAAGTTACGTATGCTGTAGGTTAGGGGGTCTGTTATGACAGAGTGAGAAATAATGCCACGGACCTGACGGAAAGCACGTTAGCTCCGTTCCCGAGTGTTTGTGCGCTGAACTGAACTTCTATTTTTTTTAAAACAACTTCAATATATTGCAGTTGTAGCGAGATAGTTTCCTTGGTTTTGTCGCATATTGCATTCACTTCATCTGCTTTTTCTTTTCACCATGTGGTGTAACCCCGCTTTGACTATTGCGGCCTCCCTAAGGTTTATGTGTCAGTTTTGGAAACACTGATAGTGTTACATGTGACACATTGTAGTGCACTGCAGCCAGCTTCACTGTTTGACTGATAATTTGCACGGTTACTTCTTTAATATTATTTGAATAACTGTCATCTGGTACTGTACCATTAAATAGGATAAGAATCCATTACGGTTTAGAATTATTTTTTCCATTGCAATGTTCCCACATTAATCTTGGTGACAAGTTGTCTATCATTAAATTCGTTTTGAGTTGTATTTCACACTGCTTACAGCATAATGTGAGAATGAGAAAATGATGCTTCACATGTTCTCAGCATCTTCTACAGCAACTGCTCTTGGGCTTAAAATCCAGAAACTACATACGAGCAAAAAAAAAAAAAAAATGTAGAACAGACGACACAGCAAAAAGGACACGACCAAATGATTGGGACTGCGTTAGGCTATAATTTTTTTTTTGTGTGTGTCTCTCTGGTTCTGCATTTTTGTGAACGTGTGCCATGTTACCGGCACCCTTGCCCTCTTGTCACAGAAACAGCCTCAGACATAAAAATGCAGACAAAAAAGTAGAGAACTCCAACTTAACATAACAAGACAGAACAAATATGGGGACACAGGAAGCTTCTAGAGTCATGGCACATACGCGGTGACCCCTCGGTTTGTAAAGAAAAACCGTGGCCCCTCCCCGAACAATACTCCCATCTCCTAAAATAGCGACAGGTTGTGCAATCTCTCATTCAGTTTGGCACTGATGATGTCCGTCGCATCCCGGCTTTTAGAGTATTTTTGCATAAAAATGCAGGTTGTGAGAGACAAACACTGCTTACATTGCTAAACTGTCTATCACAACACATGTGAAATGATTGCCAAATTAAAATTCGATAATACAAAAATGATTCTGAAATACATAATTCCAATAGAAGGGAGAGTAAACATTGGAATAACAGGTAAAGGTAAAGCACTGAAGTGTTGGCATTCTTCTGATGTGTATGATATACTGCTCTATTAACCCATGACATACAGGGTGTCCCACCGAAAAAGGGCCAGGGGCTAAAGAAAAAACGAAGTGCTCTGCACAAATGGAACCAACTGTACGTGCTTGGCAGTTGTGTGGTCTATCCAAAAATATTTTTTCATCGCCCCTTGTCAATTAATTAGCGGTAATTAATTTTCTAACTTTTGAATTATCGATTTTAGCTCTCAGATGTCAATGAGGAATTTGTAGTACATGTCGAAAAAGACACAACTGAAAATAACGAACCGCATACACGCGTGTTTAGTTGCACGCACAAAAAGAAAGAATGACCTATAATTCGAAAATAATGCCATTTGCCCAAAGCATAAACATGCACAACTGAACTGTGAACTGAAGTGGTTCGAGGTCGCTATGGCTTGTCGTTTCGTTTTTTCCCGGGTTTCAGATGCCGGGCGGACCACCGATCGCTGCCCACAATCCGGCCCCAGCGCACGACAATAGGCGATTTCAGATATTGCCCTTGTGCTCCGCACGGGGGCCCTCCGTCGCCCAAGTCACGCGCATCGCGCAATGCGTCGTGGGAAATGGTTTTCATTCGTGCTCGTCTGCCTGTTGCTCGAAGGTGTGGGAGGAGGAGGAGAGAGAAAACCGAAACCGTTTGCGCTCTTCTCATGAAAACTAAATCCCAAGGTGCAGCGGGGCTTTCGCAACACGGCGCCCTCTGGTGGGCCATCCATGCAATTTCTGAAATCGTCTATTCCAGCGCCCTCCGGTGTCACATCGACCTTGAGATTAGCGCTTGGAGACCATCCTTGGGCCACGTCACACAAGAGGAAGATATTTCACCTGTTTCACGGCACACCTATCAGAGTGCACTGCAATCATCGCGCGCGGGCGCCGAATTATGGGGAGCGCTCTGTGGTGCGCGCGGCTTCTGAAACCTATTTTTGAACCTGGGAAAAAACGAAACCACAAGCCATAGCAACCTCGAACCCCTTCAGTTGCGTCTTTTTCGACATGGGTAACTATGGGTAACTTCTGGATCTATGCTCCGAAGTACGTTGGAGCTGGAGTTGTGAGGCTCGTGCTTTGTTCGTCCTTGCACGTCTACTACGCTCACATACTAGCCAAACAAGCTAAAACGCCCGTAATATTCTCAAAGACACCCGGACACGAACGAGTATGCATCATGCCCATAGTGTACAAACCCTTCTATGATTATAATAATAGCAATACTGACGACAGTCCCAATTCCTGGACTGTCTCGTTTCCAGAGTTTCCAGAGTTTCTCGTTCTAGGAAAAAAAGATAGAATTTCCTGCCCAAGCTGGTAGAACGACAGTTTCTACTTTGTGGTTATACGCAAAAGGTAAAATTGGCTTGAGTAGAAATGTGGTTGCACCGGGATGGGAAGCAAATTCTACCTTTTTTTCTTAAAGTCTACTATCATCTCACGTTAGCAGAGAATTGCGAGTTGAGCACAGATGATTACTATAGTACGTGGCTATACGTCTGAAAAAAAAAGTGAATATGAGCGACGCCGCAGTGGGATACCGTAACAATTAAGTTTGCCCACCTGAGTGTTCTTCGTTGTGCGCAACCAAGACGCTACCAAGTGATCCACCGGGGCCGGTGAAACACGAATGAAGGAGAAAAGCCTTAAAATACCGAGCAACAATGTCGATTAAGATGGATCATCTATGAACGGTCGAAGTGAAAATGCAAATGCCCAGTGTCATCCTAGGGGGGGGGGGGGATATGTTTATATGTATTGCCAGTGATGAACGCTTTATCAAGTACCGGTGGTCTAAATGGCTTAAAATGGGTTTCATTAGAGACGTTTCGCTTGCTATAGCCAATAAACACACATATTTGGAGTGCTTGAACACAAACCAAAATAGGAATGGTAAAGCAGGTCGTCCGCAATTACATCACGAACAACTAGTGAACGTTGAGAAATCTTTCTGAAGTGGCACTGATGACAATGAGTAACACCTACATGCAGTACCTAAAGGTTGTCTAATGCGTTGATATTCAACCGGCAACCTTTTCTGCGAGTTTCCTGGTGCGGTTTTGTGGTTTATTTCCTTACGGTTACATGTAACCGTCATTGACCTTCCCAGACATTAACACATGCGTTCGACCTTTGAGGTTGTGGTTATTGCAACAACAATCAACGCAATACGCTGTGCCCTCCTTCTGAACCTTTATATTCCGTTTGCAGTAATGCAACTGCCATACTATATTCGTATTGATTATCTCGTAGGTTTTGCAACAATACAAAGCTTTTTTTCTATTTGGTGTTTTAGGACTCCTCGAAGACGAAGCTCTAGAAGGCACGATATTCCGCAACGTTAGGGCGGCATACAAATCCTGTACGAACGAAGGTACGTATACTAAGAGCCATTAAATCTCCCTGCCGCTTAGCCCTTTTAGTGCTTCACGATAGCGCCGCTTTGGTCAGAGGCAAACAATTTACAACGTATGTCCACCCTAGAACGTTTTGCCTCATGCTCAGCAGCTGTTCCATAAATTGAATGGTTGTAGAAGAGCAGTGAATAAGTTTCCCTGTATAACTTCGGGATCTCATGTCCTTAGGGTCAGGTCTAGGAGCAGGAAGACAATTGCATTTTAGATTACTTAAACCATGCTGAATTCTTCAGGCACCGTATATCACGAGCAAGCACGCAAAACATTTTACAACACTGACCTCTATGCAATTTAATTGGTAAGACCGTTATAAATATTAAGAGTGTGTTTTTCTTTTGTTTTTGTTTGGTTCTTGGAGATATAGGCCACTGTGACAGGAGCAGTGTTCTATCATTCGCTATGTCGAATTTATTTCAAGGACAGCACTCAGTGCTAGTTAAGTGTACGTCCGCCGCAGTGAATTTTGTAACGCCCCTGATAATAATTGTTGACTGACCGGATCAGAGTCCTAGTTGGCATTGCTAACTTTTGTTATCATATGTCTGACAACAGTCGAAAATACCTTTTTTACTGCTCCTGGTTTTGCGCTGTACCTTGCCTTGTCCTGTGTCTTGCTCGCTGCTACTACTGCTCGTTTAGATGCACAAGCTGAACGACGTGGTTGGATGTGTGAATATATCTTATTGGCTATTACGCAGCGTCATAACATGTTCGGGCTATACAAGCTCACTCGTCCCAGCCCAGTGGCTCGACCATCGCCGATTCCCGAGATTGCTGTGCGAACTCGTGACGCCTACAGCAGTCCCCGGAATCTCTTTCGCGCGAAACACCCTCCTTCGCCTTGACGATAGACACGTGACGAGCCCCGGGGCGTGCATCACCATGTGACATGTTCAGGAGGGACGCTCCTCTTTGGATCTGCGATCACGTAATCGTCGGCCACCATCTGTCTGCTACAGCGCTCAGGTCGGAGCGTCTGCTACCGCTTCCGAGACGAATGAGAGGGCTATCTGCCACAAACGTCGCACTAGAGGAGGTGTGTTCTGCGGTTCCAGCGCTCGAAGTTCTCGCCGCGTCAGCGATTTTGTAAATGAGATTGTGCCGCAGTGGCGAAAAAAAAAAACAATCCTTGGGATGAAATATTTTCTGGAAATGATTTTCATACACTGTTTTACAACATAACGTCAGTTTTTTGCCGTGTTCGGTACCACTTGAATGTTCCCTTTAAACACAAATAAGATTTTTTAAAAGCTGAGAGCAATGTATACGAGGCTGAGAGACGAAGGTGGGGCACTGGCGAATGAGATGGCAAGACATGAGTTCACAGGCTGTGCATAAGACCTGTGTCGCTGGGGAACGTCAGAACTGCTTTGGTTACAGACCCTTGTGTAGGATGCCGTGCACGGCCAAGTAGAGTGGCCTGAGAAAAGTCTGTGTACCGAAGCTCGAGTAGGAGTCGTCTGAGGGTAGCTCGAGGGGTGTCGAAACTGCAGCATTCGAGTCGAAGATTTGAAATATCTGATTCGACAGCTCAAGCAGAGCATTTTCTCGAGTGGAGAAGGCTCCTTTTAGAGAAAAGCAGAGTGGTCCTGGCGACATTATGTTTATCGTGGTCGTTGTAGAACTGACGCTTCTCTAGACGAGCACTGGTGTGAGGCCACGAAATCCATCGTTGGGTCAATGGACCGGAGATGATCGTTGAATGTGACAGCTCCCTCTTGACACTGCCGAGTGTCGCTTTGGCGGATTCAGCGAATCTGTAATCGACATACTGAGGTCTAAATTGGTAGTGAACAAGGTGACGTCCCCATGTGCCCGACGTGTTGAGGCATCTGCGCGAGTGTTTCCGTCGAGACCGGTGTGACTACCTAGGAAACACAGGCTATGACGCGAGGATAGAAGTTGGTTGTATGTTGCGATTGTCATGGTGTCTAGGCCGCCTGTTGTTCTGGTACAATAATTCGCCAGAACCTCTGGCCCCCATCACTGTGCGTGAATACAGTGCATGATTCAGGCGCTGACCCCGCCATGTGGTTCAACCTGGTAAGTATGACGAATAGCTCGGACTTGGTGGGTGGCGTCTGGTAGGAAAGTTTTGCGCCACTTCAACGCTGCGTCCGTGTAGAATCAGCATCATGTTCCGCAATGTGTCCAGAACCAACGGTATGTCAACCTGACGGAGGTCAGCACATGAAGGGCCCCACGACAATCTAGCAATGCAATGTAGCTCATTGAAGAAAAAGAAGAAGAAGAAGAAGAAACGTTTATCTTGGTGCATATCGTTTTCACGTGCCGGGACCACGTCATGTCTCTGCATGTCACGCCAAGATACTTGTAACGCAGAAAACCCAACCCCACTACAAGCAGGGGATACTTTTTGAACGATCGTCAGGTGAATGCCATGGCAACAGTCTTAATACGGGAAACCAATAAGCATCGGTCTGCGAAGTACTCTACAATGGAATCTAAGAATCTAAGGCGCACTGTAACAGGCGTTGGACAGTCACTCGTCGGGTGTAGGAGGTGCATATACAGATGTCTGCGTACAGAATGATGCGGGTATGATCATGCAGTGAGGGTTCAATAAACTTCCCTGTAGAACACAAAGGCGGACAGGATAGAAAGCGGTCTCAGCTTCCATGGTGCGCACGAAGATGCGTCGGTCAGAGAGAATGTCTTGAACCCATGAGACTGCGCAACCTTCTACTTGAGCTTCTTGTAGCCTCACGACGATGGCACTGCGCAACACGCTGTCATACGCTTTCTCCACGTCGCGAAGAACTTGTGCACCGGTGACGACAACGCAGCTTGTGAGGGCGATCGGGCGAAAGGAATCAAGATTATGCGGCGACGTGTCTCGTTGGAGAAGAGGAACAACCATTGCAGTTTTCGATCCGCGTGGAACTTCACCTGTACGCCAGGTTCCGTTAAAGGGTCTCTGGCCAGAACCTAGTAAATGTCTTTGTTTGTATGGATAACGAACCTACATGGTGCCTCCAAGTTACACTTGAAACGTTTCATCTCTGCGGAGCTGCGAACTATTCTAACAAGGAGCGAAAAAGCGGTCTCGCTTTCAACCCTCAACTCGTCCGATCAGCGCAAAAGTCTAACTATTATGCATCGGTTCTCCCTAGTGTATGACGTAAAACGCCCGCGACGTTTATTGGAGGAAAGTCCACACCTGAAGTTCCGGTGGTTTCCGCAACTTCCGTATTGCTGGGTGCTTTTTTCAACATGGACGTCGAAGGAGGAAGCACAGCGAAGTCAACAAGTCAGCCTTCAGCTACCTTTCAGCAACTGAGAGGGAAGTTCTGCTACCTGCAGCAGAGTTTGGAAGCCTTGCTTTTGAAATGTTGAGCCGCGAATCGACTTCAATGTGAAGAGGAAATTCCAGAAGAAAAAACAGACTGCTAGATGAGCATTCAGCACATGAACAGTTTGTGTAAAATATGTGTTTCACGGCGCCGTCTTGTTAAAGGGAGGGTCCGCAACGGTTGTGCCCAAAATTAAGTGAAAGTTGATTTCAGCAGAGACCACCCCCAGATGCTGACAACAGCCTCCGTTTCGTATAAACGTGCGCGTATAATTTACAAACAGCGAAAACGATAACGCGAAACCGAAACTATGAGAGCAGGCGGTGGCATCGGAATCGAGGAGCGCCACGCCGTGACGTCAGTCGCGAGATTCGTCTGCCGTGATTCCCATGTGTTGTATTGCTTTGAGGACGCCAGGAAGCAAGTTACGCTCAACGTGCAGTCATGGAAACCGACTCCGCATCAGAATAGAACTCCACGGGACTTCAGCCCGATTCAGACGTGTATTCTAATAAGGAGAATGACTTCACCGCCACCATAAACCACAACGACTCGCCGTATTCGACGGACCCTGTACCAGTGCGCGCGTCGCTGGAAACCGAGGCCTCGGACCCATACACTGAAGACTGTCGAACTCGGAGTAACTAATGATGAGTTTCTAATAGGTTGTCGCACATTCTTATACAGGGTGTCCCAGAAAACGTGTCATTGAATTATAATAGAAAAACTACACCAACTAGAGTCATGCGGTCAATGGCATTTGTTCTTACTGGGTTTTTGCCACCTCCTCATATGAATGTCGTGTAACGTAAGTTTAATTATGTAAATTTTTGCGAGCTTAAGTCGGAAATTTGCCTAGTAAAGGTAACTTTGTAACCCCGCCAATGTGAAGAGCGTGTCTAATTTAGTCAAATTAATGATAATTGACAGGGATATTCAGGAGCTATCCCATCGGAGAAAATAGCCGAACATCATACTCTACGGAGGTCGCACAGAATAGCGCACGATGAATTTTTCAGCGCAATCTTTGTCAGTCCGACGAAAGGAGGTTGGAAACCCAGCCCTCCCCGACATCGCAGAAAGAGATAAAACAGGCACGGCTTATCATGTCCGACTTTCGCTGGGATTTTGCTTTCCCTCTCCCAATTTTAGAAACTGTTACTTTTTCTACTATCACTCTGTGGGCTGGCTTCGGAACCTCCTTTCGTCGCACTGGGAGCGATTGCACTCAAAACGTCATCGCGCGCTATTGTCCGGTGCTCCGAAAAGCATGATATTCGGCTATTTTTTCCGATGGAATAGCTCGTGAATATCACTGCGAATTATCATGAATTTGAGTGTATTCGGCACGCTCTTCATATTGGTGGGGTAAAAAAGTGACATTTACTTGGCAAATTTCCGAGTTCAGTTCGCAAATATTTACATAATTAAACTTGGAGTAATGACATTCAGATTAGGAGGTGGCAAAAACTAATAAGAACAAATGCTGTTGACCGCATGATTCTAGGTGGCGTAGTTTTTTTATTATAATTCAATGACACGTTTTCTGGGACACCCTGTATAAGTGCCATGGGTGCACGCGTAATATGAAACATGTTGCAGGTGCACATGCGGTCGGTGCCACCCGCAGGTGCCCGCAGGTGCCACTCCGAGTTCCCGCATGAGCAGTCTTTTCGTGTCGAACATTCCTGGCTCAAAATGATGAGAACATATCGTTCTCGAGCTGGTCTTCCTCCACTTGATTTTGCGCAGCGCCATTTCCCACTCCAAACGACGTTGTTTGGCCTTCGGAAACTGGAAATATGCTACGTCTGTTGTTGTATCCGACCTGTTGCCACAACTGATTATACAGCATGTCTTACCGGCCATCGTGGTGGGTGTAAGATCAGTGTGCGACGTAACGAACACAATTGCTACGGAAAATTTCCTTCGTCAAAACTGCCAAAACACACAGCAAAGCAAGGCGGACGGCGCGGGATATCTCGCGACTTACATCACGCTCGATGTTGCTTGCAGAAAAGCGCTCGTGGCTCGCACTACCCTGTCACCGAGCGCGTCATAGAAGAAAATCATTTTTATCAAGTTTGACTCAGTTTTCGAAGGAGATATTTTACAGGCATGGTCGTTGATGGCTAAAGGTGACGAATATTCGAAAATCTCGGAAGGGACCTTATGCGGATTCTCCCTTTAAGGTGCCGGAGTGGTTCATGCATAATAATGCCGAAAGAAGTCGAGTGCTTATGCTGCAAGGAGCTGCCCTTAAAGTAGCATATTTAGAGCTTCGAGGGCAGCACGAACCTATGAGCGTTCATATTCACAAGCAAAGCGTTTCTCACGCACAATCATGCTGGTGGGTTTCAAAAAGGTTTCAATACAAAATTGTTATTCTGAACTTTTCGTCATTGTTCGTCACTTATTCAGAAAGAGTGCAGCTAAAATACTCCTCCCCGTCCTATTAGCTTTTGCTTTGTTCAAAGCTTGCGTGTCTCATACAGGAAATACAGATATACTCCATACCAGCAGTTTGTGCGATGGGTGTTGCACAAACTTTGAAAAAGTAAGATCATGGTTATACCCGTCTGTGCGGTAAACAGGATACGCAAAGCATTTCCCATAGTAACTACTACATGCTTTAAATACCCAAGATACTAGGTGGAGGGACGTCCTACCATAATTTTCCTAATTTCGTTCAAATTTATGAAAAAGTGGACTCAGTATATGGACAGCTTGTGTTTATAAGTAACTTAGTCCAGTACAGTTCATGGTCATTCATGCCGTACTATTTCATTTCATTTCACGGATATTCAAATTATAACAGCATTTGAAAAACCCATTTTATAACCCAGATTTAAATTGCGTACCCTGCATGTAGAATGTCATAAAGCTGGTGTTATTAAACATATTTGTAACTTGAGTTGTCCAGTATGTGAAGACAAAAATTGATTGCCACGTTAGCTGTAGTCATATTTGTACTACATGGTGTTCTAGCATGACAAAAAAACAACATAAGCACATTTTTTAAAACTTTTGCGAGCCACTTTGTCAATATCCCTTTTGCAAGCATTTGCATTGTAAGAGATTGGGCTCTTGAATGTGAATGCAGAGAGAAACTGGTGTATACCTTCACAGGAGCAACACGTTGCAGGAAACAGGAACAGATACACTTGCAGACAGACGACTGTGCACATACGCGTACCCAGGATTTTTCCGAAGGGTTGTCCTAACTTGGACAGCATGCTATTACACAACCAAAGTCAATTGAAACCTGTGTAACGACTGAAAATGAGGAGGGGGTCAGAACCTCCGGACCGCCCCATAAATCCATCACTGACTGTGTATTCTGTGCACCTCACAGTGTACTCTCAGGAGTCGAGTGCATACGGTATTGCTTTGGTGTTCTTCAAGCTTTTGGATAGACCTGTACATATATATTGGTCAAACATTCATTACTGACATTTTCCCACAGCTCACATGTAGTTCACAGACAAAGAAGTGGACCTCAGTGCTTAAAGCTAGAAGAAGTTGATTTTTTTCTTTTTTTTTCACAAACAGTGTCCCTTTGTAGAACTGTTTCTGCGTGTGACCTCTGTCGAGAGGCAATGGGCGAAAAGGACCACAGCTGTAACCACAGAATGTTGTCTGGTGTGCACAGTGGCGTTACTAGGGGGGGGGGGGGGTTGTATTCCGCACCGTGTGACAAGAGAGAAGGGGGTGACGTGCTGCACCAGTACCGCAGCCGCCTCTCTTTTTCTGTAGCGAGATGACGCCAAAAACAACATAAGAAGCCCTCAGTGAGCATGTCATTTTTTTCGGCGTCCGATATGATACCGTTGTTTATCGTGTATCGTCTCGGATGGAAAGGGACGCATTATTGCCGGGGGTACGGAGCTCCCGCGCCGGGTGACGCATCTCCTAGTGACGTCACTGCGTGTGCACATTAATTGGTTTTAGGGATGCTCCCTTTCTTAGTAAGAAGCCTGTATTGCTTATGACAATGTTTCTGAGAATTGTGAAGTGTGGTGAAGGGGAAATTGCAGGAAGACTGCAGAGACCGGGGGGAGTAGGAAACAAGTAGAGCAAGCGAACGGATGTGTGTTGAGATCAGGTCAACGGAGCGTCAAACTGTAATCAAGACTCGAATGCGCTGCGTGTTGTGCAACTCATCACTGCTGATCCCTGACGCTCCCCTGCTCCGCCTGGTTAGAATTACATTGGGCTCTCAATTCCACCGCCGACACAAATCCAATCCCGTTCTGACGCATAAAAGGATGCGTCAGGATGTCGTAAGTGTTGTTCAAACTCTGACGGTCTGATAGCACCCAAATAGTACTGCTTAAGCATCGTAAGTATTTTAATGATCATTATGTGGAAGTAAATCACACTGTTATGTAGGTTACCCGGTGTGTGACATCCGATTCCCGCTCTCAGTCTTCCAGTCTACACAAGTTCACTATCCGAAACCTCAATCTTCCTTTTGTGTGCAAAGTGTGTACCCAGTTCGAGTAGGATGTAGACCTTGAACAACTAAGCTTTGTATCTTGGGCTTATGAAATAGGCATGTTGTAGTCAAGGATGAAGTGACATGAAATGTGGTTCATATAGTTTATTGTGGGACTCAGATAATATCTTCGTAATGTGTCTGCAGAGATTGTTCCAAAATAGCATATGTGATGCAGCGTCATACATTATTGGGCTTCTGGAAAAATCATGTTTCACCTGAGACAGACGGCATCCTTGGTAACGGTGTCCGACAAAAGTTAGCAGCCTCTGTTTTAAAATAATATACATAAAAAAATGATCCAACTATGACAGTATGAGGAAGTTCGTTTGAACTTGATGGCAACTGATGTTTTGAGGAAGGAACACATAGAAAGTAAAAATACGTATAAAGCCTCAAGTGCAAAAGAAATGAATGATGAAAGAAGGAAGTCACTGGAAAAGGTTAACCAGCAGTAGGGCGAGACAGTACGCTGTGAATGACAAACATGTTCCTAAAAAGTCGAGAATGACGCCATCCTCCTCCGCATTGTGCTGCTTACTAGCTTTATGGGGAGCGCGGTATCGAGAGTGGGGGAGATTAAACAAATCAGCAACCGCAATCGCCCCTCATACCTAGACTAAAACAGTAACCGTGAAATTCCATGGGCCTGTATAGGAACATTTGCAAATTAATGTAATGTTTTGTTTACCACTACAAATTCGCTGACTTCGAGGATGCCAATGGCGGTCTTCAAGCTGTCTTGTGAACCTCGATCCCGTTTAACGAGCTGGCTCGAGTTAAGAAGGATCGGAGTTCGATCTTGCTCGAAAGTGTCCGTGTAGCAGCGCCGGATACGCATTGAGCTCGATGAGCATTGGCTCAATGCGGATCGAACGTGTCCGTGTTACAGGGGTGTTAGCTCAATTGGTAAGGGCCCTGTATCGGTAATCCAGAAGGTGTGGGTTCGGGTCCTACAGCTCGCTAACCTTTTCAGTGACTTCCTTCTTTCATCACAAAGTTCTTTTATTCGAGTTTGAAACTTACTTGAGCTCTCTTCAGCAACCCCCTGTATGCTGCCCTCTGCTTGCTCAGTGACAGTCACGTTTTATGGGCAGGAGAACATTAGTCACTGTTATTATACGGGCATTGCTCTCTGTCCAGCATGATCACCGCAGAGCACATTTGCAGGAACTCGCAGGTACAAAACCTGCATCATGAATGCGTAATAACCTCAAACAGCTATTATATATAATAACTAGGGCATGGAACTCCAATAGCTGATGGTCAGGCAATATAACACAGGTAATTTCGCCATTACTATGTATTTCCCAAAATGCTGAAAGTAAATTGTTAGAATTACTGCAATGAACTGCTAAATTTCTTACCTTAGATACGTTTTTAGCACTCTGTCTTTCACGTTTCAACATATACATGCACCAAACCTCCAGAAGCTTGTGTGTAAAAAGAGTCACACACCTCATGTGCAACTGGCAGGTCTAAGTTGTATTGAGATCTGTCAAGTCCTTACGCGTGCTCACCACCTGTAGATTCCTCTAAAGGGCACAGCAAATTGTTGTTAGTAACAACTTCACTCTATATACCACATTTATAAAAGAAATTGGTCCTGTACCTGACAGACAACTGTCATGACCATTGCCAGACGTCTTCCTCTCCTCTTCCTTGCACATCCATGAAGTCATAACCCCAACATGGCTTTAGAAAAAAAGCCATACAAATTTATAAGAACCTCATTTCATAGCAAATTAAATGAGGCACGAAGGCATCAGCCTGATGATGGGCCTGGCACAAAGTATGCGATAACTCAGATATTACCACTACGAGCATACAGCAAATTACAATCACATAAATAAAATACACAATTGCACCAAGCTGTGCACATATTCACAGACAGGCACACATACACACAAAAAGAACATAACAGAGTGACCTGTCTCTAATAAGACTTGAACAAGTTTGTGTAAGTCTGTTTTGAAACTGGAGACAGGAAGGCCATTTCCGATCAGCTGACCGAATTTGTTCGGAAAAGGAAGGGTGTCTCCTGACTTCCGTACTTGGTCCGTAGTAATGGAACTTCGTAAGATGGCATAGTGATGGATTTCATAACGTAATGGCAAGTAAGCAATGACAATGGAGTTGTTGCATTCGTAATGGCAAGTGTTGGGATGGCTCTAGAAGATGCTGAATTTGCAACGCGATTTTGTGTAAATGTCTAATTTCCAAGTGAACACTTTTTCTACTGTAAGCATTTGCATGTCTTGAAGGAGCTGAGAGGCATTGCACCTGTAGACATGGTTGTCGTACACCAGGCTATCTGTTTTGGTGCACTGCAATTTTATCCTAGTTGCCCTCTGTGGTGTTTCCCCCGATTAGACAACAATAGTAGCTTGGGGTAAACTAAGGATTTCAAAAGGGTTGGTTTAGAATCCAGAACCCTCCTTTAGTGTGTGCAGTATGCTGCATATGACAAGGAAAACAAATAAAATGAAACTTGTACATGATCTCTGCATTGTATTTCCAGCATTTGGTTCCACATCTTGTCCAAAGAAGTCATACACTACATTGGTGCACATTGCTGTGACAATTAAAATGTTACACCTAGATGCGGAATACACAGCTTCATTTTACGTACTGTGGATGTTGCTTACTGCATTGGCATGGCTACATTCTGAACAACACACGGAATTGTACAGTATATCTTTTGATTTAGTGCGTAAACTTCAATCCGTTTCCATCCTTCTTTTCTCTTTGTTGCGTAAATGATATCCTAACATCTGCATGCCACAACGTAATTCTCACAAGCCGAGTAATCACTGCATAAATTATACAGAAGACACTAACCTCGTCACGTCCAGATGCAACCGTCTTGGAAGATAGATTGCGGACTGCTGTAGGCGGATGTTTTTCGTACTCAAACCCAGTTGTCGCTCAACTGACGGGCCCCTCTCATAGTCTGCATTCTTCAAATGTGATTGGCAAAATCTGCACTTCTCTACGGCGCTGTCAGGACACCCTCCAATACTGTCAAGCCTGCGCTGCGGTTGAACGCGCAGTATCGTATGGAACTTAATGCCCGCCGAGAAACCTCGCTTAGACGACACAAGCGAGAGGCATGTCAAATGAAGTCCAACAGTGTACCTCGATAAACTGATCGGTTGTTCGAAAAGATATAAAAAAAGAAAACCTAGAAATACACACACTGTGAAACGCCGCGCTGGATCCCGAAAGCCGTCGTAGCTAGTTCCGCTTTCCACGGAAGTTGCTAATTGGATTATCGCAGTTATAAAACAGGACGCAGGTGTCGAAGGATGTACATGCTTTTGGTTTTCAGACATTGTGACTACAGTGTATTGGCATAAAAATGTTGGTTCTTGCAGAAAGTTGTAGTCGTGCTTAATCACCTGACGGCATTCTGCGCGCTGACTGCATGCGCGATTGACGTCATCCCAGTGGGATGCCCAGATGAGTTTTCTATATATGCGTATGTTTTCGTGGTTTGACGCTAGGTGTGCCAGCGTCGGCGTGAACCGCGATGTTTAAAACTCGAGTTTACGAAAACTACGAGGTGCTGTGGCATGCATTTTCGTATCCGAAGTTGCTTTTGTGCATTCTATCGGTAGCCACTGCGGAAAAGACCCTCCAGATTCTGGTCAGAGGCCCTTTAAAGAGCCTCAAGAGAAGCCGACACCCACATAAAGGAATATCCTGCAGAGCTTTGTACATCACCTGGACAGCTCCTGGCGAAGTGTGCTGCGGGGGACAACACGTCATTTTTATTTACTTAGTTACGAAACGAAAATCTCGAAGAAGGACAACTCGGGAGATATTTACAAGCCTCACCTACTTTTGTTAGGGTGAAGACAAAACTCCACAACGATATAAAAAGCTCAAAGACCTGTCTAAGTGACGTCGAAGAGATATCGCCTCTCTTGGTTATCTTGGTTAAACTTGGTTATCACATACTTTTTGGTTTTCGCTGCTGCTGAAGCGTATGGCTAAGGCTATTACTTTATTTATTATTCGAACTGTATAGACCATTTCCGCACACAGTTTGTAAGAGAGCCTAGGTAGCAATACCGACTGAAGGCACAAGCCTTTCGTTGCAACAGCCATGCTCTCAATGTGACAATGGACGAGGGTTATTCAAAAAGCGCAGTGAGTTGTCGTGACGAAAGTAAGTTCGCAAGGTATCGAAGTGGGAATCTCGCGTCATCATATTACTCCCGGGATTTCAGGATATTTCCGGAGGAATCCCGGTATCTCGGGACTGAATTTTAGGATTGAGATAAAAAGGAGACGGCCTGCACACAGACCATTTCTGCAGTAACTCTGACGTTTCCTGTATGCGCTTTTGTGTGTGTGTGACTCGATAGTCTGTCTGTACATGCAAATTAAAACGTTAGTCATGACTTACTGTTTGAACTTGTGTTTTAGTATGCGCCGCTTTCTATAAAAAAATGACGGCATCCCTTACAAAAAAAAAAAGAAGAAAGACGTTTCAAATTGTATAGAAATTCTATTGAAAAATCTAGACGTGGCTGGTACAAAAGCTATACGAATTCCATACAGACTTTATCTAATCTTCCATTTCCAATGCATATTTGGTTACACGTTTCTATAGAAACTGTATAGAGGAAAATAGATACAAGTCGTATACAATATGAATAGAATCTCCTTTCATTTTCGATACAGCTAACAGCTTCGATTACTCGTTCGCTACGCATGGTTTGCGCCAAGCCGATGCAGTAGCTCGATAATCTTATTTTGTACTTTAAAAATCAGGAATATTCCATTTATTCCACCGCGATAGCAGAGAGGTGCTTTCCCATTCCAAACCGCGAAAAAAAAAAGAGAGCGAGAGAGAAAGTAAATAATAGAAACACAGACGGGAGGGAAACACTTGCACGAACCTGTGTGAATTGCCATCAAGCAAGAGAACAACCTGTGACGTGTTTGCAGAGAAACAGATACTGGTACAGCATCAACGAAATTGTAATAATGGTACCGTCATGTTACACGTAAGGTTTGTCTGCGCAGTGTGGGAACACGTTGCACGTGCCGCAGAATAGGACAGCGGATAATTTGGACCACCTAATCGAACCGGCGATCTTGAGCTCATGTGGAGCCCCATGTAGAGCGAGCCGTCTTCGCTTGACATGCAAGCTCACGGGTGAGGAGAGCACGCATAGATTGTTATTTCGGTAGCGAATAACAGCCATTAAAAATATTTCCTCCAACTGGTTAATGTATTACTGCATTAAGGACTCTGTTTATTATTTAAATTACTGGGGAACTAAACCAGCACAATCTCCACACCAAACAATGTGGTGCAGCACGTTGCGCATTCATGGATCCCCGCATTATACGATTAGCTATCGCGATCAGTGCCTTACACTTTGTGTAAAGGGGGTATAGACAGTTGAAGTATGTACAAAAGTGGCACCTCGGCCCTGGTTTACCATTTGTTTAAATATACTTTGTATACCTTTTCCTCTGACAGTGTAGAAACAGCAGTGTGTCGAGTGCACGTGGCATTAATACTGGCTAGAGGCTGGGCAGGTTCTGTATATAAAAGATCAAACGAAAATGTATAGAGTTTCTCTAGGAACTCTCTCTATTGGTCCGTATACATTTTCTGTTGAAAATAGTCACCAATATTGATTAAAAATGGATTGGGAACAGATAAAGGCTGTATAGATTTTCTATACCATTTCAATCTGGCCCTGTCTAGATTTCTGTACACAATTTGTATAGGATAGACTAAAAAATTCTTGGTTAAACTTGGTTATCACATACTTTTTGGTTTTCGCTGCTGCTGAAGCGTATGGCTAAGGCTATTACTTTATTTATTATTCGAACTGTATAGACCATTTCCGCACACAGTTTGTAAGAGAGCCTAGGTAGCAATACCGACTGAAGGCACAAGCCTTTCGTTGCAACAGCCAGGCTCTCAATGTGACAATGGACGAGGGTTATTCAAAAAGCGCAGTGAGTTGTCGTGACGAAAGTAAGTTCGCAAGGTATCGAAGTGGGAATCTCGCGTCATCATATTACTCCCGGGATTTCAGGATATAATTATAAGGGCAACATTAAAGAGTAAATAGTAAATGTTCGCGCTGCCTGAAGTCATAAGTATAATAACAGTAAGTTATTAATAACAATATAAGAAGTAAAAGTACAATATTGCTGTTAGCATTTATATCCCTGTTCATACCACGACCATCTCTATAATACACGACCATAACACTCGCCCGTTCGCGTATGGGACTTCCATCCGCGGCTCGAGGAGCGGAAGTGCCGTATTTACGCGCGGAGCGCCCGCCAGGGGCGCCACTTGCGGGACCCAGAAGAGCGCCTGTTGTAGCTCTGCTGTGTGCAATATGAGTGGTCCTTGTGGTTAATCCTTCGTGCCTACATGTTTGTATATTATCGCAGGTTCTCTGTTCATCTAGAGCTAAGAGTTCTGAAACTAAATACTCAGAAATAGGCTGTGCTCTGAAGCGGAGGTGGCATGTAAAACTCTGAAACTCGCGCACTATGTGCCGTACATCGTACACATAAACTTGGCAGCAGCACCTTGTGTGTTGGGCCAGTTATCATGCGTTTATGATTGTCAGACGCAAGCGCGTTCAGACTTTACGTTTCACGTGAGAGGCGTTCCGTGTTAACATACAGGGCAGTTACAGAGAATGGGTGAACGCGACTGTAAGAAGAAACTGTTACGACGTCCAACAGAATTTGTTGTATAAGCAAGCACTTCAGTTTTAAATCAGCAGTTGCTCTTTTTTTTTTCTACTTATTGGTCCCTTTTTATTTTACTTTTACACTTCTTTTTTCTTATTTTGCGGTTTGCCATTACCTTTATTATGCTGTTCGGATAGAAGCCACTCTGAGAATTTTTCTTGATAGTGGCTTTTCTGCGACGCTACCTTTTGGTGCCTTTTTTGTGTTCGTTTTGCACTCCTGGGAGATGCAAGGCTGTGTAAACTCCGTGATCACTTAACGTAGGTACCGTAGCCAGGGTGCCACGTCTGAGAATTTTGCGCTTTGCGCCGATGTTAAAGTCTTCGGTCTTGAAATGCCGAGAACACGCAGAGTTCGAGCTAGCATGCAGGCGAAAAACAATTTTAGATGGAGAGTTTTTCGCTGTTGTGGCAGACAATGGTCGCGGCTGATTACGTTGTTGTACGAAGCATCTTAATCAAATTTAATGCAAGCCTTTGCTCATCGGCACCAGTGAGGATGCTGTTCTCCTTTGCAAATCTGATTGTACGGCCGAACACAAGAATCCTAAGTGATGCAGTCAAAAACTTCTAATATTAAAATTACCGTGATAATCTAACAAATAAATGCTATTTTTCTTTGCTGACTTGTTGTTATGTTCATCGTTATTTCTGTAATTCCACATGACATCTTCATCACAGTATTTATGGTACTAATCATCTAAATACGGCATCTAAATAGGCATATAAATACTGTATATTTTATATTTAAATACTCTTTTCGAAAAGTATTTATGAAGAGTATTTAAACACCCCTTTCAACGAAAGTATTTTGTATTTATATTTAAATACTAAAAAATGCATTTATGTCCACCTTTGGTCGGAGGCCACGGTTGATTATTCGTTTTTTTTCAGAGAGAGATGCGTAAAAGGTACTTAGCTATATTAGATAAAACTATTTATGGTACACACTGCCATCGATAAAGTGCACCCTATATGAAATGAAACAATCGCAAATCGCAATGAAGTTACTTGTGTCATGACGCCGCGATATATTTCGAGCCACTTCTCCCGTAAGACAGCATTTGAGCGGAACTCGTGGAATGAAATACTTGTGTTCGACACTGCTTTCTTCGGCTTGCAAAGCGGGACGGTGCAGTACACCATCACGTCTGCACCATGCACAATCCATGCACTGGAGACAAAACCAAACGCGAATGACGGCAGCAACGGTATCCGCATAGCATGCGTCGTCTGCCGAGGGTCCCGTGTTCAGCGCCACAAACGCGCGGCGGCCGCTGGGCGAAACTACATCAGTGGCGCTGGGGCTAGGTGCGAGTGTTATGGTCGTGTATTATAGAGATGGTCGTGGTTCATACATGCACGCATCATATGTATTAGTCGTTTTTCAAATGTACAGCGAAAAACAAGTACCACATGTCCAACCCCACTTCGATTGACAGGCCCCTTTTTGGCTCCACCCCTTCACACTGATTGGTTCAAAATGACCCCACTTTGATTGACAGGCCCCCTTTTGGCTCCGCCCACTTCACGCAAATAGGCCCCTCCAAACCTACTGATTGCTGATTGATCCATCCACTTCGCGCTGATTGGCTCCTTCTAGGACAGCTGATCGGCCAACCCTGTGACCCCGCTACAGCTCTATCTTAGACAGACAAAAGGAATACATTGCAATGTTTATTGAGTACATCAGGGCTGTCTTGGAGAGATTGATTCCTTTGATGCTGGGCATGGTTCCTCGGAAGTGACAAATCATGTAGGTGTCTCTGGGACAGCGGCTAAGAAAAGTTTCATCCTCCGTGAGTTGACACATTCCACGTGCACTGGACGCTCACGTCCAGTGGTTGAAGGCACGTGCATAGCGATCCAGTAGCGTTCTTGTCCAGCTTAATGTCGGACCGCATAGGTACCACATGCCAATCTGTGATAGTCAAGATATCACCAGGGCATTCATGCGGGTAGGTGTGCTTATCCTTCTCGAGCTTCATGCGTCTTCAGTTGCAGGCGTCCAGCGCCAGCGTGCATGAGACGAGCAAGAAGAGAACGAGGTACCATATCCTTTCACTGGTCCAACTGACGCTACTCCTTCTCATCTTCTGCATTATCTGAGGAGAGAAAGAATGCCCAGTTAAATCACGCTGTCTCCGTCATACACTCAAGCTTATCATATTCGCAGCTTCCACATGGGTAGGAGTCGACGTCATTGTAGAGGCATCGTTTGTCGTCGTACGCCATCAGACTTCTTTTCACATTTCTGATGGTGTACATGCACTGCTTCTTTCCCACTATTGACACCTGTTCGTGCGATACGCCCCAGACAACCATATATGTCTTTAGGACATCCGCTGGACATCCATCTCTGGACATATGGATGTCCTGAGGACATCCACAAAACTTCTCAGGACGTCCTGTAGACGTCTGCTGGACGGTCAAACGTGCATCCATGGACGTCCCCTGTTTGTCCACAAGACGTCATATATGACATTTGTAGGACTGAACCAGGATGTTGCTACCTACGCTATATGGGACCTATATTTCGTGTATTTCATTAATGCTCCTGCACCTATGCGTGCAGAGGCAGCATCCCAAACTGCTATAATCTACTGCAACGTACAAGGAAATAACGGCACGCGTTAATCTGTTCCCTGACAGTTTCTGGTGCTTGCATGTGTAACAATACAAATGGAAAGAGAGTTTAAATATATATTGAAAAACAATTTATTGACGAGTTTGCAAGGTACGCAGCAAATCACAGTGGAGCAACATTTATGAAACGTTTGTCGTCATATATATAGGGTGTTGCACGAGAGAGTCACCCTTCATTATTTTTAAAAAAATTTACGTGAGATAAAAATTGGAAACCTATTGCACAACACTTATGAAGCTTTTTGCCACCCAAACAGGAGGTTTGCATCAGTCTACCTCAATAATTAGAGTAATTATCTTGAACTCAATATTTTGTCACGGAAAGGTTTTTCAGGCGGTTGTTGGGTGTTTTTGGGTGCCAAATTTTTGTAGAAACGTTTGCGAAACATCCTGTATTTGTGACTGAAATGGTGTGTTGTGGCTATGGGTCTTCTAACTAATGCAAAAAGGTTACCTTTTCTTCGCAATTTTTTTAGTTCCATTGCGCTAATCAGATTAATTAACGAGGGACACCCACAGAAAACCACTGTTTGGGAGCAAAAACCTTCACAAGTGTAATGCAGAATGTTTTCAATTTTTATCTCTCGTTGTTTTCTTGCAACAATTGATGGTCACTCTCTCGTGCAACGTCCTCTGTACACATACCGTACTTGAACTATTCATATCGACACATAATTTATCACAGCCACTCTTGGTGCTTTTAGCAAACCAATAATTGCAGCTACTTCCTTATGACTGAGGAGGGAGTTGTATGCCTAGACTCAAAGAAATAGGGTACAGGTATATCACAGTTACACACTGCCAACACTTCATGTGAAAGAATATCCCCGGCACACCTTGCATAGCTGTCTTGGCCGTTGCATATCGAATGCTAGAAACAAAGTATGTACGTGCTAACCAACAGCATTAAATTTTTCCGAAAATAGTACAGGTCCTGACAGAAGTGTACGAAATAAGCGAGCTGCGCATTTTTTTCTCCGCCAAGACACCCGAGAGGCAGACGGAAGCAGGTGAGTTTGAGCGCGGTCATTGTTTGAGAGGCGTAGATGAGCGGGCTGCAAGCTACATACTGCGGTAGTTTCGGTATTGCTTCTCACTATAGTGCCTGCGAAGTGAGTTCGAAACCACTGCAGTGTTCTGCAACACCACGTCACTGAAAGTTTGTGAAGACTGGGAGCTCCCAGGTATTACTGGGGACGTAAAAATAAGTCATTGTGAAAACACGATAGTGTGTTTCCCAAATTAAAAAGCGAAGAAGCATTACATATGTTCTAAACACATTAATCGTTAGGGAACATAGCTGTGATCATATTAAATATCTGACGTGACCAGATGACAGCTTACATACACAGTATTTCAGTCACATGTTGATGGAGAGCACTGCAGTGAATTCCAAAGGGCGTCGTGGGCACGTTCAAGAGAAGCAATACCGAAATTACTGTAGCGAGTTCCTCGCAGCACACTCATCCACGCCTCTCTCAGCAAAGAACTCTACCGCTCCCGAAGACCGCTTGGGTGCCGCACGAGAGAAAAAGTAAGCAGCTCACGTGTTCCGTTAACTTTTGTCGTGAACTGTAGAACACAGCAAACAGTAGACATAAAGCAAGATAAAGCTAGTAGGCAAGCTTAAAGTACCACACCCTGCAAATGTGACTGAAGTTCGCAAGTTCAGAAGATGTCGCATACTAACAATACACCAAATCAAAAATTTCACAAAAAACACAGTAGAAAGGAGCACAGGGCTGACACTCTTATTCATTTTGCGTTTGGTACCTCTTGGTAGTCTTATTTCCTCCTAGGCACACTTGTGCAGCTTTTGACAACGTTTTTTTTCTTCTTAAAAACGGTCTTTACCTGATAGCCCGCTCCTAGACAACCACAATCCCGAATGACAAAGTTCTCGCCCCTGATTTGTTGAAAACCGGAGGCGCTGCCTTTTTTTATACCCATTATGAAATTCATAAGTGGTACAAAAAAAAAAACGTACGCCACCCTTGTTCAACATCGCACGGGCGTGAACGATGTCATTCGAGATGACGGCATTGGTAGGAGTATGCTTTTCATCACTTACATCATTACTTACTTCATTACATCGCTCGTGAACGAACCATGTACAACCGTGCTCGGTTCTCTTCTGTGTTGGAAATCACGTTGAGTACTTTTTCTTTCAAACTGTTCAGCACTCTCTGACGTTGAACAATAAGTTTCCACAACCTTCCCTGCGACTGATGATTGGAGAACTACTGAGGACTCACAATTATCATCACTTCCACTCAGCATGTTTACTATAAAGACCTCATCTTGATTCCGGGATCAAGACGCACGACACTCGTGTTGATCGCGTTGCGTACTCAGAGCGTTAGCCGAAATCGTAGAGTTTTTTCTGCAGCCTGACGGTCCTTCATGCACACATATTTTTACCCTTAACTTTCGGCGTCACTGCACATATCATAGGCTCACCTTGAAACTTAAAACTACACAACGGAATGTGAACGTTTGCGTGGTTTGCAGTGGCGAGCGGATGATGATGATGATGACGTGCGTTATTGTCGATGCTCATGGCGCTTTCTGCTTTTGCGCGGCGGTGCAAGTTAATGCAGCAGACGACGCTCAGCAGTGAACGGCGGGGAACGTTTCTTTGATTTTGATCCCAGGGAATCTAGCTCGCATACGGTTGGTACTGTCGTAGTTTTATGCACGTTATTTTATGGAGCTATTGAGTAAATGAAACTGGTGTAATATTACTCGCAGGATGCCAATCAAAATATAGCTGCTAAGATCCCGCATCAAAATCTTGCGCTATGTTATTTTACGCATGTAGTTATTGGTTGCGACCAGAGTGCACCACACCTTCGTTGCTATGAAAGCTGTTAGCCTAATTGGCTGTATCACAACACGTCCGATATTATACACCCACAGGACGTCCAAGGGACGTCCATCTCGCAACGTCAACACTGGATAAATCCAGGATATTTATGGATATTTTGGGACATCCAGGGGATATCCAGTGGACATCCATCATGGACCTGGACGTTATGACCAAGCTGGGACGTCCTGGGGACGTTGATGGTTGTCTGGGGCTAGTGTGCTTGAACAGGGTATCGTGGTACGTATCATGGAGGAGGTGTTTGCGCACAACGTTCTTTTTAACCCCTTTAGCTCTTGCAATTTGTTTCCCCCCAGCTAGTTTGATGGAGTACATTTTGGCTTTCAAGCATATTACTTCCTCTATGGGTGTGCTGCCGGTTTCACTTTTGAATGCACCAAGCCTACCACGATTCCTCTCGCTGTACAGTGGATGACCCCGGTCGAAGGAAGACAAGTCTAAATGGTCGTCGGCGATCACACGTAACTGATCTTCGTAATTCTTGCAGAATAGGCCGAGGATCAGAGAATCCGTGTCAAAGTAGCAGGTAATCACCGGACAAGTGAGCTTGCTCAGCAGAGTTTCATAGTAGAATGAGTACATGGTTAATTTACTCAGTTCTAAAATCGTGAAGCCAATCTGCAAGGGGAAATCACATCGCACTTTTCTTTTGCGCATTCTCCCACAGAACCAGTAACCGCCCATCAACATCCAGCGAACGTCGAGTTGTGGACGCTGGGTACGTCTCACGAACGTACACATTTGCTCCCGGCTACGTTTTAACTACGCCCGTACTACCGTGCTAATCAAGAGAAAATTATGCGAAATGGACGTCGTTGGACCGCCGATGCGGATCTTCGAGGGACCTGTGAGGGTTCTGTATTCCGGGTCCATAGGTATCGCGCGCCTATGAAAATATCGTAACTTTAATCATGAGATAAACACAACGACGCAAGTATGCACCCAAAATACTTTATTCTATGTATACTTTATTTACATATGCATTCGTACATGCCTGCGGGCCCATAAGCAGTACAAATAATGAAAGAACGTGACAAGGTGCTATATCCAGATCATTCCCGTTCATACAGATCGTGATCACAACATCGCAAGGTTATGTACACAAGAAAAAAAAACATCCATATTACTTGCCGTATAATTAGTTGGCATCTTGTATGGAATTGACGCAACTGTATCTTCACGCTCCTTCACGCCTTATCAATGACTACCAGTCTCTTTATATTGTTCCTTTCTGTGTCTTCCGGCCTCTGGAATTCACTGGCCAAGTTCTGCCGTCGAGGCACACTGATAAAAACCACAGACATAATACGGGCATCATCGGTCTCTGCCTATGGCACATACGCATACCAGCGTTTGGCCATGCTTCCCGTTTACCTAGTATTCTTACCTGTAACGCATAAGACAGTCAGTAATTCCAAGACTGCTCATAGAGAAAACATCCCACACTCTCTGGGAGACGCTGAAACACACACAGCAATGAATGGCTGATGCTGAGCGGTATAGCCGTTTATGTCTGAAAGAACATCAAGAACACAGTGAGTGGAACGCAAAATAAAATATCAGACACGTGCTAATATGCCTCTATTACAAGCTCAGCCAGGATCGATTGCATTTTTTTTTCACTAGCCAGTGGGCTACAGCAACTTGAAGAACAAGGAAGTCTAAAACGCCAGCGCTAACAAACGGATACACAACGGACGTTTACCTGTATTTCGGTCATAGACAGTGGCATCCAATAGAGAATCTGTTGCCTACAAGGCATATGCACCTAACTCTTCACAAAATTCAAGCTGTACTGGTGCTGTTCGCGTTGAAAATTAGCATATCACTCCAAGTCATTGCAGATGCCGCCATGTTTCTCCAGCCTCTCCAGCGGCGTTTGAAATCAAGGGCCCGAAACTCGCCAGTTCCTTTGCGGGATAAAGTGAGGCGCTTCATGCGTTTCACGTCATCGGACGTCAGAAAACGTCATAAATTGAACGTCATAGAGACATCCGGTGGCTAGTGATTACTGATTGGTTCCCATGAGGATGAATTCGTTTTCTGAGCGATGATTGGCCGTTTTCAAATTTGTTCGCGGGCGCTCGAACAGGCGACAGCGCGGCGGCTGTGCCAGTTGGAACCGGCGTCCACGGAGTCGACGGCGTCCGTTTCGGACGGCTCGTGTTGTGTAGCGGTTGTGTTGGACTATGAGTTCTGATTTTTCCTGTTTAAAAACGCAAGCTGTATCATGTGAGTGTCCTCGAACAGTAACAGCTGCCAGGGAAGATGCCTGCGCAACATTTGTGCTCTGCTTCTTGGTGTAGAAAGTATTCGAGCGCCCGAACGCCTCGTACCCGATACCTGGTCAACGACTGCCGAGAGGTAAGTCATTTGTCGTTGCTTGTTGCCTTACAACACCGCATTCACTTCGTGTATTGTGAATAAGTTGCTTAACAGTTACCGGAATACGCGGTGACCGAGACAGACAGCGTAGCTTTGCAGATACGATGGTAGACTATATATATATATATATATTTCTTTTCGTGAAACAATATCATCTAAACGTTATGATTAAATACCCGTTCACGTCGTACTGTATAAAGGTATGACGCTACTGTAAGTCTGATTCTTGGTGATTTCGCTCGACAAGTTTCGTACGACGCGTTGACTTAGTAGCTGTTCTGTACGTAGCGCCAAAGCCAAGATTGTCAGGCTAATCGGTCGGAATATATCATTGTGAAGTAGCGCAATAAAAGGTATTTTTTATACTAAGGTCGCTCATCACACACCATGGCTGCGAGCTTCTCGCAACCCTACCACCGCTCTTATTTTTCGCGTTCAATAGCACCTTTATTCTTTCTATTTACATTGCAACTTTCACATGCACAACCGTATATCTGATACAATTTTTTTTTCATCTTGCAGCCACTGAACTCCAATTCCCAGTAGCAGTCCTTGCCAGAGGCAGTCCGACATTATCAAGCTTCTTCAAGCAAATTCTGGAGCAATATTAATGTCATCCTGTGTACGTCTTGCTTGCATAACCGTATGTTGCACAATAAAATACTTCATGTGACAAACAACCAAGGCTCTGTCGTATTCCTGTAACTCCCACTGCATTCCGACAAACGCCAACCAAAAAAACAGTGCATGGAAGAAAAAAAAAAAGGAACAACAAAAGAAGACGGGAAGCAGAGCAGAGAGGAGGAAAGTAGTGAGAGAGAAACAGATAACACGTCATTTACGTCATTCGCGCCATAATCAAAAAAAAAAAAAAGGGTGGCTAGTCCTCAGTCATTGGTCGAGCTCCGGAGGTCACGTGAGTTTTCAGCTCCAATAGATTTCTACTACAGCTTCGCGCCCCTGTTGAAATCATCCGCACAACGGGCTATGGCATCACGTGACTCTATCTTCTGCGCGTTGCGAAACAAAAAGCCTTCTGCGCAGATTTCTCCTTTGGCGGAGACGCAGTCAGACGACAGAGCGGGAGAGAAGAAAGAGGCGGAGGGTCAAGAGCGAAAAGGAGTGCTCGAACGGCTCTTTGTGGACACAGTGCAGATGGGGTGCGCACGGTGTCCACAGGGTGATATATGTGGGACGTCTGCTGCTGTATATTCATTGGAGCATCCCAACTAACGCGTCCAGGAGACGTTCATTGGATGTTCATTTTAGGCTGCGGATGCTCGGACCCTTGTCGGCTGTCCAGGGGTGGTTACTGGTTCTGTGGGCTGGTGCACATGGTTCTGTACATGTCCTCGCCGATGATTAACTCCAATTTTGCCTGCGTGTAATTTAGAGCACATTGCCACGAATAGGACGCCAGAGAAACACAATGAAGCAATTCCAATCCACGCACGTCGTAGCACAGTCGCCGAAAGTGCTGCATTACATCAGCATGTAATAGGGCATCAGTTTTCAGGTACAATGCATTATAATCCCTCAGATTCGAGCATCCAAAACGTTCAAATACTTGCAGCGCATACTGGTAGTCTTCCTCCCTTATATCCTCCCCTGTGAGATCATTTCGGAAGGCAGATTTTGCCGGCAGAGCCAATTCGTCGTACACCGCAAAAGAATTAACGTGGCTGTATGGGAATACACCTTTACGAAGCGGAAATTCGTAGCCGTTTCCAAATACCTGCTTCATGCACTGGAACGCCTCTGCGCCCCCCCATGGATTTCACGGTTTCCACGAGCTCTCCCAGCGACGAATTTAGGTACTGCATGGTATCTCTGAATAGGAAGGTGCCAATTTCGAACGATCGAATTTTTTCCATGGAACTGGCAACGATGAAGGGAGCTCGCTTCCACCCGAGAAGGTGAAATTCCCGCAGCAGTCCGGCCAAATCGTAGGCCAGATTGTGCACCATGATCGGTAATTTTTCTCTCGTCGTGCACGCCACGTTACAGGGGCTGCACAGCGTCGCAATGTAATTTGTGTCCCTGGCAGTACATCGTTTGGAATGGTCGTGATGACGGACATGGGGTAGATCTCGCGTGAACTCCCGTTTACAGTACGCGCAATGGGTGGCACCTCTGTGCTCGGCCTGTTGCTCATCATTCAGCACCATTGTGGCGGGGCAGGCATTCAGGGCAACCATCTCATCCCGCATTTCCATCAAAGCCTTCACGCACTGCCTCGCGGAATCTTCACCGTGGTGCGTCCTGACGCGCATCACCTTCGAGTCGTGGGTGCGCACGAGCACGGCACAGAAGCTAGAGGTGACGTGACGCTGCATGCCAACGCCACTGGGCGCGAGTACGCTCTCTGTGTCCAACGCGACGACGTAGTTGTACTGCTGCTTGTACTGTATTTCATTAAATTCCACAAAATTTTTGCCAGGTTCGCAAAATTCCAATAAGATTTCATTCACGTCTGCGCACAGGCGACGATGCTTCGCCATGCTCTTTTCCTCGTTAAAAGAGCGCGTGCAACGTTCTCATACGAAACACCTATTGTCTCTCATCAGTAATCGTTCGAGGGATTTGATTCCAAAAATATGTTCACCTATAGCCAATAAGTGAATTTTCTTTTCACACTCGAGTTTTGGGGGTCGCGACACGTGCACTCCCTGATCGACGTACTCGTACACGTAAACGGATATCTTGTTTTTGTCTTCGAATTCGTCCAGATCAGAAAATGAAACGGGGAAGTGTCTTGGCCACCAGTAATCTACTGCATAATTTTCACATTTTTTCCACGAATTCTTTTCCTGTGGGTGCAGGAGAGCGAGCGTATTGTATTTAAAACATTCGCCCTCCTTGTGTGCTGGTAAATGGATATTCGTTAACACGGTCCTGCGTTTAGCCAGATTCGTGGGAAGTACCCCATTGCACGCGATTTTTTTTTAGTTTTCACAGCAGAAATACACACTTGAACTTTTTGGACGTCAGTGGATACAAACCCACTACCCTCGCGCTGATAATTTTCAATGCGCCCGGTGGACTCCTGAATCACATCCATCAAAGTATTTGCGATAGCTCCGTCGCTGTGGACTTCGCGAGCAAGCGCCATAAAATGAGCTATGTGTGCGGTTACATCCCCTCGATTTTCTTTCATCATTAGAACGTCAGAACAAATGCAAAACCTAAAGGGTATTCTTTGCGCCCGCAAAATAGCAATTATATTGTGGAGGTGGTTCATTAAATATTGTCGCAAGTCCTCTACTCCTTGATCGTGAACAGATGCCAAGAGCTCAAACGCTTTGACGATACCTCGAAATGCGCTATCAGTTTGAAAGAAAGGCAGGAAGGAAATGTCCACATAGGGATGTGATCGCTCGACGTGAGCATGCAATGTGGCAGGTGAAATGTCTGGAGAAGATGGTGAATTCTCTTCTAATGGCTCATCATCCCCGATATCATGAGGATCAAAAAAGCAGAACACGCATCTAGGCACTGAAAAAAAGAAGAAACACTAAGAAAACGTGCACCACAAAGCGTGGATGAAAAATACTTACTCTTGAAGCGAGCTCCGCACACTCCCGAAGCGATGCCAAGACTGCTGCCTCTTTACACATCCTCCCCATTTATATAGCAGCGACCTCGCTGCATGCCCCAACATGCACGGGTGCGGCGAGTCGTCATAGCCTAAAAATAACCTGCTCTGCATGTTCAAGGTCGCAGCTTGCCCTTGGCTTCACGTAATGCTCCGTCCGCCTACACCATTGCCGCACCTGAGCGCAAAGTTCGCTCTCATCACATGTCATTCCGATATGCAAGCTGCTTTCATGATCAGGCACACAACCATCCCTTTTTGGCTGTGGAATTTCAATAATATTACTTAAAAGAAACAAATTGCAGTGAAATGCTGATTCATCTCAGACAGGAATTTCTACCCTCAGTGTTAAACCCTCAGATACCAGCATTTCTGCTCAAATAGCAAACTAGCTATGACTTCAAAAATTAAACACATGCTAAACAAACTACCATCAACTGCTATCAGATAATTATTGCATAATGCTAAATACTCAATTGCATTGCCCCTGCGTGAAGAAAGCACAGGACAAGGGTACACAAATTCACTTAAGCGATAATTGATTGATTGATTGGTTATATGTTTAATGGCACAAAGGCAAGGCTTAAGCGATGAGGGAAAAGGCTTAAGACCTCAGGTCACCACACAACGCTACGCGGCTAGCCCAAGATAACAACAAGATACTAGCGGCAAGTAAAGTCGTAACACTGCTAAACAAGCCCCAACATGCCATGATGACGTCACAAACAAGGAAAAAAGCACAATCTCGCGCGCACACAGCAGCTCAGGAATGCACAAGGATAGGTGCTTTATTGGAATTTCTACTCCTGGCTCAGATACCAACATTTCTGCTCAAATACCCATAACTGCAAGATTAAGCACTGCTTACTTCATCGAGCACCCAACAAAATCTAACAAACAAACAAACCCACTTTCCGTGATAGAACACTATTCAGCTTTACCAAGTGATTTTCTTCTGCTTTAGCAGTGAAAGAAGAAAATAGCCATGAAATATCACACGTACTTTTGCTTGAATAGCTATAACCGAAAAAAAAGAAGAAAAAATCGAAGCACATGCTAATAAACGGAGAAAAAGGCACTCATTTCTGCTATCAGATAATTATTGCATAATGCTACATACACAGTCGCGTTGTCCCTGTGTAAAGAAAGCACAGAACAAGGGTACACAAATCGAATTGGGAAAATCACTTCTACTCGCGCAGCATAATACGATATACGCTGATTTTGTTTCTTTTTTACGGGCGAAAATTGGAATAAGAAGCCACTGCTATGCAAGTGCATCAACCCTTGTTTCTAAACCAACATTTCATGCAATACCACATAAATTTATCACTCGAGTCACACGAAAAGGCATACACAATGTACTTACTGGTTAAGTGGGGTCACAGTTGCACACACACACACAACACAGACACAACGAGCGACAGTGAAAAATAAGAAATTACACCCACTTCTGCTCGAATAGCAAAGTGTCAAGCATGACCAAACACATTTTCTACCACCAGAAAATTATTAAACAGAATAATACAATATTCGCAAAAATTAAGCTTGTGTGGCAAACACACAACCTGAGGAACACACACCCATTCACATCTGCTTTCTGAATTTGTTATACAGGCGTGAGCGATTCGATTAGAATATAAAGCACGCTGCTTGGAGAAAGCATATATCATGTGTAGCTCAGTCTACTCTATTGAAACTGCAATAAACCCTATTTTTCAAAAAAAAAAAAAAAATCACAGTCGGCATAATATACGGCAATATCGGCAATATCACTCAAGTCAAACACATTGAACTTACTTGTCAAGTGGGATCCCAGCTGCACAAACGCGCACTCACACTCACACATTTTTGGTGCCTCACAACGAGCATAAACCCAAGGTCTATTCACAGCCACATAAATTCATATTATTCCTCACGTCAATAATTATCCAACCATCGTCAAAACGGGGAACACGCATATGCAAATGCGAAACAATAGGCCTTCCCGCCGGATGTAATACGATATCGCCAGTCGACCGTCCCAAAGCAAAAAAGAAACACATCATCTCAGGAATGCATGTTGCCTATACATCCAAGAACAGCGTGCAGCAATTATAATACAGAATGGGATTCATTTCTTTGTACTTTTGTTTGCTTGCATATAAAGATTTCACAAGAAATATTACAGAGTGTAAAAGGAGAACAGCATTCACTACACCTTATAGCTCTCATCATTTTTAAACAAACCAGTTTTCATATGTTCATAACCATACTACCATTCACTAAATAGGGGAGTCACCAATGAGTCAAATAAGATAAAATATCATTCCATCATCATTGATTGCAAACTTCACGCAAGAATAAGCTACCGCTGAACGTCGTATTTTCCTTATAAGAAACACCAAATCGATTCAATCTCGCCGTGTTAAACACCAACAGCAATTTTGTATTTATTTTTGTCGTTTCCAGCAGATCATTACTTGGTGCGAGTCATCAAAAATTAAAAAAACTTTCTGATCTGCTTCTGTTAAAGTGATAAAACAGTGTGCCCGCACGGGGAAACGATAACGGAGCGCGCGTCATTGCGTCAAGCGTGTCCTAACTGCGTGAACGGGCCCGCATGCGGCTCGCGTGGGGACCCGTTTCGAGGGCACTGTTTTATCACTTTAACAGAAGCAGATCAGAAATTTTTTTTTTAATTTTTGATGACTCGCACCAAGTGATGATCTGCTGGAAACGACAAAAATAAATACAAAATTGCTGTTGGTGTTTAACACGGCGAGATTGAATCTATTTGGTGTTTCTTATAAGGAAAATACGACGTGCAGCGGTTGCTTATTCTTGCGTGAAGTTTACAATCAATGATGATGGAATGATATTTTATCTTATTTGAATCATTAGTGACTCCCCTATTTAGTGAATGGTAGTATGGTTATGAACATATGAAAACTGGTTTGTTTAAAAATGATGAGAGCTATAGGGTGTAGTGAATGCTATTCTCCTTTTACAATCTGTAATATTTCTTGTGAAATCTTTATAGGCAAGCAAACAAAAGTACAAAGAAATGAATCCCATTCTGTATTATAATTGCTGCACGCTGTTCTTGGATGTATAGGCAACATGCATTCCTGAGATGATGTGTTTCTTGTTTGCTATGGGACAGTCGACTGGCGATATCGTATTACATCCGGCGGGAAGGCCTATTGTTTCGCATTGGCATATGCGTGTTCCCCGTTTTGACGATGGTTGGATAATTATTGACGTGAGGAATAATATGAATTTATGTGGCTGTGAATAGACCTTGGGTTTTTGCTCGTTGTGAGGCACCAAGAATGTGTGAGTGTGAGTGCGCGTTTGTGCAGCTGGGATCCCACTTGACAAGTAAGTTCAATGTGTTTGACTTGAGTGATATTGCCGATATTGCCGTATGTTATGCCGACTGTGATTTTTTTTTTTTTTGAAAAATAAGGTTTATTGCAGTTTCAATAGAGTAGACTGAGCTACACATGATATATGCTTTCTCCAAGCAGCGTGCTTTATATTCTAATCGAATCGCTCACGCCTGTATAACAAATTCAGAAAGCAGATGTGAATGGGTGTGTGTTCCTGAGGTTGTGTGTTTGCCACACAAGCTTAATTTTTGAGAATATTGTATTATTCTGTTTAATAATTTTCTGGTGGTAGAAAATGTGTTTTGTCAAGCTCGACACTTTGCTATTCGAGCAGAAGTGCGTGTAATTTCTTATTTTTCACTGTCGCTCGTTGTGTCTGTGTTGTGTGTGTGTGTGTAACTGTGACCCCACTTAACCAGTAAGTACATTGTGTATGCCTTTTCGTGTGACTCGAGTGATAAATTTATGTGGTATTGCATGAAATGTTGGTTTAAAAGTAAGGGTTGATGCACTTGCATAGCAGTGGCTTCTTATTGCAATTTTCGCCCGTAAAAAAGAAACAAAATCAGCGTATATCGTATTATGCTGCGCGAGTAGAAGTGATTTTCCCAATTCGATTTGTGTACCCTTGTCCTGTGCTTTCTTTACACAGGGACAACGCGACTGTGTATGTAGCATTATGCAATAATTATCTGATAGCAGAAATGAGTGCCTTTTTCTCCGTTTATTAGCATGTACTTCGATTTTTTCTTCTTTTTTTTTCGGTTATAGCTGTTCAAGCAAAAGTACGTGTAATTTTTCATGGCTCTTTTCTTCTTTTACTGCTAAAGCAGAAGAAAATCACTTGGTAAAGCTGAATAGTGTTCTATCACGGAAAGTGGGTTTGTTTGTTTGTTAGATTTTGTTGGGTGCTCGATGAAGTAAGCAGTGCTTAATCTTGCAGTTATGGGTATTTGAGCAGAAATGTTGGTGTCTGAGCCAGGAGTAGAAATTCCAATAAATCACCTATCCTTGTGCATTCCTGAGCTGCTGTGTGCGTGCGCGTGTGTGCTTTTTTCCTGGTTTGTGACGTCATCATGGCATGTTGGGGCTTGTTTAGCAGTGTTACGACTTTACTTGCCGCTAGTATCTTGTTGTGATCTTGTGCTAGCCGCGTAGCGTTGTGTGGTGACCTGAGGTCTTAAGCCTTTTCCCTAATCGCTTAAGCCTTGCCTTTGTGCCATTAAACACATAACCAATCAATCAATCAATCATCGCTTAAGTGAATTTGTGTACCCTTGTTCTGTGCTTTCTTCACGCAGGGGCAATGCAATTGAGTATTTAGCATTATGCAATAATTATCTGATAGCAGTTGATGGTAGTTTGTTTAGCATGTGTTTAATTTTTGAAGTCATAGCTAGTTTGCTATTTGAGCAGAAATGCTGGTATCTGAGGGTTTAACACTGAGGGTAGAAATTCCTGTCTGAGATGAATCAGCATTTCACTGCAATTTGTTTCTTTTAAGTAATATTATTGAAATTCCACAGCCAAAAAGGGATGGTTGTGTGCCTGATCATGAAAGCAGCTTGCATATCGGAATGACATGTGATGAGAGCGAACTTTGCGCTCAGGTGCGGCAATGGTGTAGGCGGACGGAGCATTACGTGAAGCCAAGGGCAAGCTGCGACCTTGAACATGCAGAGCAGGTTATTTTTAGGCTATGACGACTCGCCGCACCCGTGCATGTTGGGGCATGCAGCGAGGTCGCTGCTATATAAATGGGGAGGATGTGTAAAGAGGCAGCAGTCTTCGCATCGCTTCGGGAGTGTGCGGAGCTCGCTTCAAGAGTAAGTATTTTTCATCCACGCTTTGTGGTGCACGTTTTCTTAGTGTTTCTTCTTTTTTTCAGTGCCTAGATGCGTGTTCTGCTTTTTTGATCCTCATGATATCGGGGATGATGAGCCATTAGAAGAGAATTCACCATCTTCTCCAGACATTTCACCTGCCACATTGCATGCTCACGTCGAGCGATCACATCCCTATGTGGACATTTCCTTCCTGCCTTTCTTTCAAACTGATAGCGCATTTCGAGGTATCGTCAAAGCGTTTGTGCTATTGGCATCTGTTCACGATCAGGGAGTAGAGGACTTGCGACAATATTTAATGAACCACCTCCACAATATAATTGCTATTTTGCGAGCGCAAAGAATACCCATTGGGTTTTGCATTTGTTCTGACGTTCTAATGATGAAAGAAAATCGAGGGGATGTAACCGCACACATAGCTCATTTTATGGCGCTTGCTCGCGAAGTCCACAGCGACGGAGCTATCGCAAATACTTTGATGGATGAATTCGAAGACAAAAACAAGATGTCCGTTTACGTGTACGAGTACGTCGATCAGGGAGTGCACGTGTAGCGACCCCCAAAACTCGAGTGTGAAAAGAAAATTCACTTATTGGCTATAGGTGAACATTTTTTTTGAATCAAATCCCTCGAACGATTACTGATGAGAGACAATAGGTGTTTCGTATGAGAACGTTGCACGCGCTCTTTTAACGAGGAAAAGAGCATGGCGAAGCATCGTCGCCTGTGCGCAGACGTGAATGAAATCTTATTGGAATTTTGCGAACCTGGCAAAAATTTTGTGGAATTTAATAAAATACAGTACAAGCAGCAGTACAACTACGTCGTCGCGTTGGACACAGAGAGCGTACTCGCGCCCAGTGGTGTTGGCATGCAGCGTCACGTCACTTCTAGCTTCTGTGCCGTGCTCGTGCGCACCCACGACTCGAAGGTGATGCGCGTCAGGACGCACCACGGTGAAGATTCCGCGAGGCAGTGCGTGAAGGCTTTGATGGAAATGCGGGATGAGATGGTTGCCCTGAATGCCTGCCCCGCCACAATGGTGCTGAATGATGAGCAACAGGCCGAGCACAGAGCTGCCAGCCATTGCGCGTACTGTAAACGGGAGTTCACGCGAGATCTACCCCATGTCCTTCATCACGACCATTCCAAACGATGTACTGCCAGGGACACAAATTACATTGCGACGCTGTGCAGCCCCTGTAACGTGGCGTGCACGACGAGAGAAAAATTACCGATCATGGTGCACAATCTGGCCCACGATTTGGCCGGACTGCTGCGGGAATTTCACCTTCTCGGGTGGAAGCGAGCTCCTTTCATCGTTACCAGTTCCATGGAAAAAATTCGATCGTTCGAAATTAGCACCTTCCTATTCAGAGATACCATGCAGTACCTAAATTCTTCGCTGGGAGAGCTCGTGGAAACCGTCAAATCCATGGGGGGCGCAGAGGCGTTCCAGTGCCTGAAGCAGGTATTTGGAAACGACTACGAAATTCTGCTTCGTAAAGGTGTATTCCCATACAGCCACGTTAATTCTTTTGAGGTGTACGACGAATTGGCTCTGCCGGCAAAATCTGCCTTCCGAAATGATCTTACAGGGGAGGATATAAGCGAGGACCAGTATGCGCTGCAAGTATTTGAAAGTTTTGGATGCTCGAATCTGAGGGATTATAATGCATTGTACCTGAAAACTGATGCCCTATTACATGCTGATGTAATGCAGCACTTTCGACGACTGTGCTACGACGTGCGTGGATTGGAATTGCTTCATTGTGTTTCTCTGGCGTCCTATTCGTGGCAATGTGCTCTAAATTACACGCAGGCAAAATTGGAGTTAATCATCGACGAGGACATGTACAGAACCATCGAATCGGGTGTTAGGGGCGGGCTCTGTCAGGCGAGCAGGCTTCATTTGCGGGCTAACAACCCTCTGTGCAGTGGCTATGATCCCGATAAAGAGGAGATGTACATATCATACATAGATTGCAACAATCTTTACGGATTCAGTATGGTAAAGTACCTCCCCGTCGGCGATTTCGAGTGGGTCGAGGATTTTAGCTCCGTGGATTTTATGCGTCACCCCACGGATTCGGAGGTGGGGTACGTGTATGTGTGCGACTTGGAGTATCCAAAATCTATCCACGCTCTAACGCGGTACTTCCCCCTGGCTCCCAAGAAGGCGGTGGTCCCGGAGGAATGGCTCTCGCCATTCCAGCGAGGTCTTCTAGAAGAATTAATGTATCAGCCAGCTAACACCAAAAAGCTGTTGCTGACGTGCAAGGACAAGGTCGAGTACGTCGTTCATTACGCACTGCTCACACTCTACTGTAGATTTGGCATGAGGGTGACAAAAATTCACCGAATCCTAAAATTTCGTCAGGCACCATTCCTGCGTCCCTATATTGAGGACAATGTTGCCAGGCGCGTTGCCTCGGGCACGACGTTCGAAAAAAATTTCTATAAAATCTCAAATAATGCGGTCTTCGGGAGAACGCTTTTAAATAAATTTAACATGAGGGATATTCGAGTAGCCTTCGATGAGGAGATGGCAAGTCGCCTCGGGAGTCGGGCAGAATGCGTGAGAATGGAAATTTTGTCCCCAATTGTGTCATGTACGAAATGCGCAAAAGAAAAGTGCGATGTGATTTCCCCTTGCAGGTTGGCTTCACGATTTTAGAACTGAGTAAATTAACCATGTACTCATTCTACTATGAAACTCTGCTGAGCAAGCTCACTTGTCCGGTGATTACCTGCTACTTTGACACGGATTCTCTGATCCTCGACCTATTCTGCAAGGATTACGAAGATCAGTTACGTGTGATCGCCGACGACCATTTAGACTTGTCTTCCTTCGACCGGGGTCATCCACTGTACAGCGAGAGGAATCGTGGTAGGCTTGGTGCATTCAAAAGTGAAACCGGTAGCATACCCATAGAGGAAGTAATATGCTTGAAAGCTAAAATGTACTCCATCAAACTAGCTGGGGGAAAACAAATTGCAAGTGCTAAAGGGGTTAAAAAGAACATTGTGCGCAAACACCTCCTCCATGATACGTACCACGATACCCTGTTCAAGCACACTAGCGTATCGCACGAACAGGTGTCAATAGTGGGAAAGAAGCAGTGCATGTACACCATCAGAAATGTGAAAAGAAGTCTGATGGCGTACGACGACAAACGATACCTTTACAATGACGTCGACTCCTACCCATATGGAAGCTGCGAATATGGTAAGCTTGAGTGTATGACAGAGATAGTGTGATTTAACTGGGCATTCTTTCTCTCCTCAGATAATGCAGAAGATGAGAAGGAGTAGCGTCTGTTGGACCAGTGGAAGGATATGGTACCTCGTTCTCTTCTCGCTCGTCTCATGCACGCTGGCGCTGGACGCCTGCAACTGAAGACGCATGAAGCTCGAGAAGGATAAGCACACCTACCCGCATGAATGCCCTGGTGATATCTTGACTATCACAGATTGGCATGTGGTACCTACCCAGGTAGCACAAAAAGTTGCAGCAACGTTGTCTGAATGTCAGATTGGAACATTGCTCAGATGTTGCTAATGTCCGCGACTTCAACGTTATCTGCAACGTTTATTTGCAACATTACCGCAACGTCCATTGTGAACATCACATCAACGTACGCCTCTGAACGTAAATTTTTCAACGTTACAGTAATGTGCGTGTGCAACGTTACAACAATGTATGAATTTATAGCATTTCCTCAATATGGTATTTCTCCAAGATCGTCTATTGGGAATGGGAAATTTTGATTACTTTCAATGAGAATTGTGACTGCGATATCCACTTTAACCGAATGAGATTTCTGAGCTGTTTTGAACTGGACTATTTCCAGCAGTCAAGAAGCTTCAACAGCGATATACTGTGCAGTATATCATTATTCAAGCTGCCTTACTGCTGAAAATAGTCCATTTCAAAATAGCCCAGATCTCTCATTTGGTTAAAGTGGATGTCGCATTCACAATCCTTATGGAAAGTAATCAAAACTTGCCATTCCCAGTGAGCGATCTTGGACAAATACCTATTGAAAGAAACAATAATTTAGTGGGGTTCGATAATAAATCACTGAAATGTCAATGAGAACGAAATGGAGCAGAAAGCATGTTTTAGATGTAAAAAGAAATTGCACTTGATGCCGTGTCTGTGTGAACGTTTATTCTTTCACATATAACAATACAGTAGACGTGAAAATACTACAAATGATAGATATAAATGTGAAAGCTATTTCAGATGATTCTATATGTTTCAAATTTTATATGTGGGAATATTCACCAAGCAGTTGAAAATCGCTAGCAAGACGTAGGACAACAGTGGAAACCTGGTTCACCACTTACATGTTCTGAAAGCATACTGTCCATCACCAACACACACAACGTCGAACAAAGATGAGTAGATTTATAGGGATATTTGTCCCAAATATCTGAACATTCCTGACGAAAAAACAAAAAAACTTGAAGACTTGAAGCACTGAGTCCTGTCATGCTCTTGTGTTTCATAGGTGATTCGCGACTGCCCGTCCAGCTTCCGTTTCTTGCGTGAAAATTAACGCCACCAAACTTCAGCGAGATTCCGTTTTGACAAACTGTTGACAAATGCCGACGCACCTATGCCAGCCGCGTCGCACGAGGATAACCTTAGAGAAATACAATTTCAAAAGATGTTACCACAGCACCATGTTGGGGGTCAAAATACATTACATACCGTTCTCAGAGCACGGGCTGTTCACTCTGATAGAACATCTCGCTCTCGTCCCATCAGCGGTCGTATTGAATACGAGCAGCGGTAAAAACATGAGAAACGACGTAGAAACAACGGGAATGCCTAACAATTCAACTACATACCTTAGGAACGGATAAAATCCTCAAAATGAAGCCCGAATGACGCAAACTGCTTGCCAGACACGGCGTATAACCGAACACTTCGACATTTCGTAGCAGACTGACCGTTGGCGATTGTCGAACGCTTCACTTACGTGCACAGGAATGTTGTATGAAATGCAGAAACAATAGCTTAAAGTAAGAGGCGTAATACGAAGTTAGCACGGTTCATGTACCTTTGTAGATATGTTCACAAACATTTGAAATAACATGAACTATTTTCAACGCGGACGAGCCCCTATGTGGTGCGGCACAGAAACGTATGTGTTGTGTTACAACGCGCCCTGTTCGGAGTTCCAACTTGGCGAGCTTCCGCGGCCAGCCTTTGACAACATGCGACAACGGCCGCCTGCTCAATTGAGAATAAATTTTAATTTCAGATTTACGTTCAGTTTTCACGTGCAATACTTGCGATATCATGCGTATTCTGGAATTTCATAAGAATTGAACAAGTTCCTCAAAGTAGTTAATTTGCTACACAGACATACGCCGTTGTTCTTAATCATATTATTATTTAATTTGAGAATATGATGTACCGTAGGTCGCCATTACACTCGTTGCTTCAGCATCGGGCGTCTCACTTATTGTATTGGTGGCTCTGCAGCATCTTGGATCCCATTAAATCAATTGAAAATACCATTCCCTTTGAAACACATAGGCCAATTCCTCCATCTTAAAATGTTGCAGTGTGAGCTCTGTGAAACGTAACAGTAATGTTCTGAGGGAATATCTAGACAACGTTTCTGATGCAACGTAGCAGTGTTGTTTCTTTAAGTTGAAAACGTAACGTTTCTAAAGCAACGTACCAGGAATGTGTCTTTTTTGTTGAATATGTAACGTTTCCAGGAGAACGTTGCAATAACGTCATTTTTTTGTTGGAAACGTTGCTCTCACATGGGACATATTCAGGCAACGTTGCTGCAACTTTTTGTGCTACGTGGGTATGCGGTCCGACATTAAGCTGGACAAGAACGCTACTGGATCGCTATGCACGTGCCTTCAACCACTGGACGTGAGCGTCCAGTGCACGTGGAATGTGTCAACTCACGGAGGATGAAACTTTTCTTAGCCGCTGTCCCAGAGACACCTACATGATTTGTCACTTCCGAGGAACCATGCCTAGCATTAAAGGAATCAATCTCTCCAAGACAGCCCTGATGTACTCAATAAACATTGCAATGTATTCCTTTTGTCTGTCTAAGATAGAGCTGTAGCGGGGTCACAGGGTTGGCCGATCAGCTGTCCTAGAAGGAGCCAATCAGCGAGAAGTGGATGGATCAATCAGCAATCAGTAGGTTTGGAGGGGCCTATTTGCGTAAAGTGGGCGGAGCCAAAAGGGGGCCTGTCAATCAAAGTGGGGTCATTTTGAACCAATCAGTGTGAAGGGGTGGAGCCAAAAAGGGGCCTGTCAATCGAAGTGGGTTTATCTCAGAACAATCACCATGAATGGGCGAGCCAAAAAGGGGCCTGTCAATCAAAGTGGGGCCACCAACCAGAAGGATTAGAACTGGCATGTGTTGGATTAGAACTGGCTGGTGTTGGATTAGAAATTCCTAGAACTGGATTAGAAAAAGGATGTTCTTATAGCGGTCCCCCTATACTACTGGTAATCACATGTAGCACCACTAGTCTTATTTAATTTAACCAAGCTGCGCCTTGTTAATATTATTAAGCGAGACATCAACACATAGCAAGTAAATAACTTCCCTCGGTTGCTCAATGGTGCAACTGCAAATGATATATTTGCCGAGTGAGTGCCTCATAACATTCAAGCCCCGAGACTACGGAAGGCGATGGAAAACCCATCACGTTCTCCATTCTCCCCGAGTGCTTCATGTCACGTGTCCATAGCCCTTTCGTACACATCGCAAGACTGTTGTTTTGTTTGTTTTGTTACATTTACTGCACCTAATGCCAATTCCATAGTTGGCATTTCATAACTACCACCTCACAAAGGTTGAGTCGCCTCACTTTGAGAGAAGTCCATATTCTTCGTCTGTATGCTCATCGTAGAAGTCTAACCGACCCGTGTGGTTCTGTTGTTCACGACCACTTGCGCATGCCGTTCGATGACGACGACACCCCTCGAATGCGGAAACCAATGCACGGAGCTCTGGTGTGTCACAGGTATGAAATATCGAAGCCCTCTTACCGCACCGGGCAAGGAAGAAAACATCACATAGATCTCTGGAAGAAAAGTTTTTCGTCATGGATGTATGCGGCACAAGGACGACGACAGAACTGTTAGTACAAAAATAAGGCAGTACAACTGCAGACTCTTAACTGGTGAATTTCACGAGAAAAACCTATTGTACACTTCGCAGGGTGATAAGCGTGAGCAACAAAAGCAACGCGAACGGTTAGATAGCAAGGAGGACACTTCGGGAATCTTCAATGGGGCTAGACGGTTGTTGATTGCAGGATCTGTATACAGCGTTCGTTACCCATGCTTGAAGTCCTATATTGGACAGTCGGGTAGATCCCTCAACATCAGACTTTTGGAACATGTCTAATCTCTGGGCCGGACTCCTTCTGGACAGTTGGCCATCCGCTGTAGGGATTGTGACTCGTGTGCCCCTCTGTTCAAGAACATCTAATCTGGCAAGACATGGTCAACAATCGTTGCGAGAGATTATTGAAGCATTCCACATTGACCCGCTGGCGGATAAATGTATTAGTTGTCCAGCCGTAGCTGTATCGGAATTAGGAAAAAAGTCATCTTGGATTGTAACCACATGGATTTCTTTTCACCCACGTTGTGTGTGTTTGTTCCTAGGATAACGTGCTCCGACCCCCATGAAGAATTGTTCGCCTGTTCATCTTGCTATCTACCCGTTCGCGCTGCTTTTGTTGCTCGCGCTTGTCATCCTGCGAAGTGTATAACGAGGTTTATCTCATAAAATTCACCAGTTGTGACTTTGCAGTCGTACTGTCATTTTAGTTGTAATAATTCTGTCTTCTCGTATCCATAATGAATATGTACCAACTACCCCGCTACAGCCCACTTGTTCAGAAAAGTCATGTCCTGGTGACTGGTTGACTAGATTCGTTTCCCTCTGTGTCGACATTGCCAGGCGTTGCAAGTTACATAAATCTACAAAACGTTTTAAACTTGTGTTGTTCAGAAATGAAATGTGCCATTTCTTAGTGATCATGATACGAAGATACGAAGGCAGAAAAAATAGGCGATGTCAAGTTGCCGGTGGTGAGTAAATCAAAGAGTGATATTAAACGGTAGGAACGTTTAATATCACTCTTTGATCATGATACGCAAAGACGTAGAAGTGCAATGAAAAAAAAATGGCTAGGAAGCAAGCGAGCTGGTGAAGATGATGCATAATGTAAAAACCCCGAGACTAGGGAACACGAAGGGACAAACACAACACGAATTGTGTTGTGTCTGTCCCTTCGTGTTCCCTAGTCTCGGGGTTTTTACAGTATGTAGAAGTGCAGTCAAGACCGTAGTTGAAGAACGCAAAGACAAAAAAACACACCCAAGGATGATCGTAGATTTCTTATAGTACAAGCTCGCGGACGGACTCCGTTCAAAAGCATGTCATCATAAGAAATCTAGGATCGTCTACAGTGTTTTTTGTCTTTGTGATCTTGATACGCTATTTCAAATATCGTGATGAAAATTATGAAGTTGCTCCGGTGCTTAAGCTACTGTAGAGTTTTCGTTTGACTACTGCGTTAGTTGTGTGGATAATGCGCATGATTTGAGTCATCACGTTTCAGAAGCATTTTTTTCTGGAAACATATAGTAGTCTGTAAATAAATTGTACATTTTTTGAAGGAATCTTAAGAGTAATTAAATTTACTATAGTATATCAACCGAACCTCTAGACATTGTCGTCATTCACTGACTGCTTGTTTCTCCTTCACTTGTTTACTATATTCGAGAACTGTTTTATTAGCAGTTATCCAGCTGCGAGCACTCATGGGTGGATTTGCTGTGATACCTTTCCTGATTAGTCGCAATAACCTCGTGAAATCACTCCACAAGCTCATCGCTCACTGCCCGTGCCCTATCGTTGATGCTACGCAACAAACGACATAGAATGGGTTCGGTGTTGCTCTTAACTTTCAGTCGTAGCCATGTCTTATGAACGTGAGTTTGAGCCAGAGAGGCAGACTGGAGAGTGTTTGTTTATTTTTTTTTTCGGAGATGGCCTCGTGTTGCTCCGACTGTGAGCATTGTGGAAGGTGCGTAATACAGCATTCCTGTGTCTTTAAAAATTGGAAGCAAGTATATGTTTTAAGCACGAGTTTCGTTTTCAGCACCCCAACCTTAGTTTCCTTCATTTATTTTTGGTGTCTGAATCACTTTGGTTGTAGACTTATGTTAGCAGCACCCGCGACCGGGAAAGGCTGATCCAGTGTGCAAGAGTCTTTCACTTAAAGGGGCAATAAACAGATAAGAGATGAGCACTTTTTGAAGATGCATTGGGATACGTTGCCGACGGCGAACATGATCAAAAACTGTTGTCGCAAAAAACTAAATAATGGCTCCAAACCGCCATGCGATGTCCTAGCGACAATAGCGACACGTCTTTTTGATATCCCGCATAATCAGCCATTTAGAATGCTGAACGCTTATACATTAATTGTGTTGTAACACCGAGAAGTGAGGTCAACTCTAAACATGTTCATACTTGTTAAATCCGAGATAGCCATCAGTTCAAATTCTACCAAAACCCCTCAATATTCTATATCACGTGCACACTATGTTGTCAGTGCTGCATTGCTCTGGCAGGTCACCGCGATGTTCCCGCAGCCGGTTGCATTGCGGGGTGCAGCTTGACTCAGTGAGTCCGTCATTGGCTATGAGAGAAAGATCTCCCGCATCTCAAGCACCTAGAATTCGGTGTTGCGTTACATTGGAACATGGTGACGTGACCCGGTTCCAAGGATAAGGATTGACTCACGCGGATTATGCTCTTTGAATGGTATTGTTTCGAGTTTAAGAAGCTCCTTAGAAGCAAAATAATTTCATATTTGTATATCGTGAGCAACGTTCTTTTATTGAGCATAATATTTGGAGAATGCTCCTCGACCTGTTTTGTGCCCCTTTATGAATGTGCGGTTATGCCACCATAGAAATCTTACGGAGAGAGTCTAGAAGGACTGGCCGGGAGCAGGACCGCTGAAGACTAAAGACCTGAACGAGTCCCTCCCCTCTCTCAATGTAGGCGCCCGCAGGCAGCCATATTGAATCAGCCTAGGGCACCTTGCGTATTTTTAACCCGTGAAAACAGGCGTTATTCTGAAACCGTCCAGGCTATTAGCCAAGGCTGGTCGAGGCAGCGGCATGTCGCTGAGCAACGTGTCTGTATCGCTTTTTTTCTATGTTTGTCGAAGTCGTTTCAGCGTATAAAATACGCATTTTAACGGTGGTTAGGCTAAGCAGGGCGGACGCACACGGACGACACAAAAGCAAGTGACGTTGGTCAGTTGCTGCGTGAGATCTGTGCAGTTAATACAGTTTGTTGACTACAGGTCCCTGCGCGTGTTCTAGGCGGTGCCGGCATATCAGAATGTGCCGAATTGGGAGTCTCAACGTCTCGGAATTTCAACCTGTCGATTCTCAACTCTGGTTCGGGTACATCCAATGCGCAAAGCATCCGGGTAATCCAGGTGAAAACCAATCCATGGCTAGGTGCACATGGATATTGTGGTAGTTGAATATGGTGCTCATTTAGTGACTCTATGGGACATGATAGCATGTTGAGGTCGTTTCGGCCACTTCTCCGATCTACTTGGAATGCTTTCAGAGCCTAGGGTATTCGTTTCTCTTCTTCTGCGAATCACGCTCTCTTGCCTGCTGAAATTGGAGAACGTTGCACTGTTGACGTACAAGTTGTCGTCTTGAAAGGGTAGCCAGTTTTTGCAACGCAGACAACCAGAAGGAGCGCGAGCGAAAGCTGCCTTCCAACTATATCAGGGAATATCCGAGCTTCGAGAGTCTAGGTGATGACTTCGTGATGACTAGGTGATTGTAACACGGCGGTATCAGAGGTAAGATTGTGCAAGATAGAGATTCGTTCTTTTATGGCCTTCGCTTGCTGACGCGAAAGCTGCAAGACAGCCCTACTGAAAATAATTCCTGCGGATACCTCAGAGTCCGAGGTCTTGAGGTATCATGGGACATCTGTCATTCCCTCAAAGCTTGAGGTTCTGGGGTTACTTTGGGATTCTGCGGTTACCTCAGAGCTTGAGGCCTTGTGGTTACCTCAGGGCCTGAGATTTCCACATGGCGGACCGAAAGACATGAACAACACCAAGCTGATAACACCACTTCGTGTCATCAGGTTATAAATACCTTTTCAGGCACTGTAATTTGTTCTTCAGTGCCGCACGGGCTCTCTTCATTTTCTTTTTGTTTTGCTCTCGTTGCTCCGCTCTGCTGTTGAGGCACTGGAAGTATGCACCTAGAAACAAAATTCGGTTCAGGTACGATACACAAGAAGGTACGGTGAACAAGAAGTTGAGAGCGTAATTCAGAATCTTAAGTTGAAACACTCAAGCGCTCCAGACAACATTCCTGTAACGTTCTTAACACAGTTTAAGTCATGTTTATCAGATGTGCTAGCCGGTGTTATCAATGATATTTTTACTGAAGAAAATTTTTTCCCAAGAGCTGAAGGTCGCCAAAGTTGTACGCCCCAGTGCATAAGAAGAACGATAAGCTTTAGGTATCTAACTACAGGCCGACGGCGATACTTTCACCGTTGAGTAAAATAATAGAGACATTCCTCGTAAGGAGGCTTACAGATTATTTTGACAAACACAATCTTTTATCTGAATCTCAGTTTGGTTTTCGAAGGGACAGATCTGCTGAAATAGCATTAAGTAATGTTCTTCAGAAAATTAAAAGGTGCATCTATTCTAAGACACTTACTATGGGCATTTTTATAGATTTAATGAAGGCTTTCGATCTAATTGACCACAAACTGTTGCTGCTCAAACTTGAAAGATACTGGATAAGAGGATTACCATTGCGCCTGCTCCGAAGTTACTTGACTGGAAGAAAGCAGTATGTCTCCATTGGGAAATTCCGATCAGATTTGGCTGAGTGCAAAGTAGGTGTGCCGCAAGGGTCAATCTTGGGTTCATTCCTGTTTTTAGTTTTTATCAATCACTTGCCTAACTTCTTAGTCAAAGACTGCACATTGTACGCTGATGACACCAACATATTCGTACAAGGCAGCCCACCTGAGGGCTTGTTTCATCAATCTTGTTCTCAGCAAACTATAATAAACTATAAAACTATACTAAACTATATACTATACTATACAATATACTAAACTATACTGTACAATATACTAAACTATACTATACAATATACTAAACTATAAAAACTATACTGAATCAAACTATGTTGTATTTCACCCTAGCCAACAGTCTTTAAATATAAGTCACTTAATTGTTTGCTTTTCATCGATTGTACTTAAGAGGGTGAACACTGTTAAATTCTGAAGTGTCACGTTGGATGAAGACCTCAGTTGGCACGACCACATATCGAATAGTAGACGGAAATTACTACCAGGGCTGCATGCCCTGGCTAAAACAAAACGTCTTCTTCCAATCAATGCTCTTCGTAAACTGTACTGTGCATTGATAGACTCAGATAACGGCTATGGTCTAGAACTGTATGTGCTCACTTATTGTACTACTCTTCATCCGCTTTTAGTCATACAAAAGCGTGCGCTATGCACAGTACCAAATATTCAACCAGATAGGTCAATCACTTTTGCATTTTCACTACTATCAATCATGGACGCATTTATTCTGACTAGGTACAAGTTTGGCCTCTTTATCCATCGTCTTATTTATAACTCTAATGTTCCTCATTTCATCCGATTAACGCGCTTTAGTTCCATATATTCCTTTAGAAGAGACGATATGTATCTTAGGATATCGTTGCCTCGCACAAACTATGGTAAACAGAAGCTAACTTTTATTGGATCTAAGATATGGAATTCGTTGCCGGTGGAATTGAGGAAGTTCAATAACCCGTTCTTATTCAAAAAGCAATTGAAATTCCTTTGAATGTCACGCTTGTAATGCTGCTGAGCATTTCCATTTTTTTTTCAGTTCCTTGGTATAATTGAGCATATGTTTGGTATTTATCTATCCTTCTTTCTTTTTTACACCTCTGCTTTTTTTACATATTTTGATAATGCTGTTAAATTATTCCCACAAGACGTGCTATTGTATGTTGTCAGTGTTTTGGAACCATGTACATATTTGGGACTACATCACACGCCCGCCCTCGCAGTCCCACATTTAACTCTGTGTGCTTGGTATGTGTAATAAGATATTTAGATTGATTTGATTGATTGATAACCAAATAAATAATGTAAGATAATACACGAAATACCGAATAATGATTACGAAATTGAGTAAGCATCACAGCTTCAACGAAAGTAATTTGCTCCCCGCAGTGACAAAACTATAAAAGCCCATTACGGTAAATTGCCATACTCAAAACGCAGACTGTTGTCACCATTGTCTTACATAGAGTCTCCAAATAAGCGTAGTACTCCATGTATACCAACAATAGCCGTAAACGTTTTGAGCAAGAAAAGATAACGATGAACACTTGTCGTACCAGAAGGATGAACAGTCCTGTGAGCAGTAGTCTCAGGCATGTTGTCGAATGAAAAGCAACAGAAGGACAGATATTTGGTTGTGATAGTATACCGTTCAAGATAGGCAAACACTAAATTTGACCTGCGTTTCTTGCAGTTCCGGCTCACGCCTTGATGTATTTTTTTTCTATCCGCTTTCGTTCGCTGCAGGCCTTGGCGACATCCTCAGTGCCTACCACGCGACATGCAACCTATCTGAAATGCATCGCAGGGAATCTGAAAATACGGTATCACAGATATTGAAAATTCAAAGTTGCATCTACCTCAATAGTGTCACTTTCCATTCATAAGATATAAAAACATATGTTTTCCTTTGAAACGACACATACACACGGACGCACACACATGCAGCAAAATTTATATACAAGAAAATTTACTTCGCGGCACTTCTAGGAAGAAGTTTCAAGGGGTTTTCTTGTCCTCCTTCCGGAAAATAGCGTGCACTGGATATTTTGTGTGGCATCGTTGGCATCCGTGTGGCACTGGATGTGGCATCGTTTTCTTCAGAAAAATTCCTCACGCTGCCCGCAGGAGCAACAACTCGAATGGCGTCAAGAACCTCACGTATACGCACGTCATCGTGACACATTTTAAACAAGCGACATGCGGGACGAAGCAAATACAACGCAGACCACGGAAGCAGACGCGTAACTGCTCTAAGTTGAGGGAGGGGATTCCAAGAACCACGTACAAAAGCGGGAACTTGGTGTACAGCCCTTCCCAAACCAAACAAAGAGAGGGAAAAATAGGGATGCTTCGGCTCGAGCAAAGCCACTGAGTGGAGCTGTAAAAGCAACACCAGCGCATGTTTCCCGCGTTGTCTGAACCCGCGTTGTCCTTTTGTCTGAACTAAACAAAACCAAATGTTCTATCTTTCGTAATTTATTTGCAGAACATTTCATTGCGCCGTACGCAAACCTGTTTGAAACTCATGAAGAAGAAAGTATCGAAACAACTCCTGCTTGCAATTTTCTCTCTCCCTTCTCGGAAAAAAAATACGCCTGAATTAACCGTTTATCCTATATTGTGCTTATTGGGTGTTGGGTCATGCAAAAATATGTGGTGCATTTTCACATGAGTAATGGGATTTATGTTTACATATTAACAAGATTCCTTACACTGGAGAGCTACGAAAGCACACATACCCGGACAGTCCGTCTGCTTTCCAAGTTGGATATGGCCTTGGGTTTTAGTAACATTGCTGCGTAGCAACCGATCATGTGAGCGGTTATTCGAGACCAGACACACATGCACGAAACACTCGAGGCCGGACGCTGTCAAGTGAACTTTGTTTTCTCGCATTCTAGTCTAAATGTAAAACGAACGCTCAGGCGCAGTCTCCTTCGAAGTATCTGCAGGTACACGCGGTTTGGCTAGTATACTAGCCAAATAAGCTAAAACACGCCTAATATTCTCACAGAAACCCGGACACGGACACTGACGACTCTGCATGATGCTCATAGTGTACAAACTCTTCTACGATTATAGTAATACTAATACTGACAATCTCAATTCCTGGGCTGTCCTCGTTTCCAGAGTGTACACTCTAGGAAAAAAAGGCAAAATTTTCTACCCAAGCTGGTAGAACGACAGCTTCTACTCTGTAGTTATACGAAAAAGGTAAAATTGGCTATAGAGTAGAAATGTGGTTGCAATACAGCTCTACCGAGATGGGAAGAAAATTATACCCCTTTTTCTTAAAGTGTACCTTACGTATATGTCTCTGAGGCAATAAACTGGACCTCCATGTAACAAGAATGTACGAGGGTGGTTCCATAAGTTTCCGGCCCGAAGTAGAAAATGCGCGCGAATTTGAAAATGCGATTAAGGACGTGTGGCGCCATCTGTTGGAGGACCGGAGCACCACCCTTAACCCTCTCCATACTTTTGTCGGTTGGAGAGCGGCATTTCAAACAGCCAGGGTGCACTCTTCAGTTAAAATGGAAAAAATCGAGTACCGCGCTCTGATAAAATTCTAGACAAAAGAGGGACTTTCGCCTAAAGAAATTAAAGCGCGACTGGACAACGTATACAGGGAAGCCTCTAGAGGTACACAGCTCGTACACAACGGTAAAAGACTGGGCTAAGCAGTTTCGACTGGGGCGAGAGTCCATTGAAGATGATCCACGCGATTGTCGTCCAGTGGAAGTGGTGACACAAGAAAATCTGTCTCTTGTCGAGGAGGAAGTGCTGAGCGACAGGCGTCTGAAGGTGAAGGAAATCTTACAAAGGCTGGGGCCTTCCAAAACAACCGTTTTTCGCATCATCAGCGAGATCCTTCACATGAAAAAGGTCGGTGCGAAATGGGTGCCACGACTTCTCTTGTCAGTTCAAAAGCAACAGCGCGTCGTCTGTGCCAAAAAGTTTTTGGAGCTCTGTCAAGAGAACGAAGAAGAAATATTGAAATCACAGGGGATGAGAGTATGGAGCTCTACTATGATCCCCTTCCGAAAAAGGAGTCGATGGAATGGCGCAAACCAGGAGAAGCACCCCCAAGAAAAGCCAAAGTCACACAATCCACAAAGAAGATCATGGCAACAATATCTTGGGATTGTCACGGGATCCTCCTCATCGAGTTCAAAGAGAGGAACACCATAGTGAATGAGACTTATTATGCTTCACTCCTGCACCGACTGCGAGACGCCATCAAGGAAAAGAGGCGCGGCAGGTTGAGTCGAGGTGTCCGGTTGCTCCAGGACAATGCCCCTGTCCAAACGGCTTTGATACACCATGTCTTCAGGAAATTTTGTTTCTACTACAACTGTTTGTGCCTTGTTTTACATTACCAAAAATAACCTACCGACTATTACTATATCAGTGGTGTACCGCTGCGTTCAACCAGTTCAACTTTTTCTGGGCATCCTGTAGAGCTTATGCAGCGACTTCACATTACATATAGCTGGTGGACATCAGCCCTTATTTGCAGACAACATTGGTGCTAATACAGTTGTTAGATGAGCTGTGTGGCAGCGTAAAATAGAACACATACCGTGCTTGCATAAAATTTCCGTATGTGTAGCATGTAATGTGTAAACGTAGATGGTGCAGTGGTAGTAAGCCTGCGTTCACACAGGGCAACTTTTCCCAGCAACTCGAAGCAACTCAAACCAACGTAAAACGACGATCTTTCGAGCACTTTCGAGTCCGCGTTCACACGCAGCAACTCGGTAGCTCCACCCACAAGCAACGTCATGGCGACCGGACAATGTGGGCTCGAATCGTACTGGTGGAATCTTTTCTTTAGCTGCTGTTTACCAAATTTCAGTCAGTTTTATTGCCCCAATAGATCATTATTGCCTTCCAGAAGTGGCAACTGGTATGTTTCTGTGAAGTTCGTAATAAAAAGAAAAAGTTATTTCTCAGCTGCACCAGCAGGATTTGAACCCATGAACCCACGAACGAAATCCACAACGCCATCGGGAGTCACGTGGCAATGCTCCCCTCTCTGATTGGCCGTTGCACGAGCAACTTCTGAAGTTTTCGGTCGGGGAGAGATTCGCAGCAACTCTGAGCAACTCGAGTTGCTGGAGGTTTCTGGCTGACAGCAACTCCAAAGTTGCTCATAGTTGCTGGAAAAAGTTGCCCCGTGTGAACGCTGCCTAATAAAAGTTCCTATCCTGATTGTGTCTGCTATTGCTGAATGTATCTACTCTCATGAAACACTACACAATTAGCACATGCATAGTTTGACTGATCACCGATGGTTGTATCTGTTTTTTAGTTCCCTTTGATTCTGGTTCCACATGTATAAGGTTGTATGCCAGGTTTTAGTGTCACCAACCACAGCACTCAGCAGTGTCAGTTATTAGCTGTCTTGTATTTCAGTTATTGTACTATGTGAGCTAAATGCCAGCATTTCAGCTGTGTCTTTGACACATATGCAATTGGGCCCACATCCTCAGTGCAGCCTGCGCAGCTGAGGACGCTCGGTCCAGGTGGCGAGTTGGACAGGTCTTTTACGAAGGCAGATTTGTGCCTGTAAACGAAGAAGCATTTGGATTCAAATAGTACAAATTACTTTCTTTTCTTGTATCGCAAAATATAGGGCATGTTGCCTCACTACTGGGGCTTTTACCTCTTTTCAGGCACCTCAACCAGTGTCATCAAGCCTATGTAACACCTATAAGGCGGCAATAAACTACGCGAGGTGGTGCCGTTAGTTTGTGTCTCTCAGTCTCGAGGTTAATTATGGATGTATTACATATTATTGAAAACATGGTTGAACAATAAATGTGTTAAACAACAAACACTAATCAAAACAAAACTAATCAGAAATAAATACGTGTGCAGAGTCCGCTGCAGTGGAGTGCGCACGACTGTTGTTAATGCTAGCTGTTCACATTTGCGATGTGCTCAACACTAAATACCTAAAACACAAATTCTTGCGTGAAACAAACATATTCTTAAGCAAACAATAAGTCATTTGATGGAATAAATTACGGCCAGCCCGTCGCGTCTGTGGACCATGAAATGCAAAGTAAATCAGAATCACTTGAAAGCGCGAAGCTGTTGCACAAGTTGAAACAAGGCAAAGCAAAACATTAGACCGCCCAGTCTTTTCCATTGATAATTCGCACAAACTGATCGAGCAACAAAGGTAGACAGTTTCCAAAGATCACAGTCGCATCTCACAACGCACTTGCTTTCTTCTCCGATTGCCGACATGTAAATATAAGTTCCAACGCCAGGCAACTAGCACACACCATTGCTGACGGAGATGCAACGTTGCGATGAATCGCTAGGGGGTCGCGTGTCTCGTCAGCAAAAAGCCTCATTGCCACGGATGTGGGTGGGTGCTTGCGTTGCTTGTTGTGACAGGCTGCTGAGCAGAAGACGGTTACATTCGGCCACGAAGTACAACTCACATGTTATACGTGCCAGCGCCAGTGCAGCAAAAGATTCACACACAAAGAGCAGTTCAATTTTGCGTGTCATTCGAACGCCTGCAACGAAGAGAAACGTAAAACCTCAGCATCAGCACCTCAGTATTGGAAAGACGCGACCATAAGCCATGTGAGTGCTACGGGCAGGCGCTAAAAATCGCAGCTCGCGGGCATTGCTTGGCATTGCGCAACACCGGTGACGTAACGGGGGCCAGCATCATAGCCCACATAGTTGCTCCATCCACAGGAGAATGCGCGTGGGAGAGGATGAATGCGAAAAAGAAACTTGAAGCGCGCGCTTCTCATAGAGCTGAGCGACTTCGCCCGAAAAAAAAAAAAAAACATAGCTTATTAGAATATTAGGCTAACCTTTTCAGCGACTTCCATCTTTCATCATTAATTTCTAGCATATTAGTTTCTCGACAGGGAGAACCGTTTGCAGCCAAAACAAATATGTGGGGTTCGTGAAATTTCGTAATCCCTTTAAATGTTTGATGGCGCTGTCTCGCTAGTGTTGCATGACCGCCGACAAAAACAGGGAACACGGACTGCTGCGACAGCCGACAATGTCTACGGGACCAGTCCCTAAAAGTGTCTCATTTATGTGTCATGCTTTGTGTTTCAGTGTGACAAGGCTTTTAGTGAGTATGCCGTTCCACAGTCGTCGCTCTTTCTCAGAATTGCGCAGATTACTCTCGAAAAAAAAAATGGAAGAGCGGAACAGCGTAAAATTCCGAATTCGCCGACACAATAATGTCCGAACAACAACAACAACTTTATTTTTGACCTTGGAGAGTGGGGAGTTTCATCGCCACAGGCGATACTCTACCCCATTGCTGGTGCGAATGTGAGAAATAAAATAACGAGCCCCGTCACAATAACGATGCCGAATAACGCCCTCCGGTTATGCAAAGATACATTATCTGGAAGCTTTGAACGTGTTATACTGTAGAATAAAAGCCGCAGATACTTCCCTCGGCAGCAGAACCTGCCACGTATATATTGATTTCGTTTCTCCTATGAACAGTCCACTGCTACAAATAGTTAACTACAGGTTTTCCCGTCGATTCTAGTCCAAGTGCCACCTGAATTAGTCCAGGTGCCATCCGAAATAATCCAAGCGCCATTCAATTTAATCCGGGCGCCATCTGAAAAATCCAGATGCTATTCAGTTTAATCTGGGTGCCATCTGAATTAATCCATGGTGTTTTTAAGCACTATAACCGTCTGTTCACACGAGGGACATCTGTGTAGAGTACTTTAGTGGAAGAAAAAGTAAAAAAAAAAACTGCTGATGGAACTGAAGTTGCGCCGTGTCTTATGTGGAACATTCTCACGACGCTGAGATATTGGGAGTTGGAGCGGAAGTATAGCAAACGACGGCACTGGTGCTGTCGTCTGCTATAGAATATCTGATATAGAATATCTGAACTGCAGGATATTCCGCGCAGTTAGAAGAGCGCGAAAAGGCGTCACTCGCGTAGCAGACGACACTACTGGTGCTGTCGCCTGCTACAGAATGTCTTCTAACTGAACTGAAGGATGTTCCGCGCGGTTAGCAGAACGCGAAAAGGCATGATGCTCATAGCAGACGACACCAGTGTTGCTGTCGTCTGCTAAGGAATATCTTGTGACTCTGCTGCAGTATATTCTCTGTGGTTTGAAGAGCACGGAAAGACATCCCGCAGCTTAGTCACAAGACATTTCGTAGCAGACGACAGGACCAATGGTGTCGTCTGCTATGTGAGTTATGCATTTCGTGCTCTTCTAACCACGTGGAATATCCGGCAGCTCAGTGGGAAGACCGTCTGTAGCAGACGACAGCATCAGTGGTGTCATCTGCTATGGGAGTCATGCCTTTTCGTGCTTTTGTAACTGTGTCGAATATCCTGCAGCTCAGTCAGAAGATATTCTGTAGCAGACGACATGACCAATGGTGTCGTCTGCTATGCTTCCGCTTTAAAGGTCAGCTCCGGAGGAAACTCACTGCCACAGATTACAACAAAAACTCGCAGGCTCAAAGGTTGATGCCTACTGAATGTACTTCCAAAATAGTTTGGGCGAATACCCTGTATTTACTGCGAAATCTGTTTTTTGGTTTGCCGTCCGATCGTCCGCTTGAACAGCTGACGTCACGCTCAGCTTTCGCTTTGGCTCCTCTTGGCTTGTTTGCTGGCTCGCAGTTTCGCAATCGCCAGCAATCGCAACTCGTCACTCGTCAGGCTGAAAGCGAAATCGAGAGTCGTGTACATAGGGGCACCTTTCTCCGCGTCTTAATTTGATCATCTTTTTACTCCGGCTAGTCAGTATACACAACCTCATCTATGTTGTCACTTTGTGAGAGATGCAGCGTGAGTGAATTATGAGAATGCCGTGCTTCTCGCAGTACAAGCAGGTACGCTACTAAGAAAGATGTTCCGTGCCAGGTTCCCAGTTGATATTGTGCGTGATTGAGTGGTACGAAATCAGTGGTGGAGTGCTCTGAACTTATCAAGGCAACTGTCGTGTGTGCTCGAAGCATTTTGCATGAGAATGTTACAAGGTCGTTCACCTGACGGCCGATTTGGACTGTAAAAGTCGCTGGAAAGGGATGCGGCACCTGCCTCGTTCGACGACAACAAAGAGGCGAGGATAGCAACAAAGGACCAAAGTTGCGGGTAAGTGTCCGCACGAACTTGCACTATGGCTTGCACACAATGTACACATGTGAACGACGCATGTAAAACTACGCAGTTTCTCAGAGAAGCTGGTTGAGAAATTACATGAGTTTGGAGAAGTGTGAGCTTGGGCACAGGGAAGACAAAACAGTCACAGCAGCTGAAATCAGCAACAACTTAGGAGTTCCTGTTTTGAGACACTCTGTGTCTGTCTGGACTTCTGTGTGATCACATTCAGCCTTTTCCCAACTATGGAACCACACCATATACTGCATACATGGTGGCATATTGTTATTCCTCTTTAAAAGCCGGGCTGTGTCTGTGAGTGCCGTGTATTCAAGTTGTAATGTAAAGTTATTACGTGCCAGAAATTCCATTCTGTGCTTCTATACTAATGAAGTTGACTCCAGCAACTGAGTACCTTGACCAGCAAGGGATGACGATCAGCATGCTCGTCACAGATTAGCAGAAATACGTGAAGTCATGAGAAAGACTCATCTACCTGTGAATCATCGTTTTGACACATGGCACATTGCAAGAGGGCCACATTTGATTTGTAGCACACCGTCATAACACATATGTATGCTGTCCGTCGGTTGACAACAGACACATTTCCTATTAGAAGGGGTATAGCTGGGGGCAAGCTATGCTGTCAACATTGTTGATCACATTTTGTAGCTCTTAAATATGTAGATGCTTTTTTGCACTTTTCCTAACAATATTAGCCTTAACGGGTATAATTATAATTTCTGCTTCTCCTTTCTCAGGCCCCAGGAAAGAGGTACATACAGCAGCACTGGTGAAGCAACGTCTGGTGATACAATAATGGTGCCACAGTATCGTGAACATGTACATGTGTGCGCGCGTGGACAAGCAATGATAATGGCAACCTGTTTCCGGTAAAATGGCTCATGGTACTCTGGCATGTCATGGACATTTGGATCATAACGTTGCTTCACATATTCATGAGCATCAAAGTCACCATGCAAGATGTGCACATCAAGACATTGGGAAGCTGCTTTGGCCCCACGAAGGTGATTTACAGTATTTCAAGCTAGCAGCGATTACTAAGCAATTGTCCTGCATTCCTCACTTACAGGAACTGGAACAATCGAAGTGCTGTAGGGAATAGTGGGTGTACTTCCCCTTCTGAAAGACATCCCGCCATTGTGTGCACTAAAAGTTTCCTTGTCTCAGTGCTGTTACTCGGTCGTGTATCTAAGTATGTCACGGTAAGTAGGTCATGTATCACTTCCACCTTATCTGTGTGCCACATATTGTATCTACACATAAGGAATGTGTGTGAGAAAAGTACTGAAACAGAGAAATGCATTGCTTCTTTACTGCACAAGCCTGTTCTGTCTGTTTTAGGAATTCTAATAATGCTAATTTTCATGTCAGGCTATGTCCAGAGGCTCTCCAGGTATGTCCAGAGGCGCTGCTTGATCTCTGTGGACGATAGCTGTTCATGAGCCCCCGAACAGAAGGAAGAGACTACACAAGGGGGGCTCACCGCAAGAGTTACAGTGAATGAGTCAACGCTAACAACTCTGCAAGGCATTAAATGCAAGTTGACAGCAGAAGGGCTTCAGCGAACATGTACAAACAGTCGCATACCTAGGATTTTTAGTTTTTGGCATTTCATTCACCATTAATCGGTGGCTTCTGTAGAAGCGTAGGGGATGGGGAAACAAACACAAGATTTCGGAGCACACAGTAAGTGGTACTCCATGTTCCTTAGCCATTTTGACTACATGAAGTGCCAGCGAAAAATCAAAGGGGTTGGGACGCTTTCATAGACGTGGTTTGTTACATCGTGGGTGCATCATGCATTGCGCTCCATAATGCTGATCAATCTTTTTTTTTTCATGTGCCATACTTCGCGAGATAAAAGTTCTCAAACAGATGCGTGACTAACGCACGAATGTCAAGGACCTCATAGATACAGCCAATTCCACTGATAGCCCTGAGGTCTGTGACGTCAGAGCTGCTTGACTTTTGCTATTCAAGGTGCCCATTTTCTACGCTCTATTCCAACCTTGGTTTGTAAAACACACATTGGTACGAAGAAGCCTTTATGTTCATGTGGGATGGTGGTGTTGCAACCCCTTTCACTGGTTTGTGGGGAATGACCTCATTCTGCACCTAAGACTTACCACAGAACACCTCAACTGACACCTGTATTCTGTCCATCTTGCAGTGTGCTTGTTTGCCTGTTGCGAGGGATTATGGGGGAGTCAGATAGTTTTATGATCTCTGTGTATTCAATAAAATTATGGTCTATTCAGTGTTACGTGTAAAATCACAGTATCTGTGGAATGTGTGGAGATGTGCATTGATTCAAGAAGTAAATCGGCTCCTGAAACCAGCATGCAGATCCAGATGTAATACTGGTGTCTTTGACATATGGAAGCAACTCATCTTCATTTCTTTTCTATTTTTTTCTTTCTTTTTTGTGGTTGATTAATGTGATGGCTCGTGGCTGCACTGCACTAGTAAACCAGCCGAAATAAGGTGCAGGGTATCCCTGATAATTACACTTGCATGGTGTCCTTGTACTGTGCAGTCTATTTTTGTTTTCGTTTATTTTTTCCCTCCTTTCTTTTTCTGTTCAGCTCTCATAAGCCACGTATGCCCTCATGTAAGTATCTTGTTCTTGTATCTGCTGCTTGTTCTCTCGACAGTGTAAAATTTCGGCAAATACGTTCATCGCGAATCTACACTAAGGTTGTCATTCAAGCCCAATTCTTACGTACGTACCTGCAGTGTGTATACGACAACATTGCGTTGCCAAACACAACTCGTTCACCCGGTTATATTGCCAAGAAATGTGATTGCTGCTCCTGTAACGTCAAACGCCAGGTATTCGAGAGCGAGAATGATATGCGCAAGTGATGCAGCAGTGGTGAGCCGTAACTATAAGAGAGTGAAGTCTTCAATTAAGCGATGAATTGACTTACTTTATCAAAGACACCTACAATGCGAATAAAAATATCTTTCGTATGTAGGCGTAGCACAGTTCCGTTGACGATATACGTGACGTTCATTGCGTTCTTAGCCAGTCTGCCGCTGGCCGGAACGCGACAGCATAATTGCACGAATCCTAACTGCACAAATGGTATCAACAGCGTGTTTTAGCATTGGCAGATCATGCCAAATATTAAAAAAACGATGCGATCAAGAAGCCTACGTCGATCGAGCAGACGCTCCCTGCCACCATCGCCTGTTTACATTCCCGTATGCTCCGTAGAGAGGGAGGGAAGTCTTGAGGAACACTGATATCATTTACGTCGGCGATATAGACCGCGTGAACAGCTGCCGTCATAAAAATGGCGGCCCCCATGGTTAATTTACGATTATTTAAAATATGGGGCTGTACTGTGGAAATGAAGGGTGCTTTCAGACACAGTTCGATATGGGCTTCCAGAATATTGTTACAGTTTCAAGAAGTCACGGTATCTCCGGAGCTGACCTTTAACTCTCGATATCTCGGTGCCGTGCGAATGCTCAACATAAGACGCAGCAGAATTTAAGTCCCATCAGCAGCTTTTTACTTTTCCTTCCACTACATGCCTGCAGATTATTCTGCGGGGATGTCCCTCGTGTGAGTACACGGTTATAGTGCTTAAAAACACGATGAATTAATTCAGATGGCACCCGGATTAAATTAAATAGCATCTCTATATTTTCAGATGGTGCCGAGATTAAATTGAATGGCGCTCTGATTATTTCAGGTGGCGCCTGGACTAATTCAGATGGCACTTGGACTAAAATGGACGGGAAAACCTGTAGTTTATATCATTGTGTATGGGTGTTCGAATTGGACGTCTCTCCTCTTAGGTGGAGTACCTCGAACCGCCCTTATGTATTCTGCGGTCATTACGTTTCAGAGGATTTCCACAACTCCTCGTTTTCTCGTGCCTTCTGTAGAAAGAGGAGTTTCTTCTTTGTGGTTTCTTACTAAGCGATACAACCTATAACATCGCGTTTTCCCGAGACACCAGTGTGAACCAAGCTTAGCAGATGGAGAAAGGGATGGGATACGCTGAGTTCGACAACACCAGCCGGACACAACGCTCAAACTCTCAAAACGCAACAAATGTCCTTCAGCGTATGGTCATCGTCATGCGCTAAAGGCCATCCGTTGCACAGGATCATACATTATCACACCATCGCCTCCCCTCGGCAATGAAACAGCCCAATCATTATCGTCAAAATAAAGTTGTTGCGAACAAAGTAGGGCTTTGTGTCTTTGGTGTTCCAGCCTCAGAACATCAATTTCCAGCGTCATCAAAAGTTGTTATATTATCACGCCTATATTTCTGGAAAGCCAGTGACGCATGCCTTTTCGGAACAATTAATACAGTTCCGTGAGTGTCACAGAAACGTATTCAGATGGGGTAACTTCGCCAATAATCCTGACGGTTTCCCTGGTACAGGGAGCAATCAGTGAAGACTACTGAGGGATGCTCGGATGTTCTCTGTGGTGGGTTGCTCTCTCGGACTACAAAATCGCAAAGCAAGAGGGTTACCACACACCCCTCTATCCCCTCTTTCCTCCCCTCTTCTCCCTCCAACTGGGGGGGGGGGGGTTATATGTTTATTAAGAAAAAAGAAAGGGAAGGGAAGGTCCAATGGGTGTACCGAGCTGCCAATACAGAGCTGCGCGACCGCACCTTCCACCCTACATCACAGAAACGCTTACGCCAGTCTTCCATTTTCGAAAGATCGGGGGAGAAGTGATGCTGTTCGGGATGGTGCGTGGTTATGAGCGTGCCATGCAGTCTTAAAAGCCTAAGCGTTGCTTAGGAGCTGCCTTAAGACTTCCAGATTTGCGGTGTGTGCGTCAGTGTCCTAACAGGTTTACGTTACGATACGTTATTACGTTCAACGATTGCCTTTTCAACTGTCCCGTGATAAGTTGCCACCATGTTATTCCAGATATATGGCAAGAAGAAGAGGTGCACGCATTCCAGAACGTTCTGAATTCGGCGGGCATATCAAGTTGGCCGTTGTGGCCGCCTACCGAGCAGGCATCCGACTGGCAACACCTGTACGCCTCGACGCGGGTGGGACTTAACATGGACTACTCGTCGGAATCCAATCTAGTTTCACAGCTTTTCAACTTTATCGTGATGAGGGATCTGTTATTCCCTGCGAAATACGCTGCTTTTGTAAGTACTGCACGTTTCGATGTCAAACAATGACTTAGAACAGGAGAGATACTTTGAACTTAGCGATATTCCCGTGGCGGGTGTGAAATGCATCACTTCTCTCATTGAGCTGCGTCTAAACAAACGATTTTGAGTGACGAGAGCGTGGAAATGTCGTATTTCTAGCTCGCACTTCTCGCTCGACTATATCCGAACCAGCGAGCCATTCTGTACGAGCGTCAAAAATCGGCAACGCGAGCTTGAAATCACCATCTCGCCGCTATCTGCAGCCTCTTGTCTACTCGAGTTTCGATTTCGCTTCCAAGATGACCGAGTTTATAAACAAACGAAAACGAGAGCGCATGCTGGCACATGTAAATTTAATACAGCTAGTAGTTGCGATAATTTTTTTTTGCGCTCACTCAATCACACAAATTAATGAATCCCTCGGACAATTTCACGCAAATAATTGTTTGTAAATGTGTCAATAAATTCACTCCAGAATCCCCCAAGGGCCCAATATCGCAGCAAACAACGAAAGCACCAACATGGCTCGCTGATGCTTTGTGAGTGCAGAACCGGTTACATAAAGTTTGGATAATTTGATAAAATTATGAAAAACGTAAGCAACGCCGCCAAAAGACACAAACGGTATTAAAAGCTGTCATTGCAGAACACACAAATATGTCCACAAACTTGTGCGCGCGGTATAGATGCGCCGAGAAAAGAGAATTCTTCTTTCGCGAGTACGCCTTCGGGAACAGAGGCAGCGGTCGCGGTTACGGTAAGCGATAGCCAGGGCTTCAAGTCCACGTCTACGCGTCGCTTTCCAGCTCTCGCTCTAAAACTCGCTCGTTATATGAATGTAGCATTATTCACCACGAGGACTGGCGGTTGTGGTGCCTCTGAAAGAGCTCGTCGTTGTCGGTCCCACAGAGGTGCGCAACGTCACAACTTACACTCTGGGGAAATGTGCTTCATGGGCCGACTTCTAAAGGAACTGCACCGCCGTACGTCTGAAAGTGTTTGAGGAAAACCCAGGAAAGACAGCCAACAGCGCTGTTTATTTGAAGTCCCGAACAACCAAAATGCTTTACACGTACTGTCGCGTTATATTTGGAGCGGGCTAACTTCAGACATACCGATAACGCCTGCTATGCCTGCGTTCAAGACTGGGCTCTGGGTGTACTTTAATCGAGAGAACGGCATAAACGCAGGCAACTGTTGAACAAACTCCACGACCATAAACTTGAGCCATAGGCAAACTTACACAAGGACAAACACACACCAGCTCAAACAGATGTCATGTGTTTGCCCATCGCTCATATTTATCATCATGGAGACTAACCGCCTCCTCCGTGTCACGACCACAAGTCATAACTTGCGGCTCCAGCTCACTCGTGCCTCGCTGATTTCCGCTCAACAACAACAACAACTTTAATACGAGTTGATGACCGGGAAGTTTCATCGCCAGGGGCGATACTCTACCCCGTTGCTGGTGCTGATACGGGGAATGAAATAATGAGTCCGTTCACAAAAAGGATCGAAGTCTTATGGTGCAGCTTTGAGGGTAGAACGTTGGTGGGCTGGATGTGGCCAGGGACCAAGCAATTTTGTGAGAGAGAGGGGGCGAGAGTCCTGCTCGTTAAGGGATCCGGAGAGTACGGTTCGGGAAGGTTGGTAGGCGCTGTCGGTCTGTTCATTGCCAATGACGCCGCAATGGGCTGGAACCCATTGGAGAACCAGCCTGTGCCCTGCTTCGCAGACAAGTTTGTAAGCCATTAATACGTCCATAACAAACGGTGCGGACGAGCCTCGCATGGCACAATTTTTGATTGCATGCAGTGCACATGTTGAGATACGACTCAATCCCGTGGGGTAATGTGAATGATGCGCTGTAGAAAGAAAAGTATGGCCTAGAGTTCCGCAGCTGTGGATGAGGTTTGATGCGGGAGGCGACGACCTACCACTACGCCTTCGAATGGAATGACGACTGCCGACGCGGACTTGCCATTTCGAGATGCGCCATCGGTGTATGCTGCGGCAAAAGTAGAAAACTTCACGTCTACCAGAGCACAAAAATGGGATCAAAGGACTTGAGGGGGAACGCGATCTCTGCGGTCCTGGACGTCTGGAAGACTTGCGAAGGTGGGTGGCACATGCAGAGACCAGGGGGCGTTCGGCGGTGTGACGTCCTCAGGTATGAAGCCAGTGAAAGCCTGGCGTGTCCTCTGCGCTACGCGATGGAAATCACTATCAGGACGATATCGAATTTTCCTGAGGAGCACAGGGGTGACACAAACCCGCAATTGTTGTAACTACCCTCAAGCGGGTGCTTTCGGCGAAACTGCCATCTTGTCCTGATCTTGTCCTGTCATAGAAATCGTCATTTTGAGATCATGTGTCTTCTTTTACATGTTGTTTTGCCGCTTACTGACATATTTCCGTCGTCATAAAGTCAAGAAATGAACGTATTTTGCCAGCGTGAACTATGCGGTGTTTCTTCCGCCACTTGGTAGCCAATTTCTCCTTAGTTTGAGTACATCGCATTGGCTGAGTGGGTCTTAACGCTCGGTCGTCATAACATCTTTGAAAGTCGTCAACAGTACGAGGCCTTATGTGCAAAACTGCGCGTTTTACCGCGAGATTATGTGATAAAAAGAATTACCGTGATCGAAAGACATCCAAAGCGTTGCGCAGAAACTACAACTGCAGCGTTTACAAACGGTCAGGCCGCCGATCACGCGCGCCGCCATCTTTAAGGTCACGTGTGCCTTGACGTGTGCTGTGATTTGCAACCAGGACCTGTCCAGGATGCACTACGTTCGCCCAGCACGCTTTCGTCTACGGAGCAATACATTGGATGCCACCCCTGTGCTGAGGAGCGGGTGACGGGGAATGTGCGCACGCAAACTGAGGAAGTGTTGAGCCGTTTCCAGCTCACGGAGGACCTCCACCGGGAGTTTACCAGCTTCAGCTAGGACTTCCCGTGTTTCAGCCATTCTTGGAACTCCAAGGCAGCGACGAACGCTTCGGGCAAACGGGGTCCGACGGGCATTTAACGACGTTGTAGAAATCCAGTGCAAGATTTGAAGGCTGTAAAGCACAGTCGCCCTCACCGAAGCCGCGTGAACGGCTAGAAGGGAGCGCTGAGCCCCATCCTAAGCCAGAAAGATTGTGAATTGCATAAAGCCATCGCTCGACTTTGGTTTCAAGGCGCCTAATATTGCAAGGCCGGTGCCGGTTCAAGTCCAGGACAACACGAAGGAAGCGATGAGAAGGTACAGGCTCCAGCTTCTTTGCACCAACCCAAAGACAGAAATTTCTCGTAGCCTTGTGAGTGAAAGGGAGCTCAACGCAGTTTTCGGGCGAAAGGTCCATTGCAAGTCACGTGAGCTAGAGATGGACATTATTTAAAGGAGCTATGAAAGCACTTTAATCACTAGCATTTTTTAAACTAAGTGGTTAATAAGCATATTAAAATGCACCATGCGAAGTAATACTATCAACAGGTGCATAAATATCGCAGAATTCGATTTTGAAAATCGCGACAGTGCGCAACGGTGGCAATACCCGGAACGAGCCGTCGAGGCGCTTGCGTCATTTTGACGTCAGAAAGGTGGAGCGCCCGATTGGTTTCGAAGAACGTCGTCTGCTATTTTTCACTCGGAACCCCGCCGCAAAGGTGGAAGAAGTTTCTTTTGCTTTTTCTTTTGTTTATCAGATACACTAAACGAAGACTGGTCTAGAGACACTGTTCAAGGTTTGACCGTGAGTTTGTAGAGGCCTCCTCATTGAACTCCCCGAGCGAAGTCAACAGAAAATCGGTGAACATCTCCCCACTTGACCTTGCTTTCCCTAAAGCGACCTTCCGGAGTAGGTGGATTATGAAAATAAACTTCAGGTGCCAGTTGAACGCTGTTCTGTCCGTGTCTGTGTTTTGTATGCTGTTCGTTATCGTGATGACTGTTTCTCGTAGTGTTGTTGGTGGCAATACGTATAAACACAGTGCGGCACTAAGCGCTGCTTCACTTCACGCCTCGAAATGATCGCTGCATGGCTATGACCACTAATTCCGTTCGCTATGTCATTATATCAATATACGCTATATCTGTAATTCGCTATGATCACTAGTGCCCGTCACTTTGACTAGCAACTTTGTTAGCCATTCAGTTAATTCCTTATTCAGCTGGAGGAGTGTTCTTGCCCATACGTTGTCAGATATTACGTTATTACGTTAGATACGTTGTTATTTGATTTGATCGCATGTTGGTAGGTTACCATGAGCTTATATTTGTATAGTACAAGATCTATACAAATATAAGCTCATGGTAACCTACCAACATGCGATCAAATCAAATAACATGAGTTTTCTTAACATATTAAGATTGAGAAAGCCCACGCCTACATATAACTTTCGTACGGCGTACGAATGGGATATCCCTTTTTCCAGGACGACCTATGGGGACCAGAGGGTTGCTTATCAAACGCCGCTTTTACTCTCATGTTATCCAGGTCTCGTAACCTATGGTAAGAAGCAGCTTCGCGACATCTTTCAATCTTAATACTTGTTGTGTGCTTTGCTGTGCCCTGCTTTTTATCTGTTGTAAATCATCGAAAAGAGTTAATACCAGCTTGTGTTTTTGTTCTTACTGTTGCTGTTTCGTAACCCTATCATTGTTATTGTTTTTCTTTTTCTTTTGCTATCAGAGTGTAGATGCCTTATGTTGGGCTTTCAGATTATGTGCGTTCAGTATTAATATTCAAATGCATGTCAATGCCACTGCCAACTGTAGGAGCTCGGGACCTCGTCAAGCTGCCCCGAGCAGCTTTTTGCCCCGAGTCTCCGCACTGTTACAGGGGGAAATAAAGATTTGATTTGATTTGATTTGATTTGAGATACAATCCAGTGAAATCTATCGCAATATGCCGTCGCCGGCACATCGTGGCATCAGGAGTTGAACATTCATTGCCTGAGTTACACACCAACATAGCCAAGCAGTGTCATAAGACCACCACAATTTATGGTCAACTTACCAACCATCGAGCTAAACGAGAATTGGCCGATGCAGACTACAAACGTGGACGAGGCAGACACGCTAGTTTGAGTTCATCCGTGCTCGGCACCATTTGTTTTGTCACCATATAGTGCATCAGTTTTATCCAGCATATATAGTGACCGACAAAGCCGGTTAAGTTTGCGTCCGACGACATATCAGCGTGCACTGAAAGAACACGTGACTAGCGTAAATTTTAGCTGACTATAAAATGCACATGTTGCGCGCGGAAAACTGCCAACGGCAAACTGTGACTAACCCACCCATAATATTGCAAGCACACAACTAACCAACCAACATGCCGCCCTGCTAAGCCAAATGGCTTCTAAATGTGTCTTTCGTTCGCTAAGGCGACTTGAACACATATAGAAAATTCCTGATTTAGAGAGAGTGATGTTAGGTTCTTAATCGCGGCATAACATCTTACGAAGCAGCAGTTCCCCTTTTCCTTGTTTCCAGAACACGAATTTCGAGAACGGGGGTTTCACGACCATGAATATCGAGGTCCTCCCTGATTCATCCCTTGACAGAGAGAAAGCAGGGTGAAAGAAAACGGAAAGAAAGAAAAGAAAACCAGTCAGCACTGACCCGGATAGAAGCGCGGTCGCCGCTTTCAGCTTTTATTACGTCACCAATGACGTTTTTTTCTTTCTCCTCCTCGTTTGACCCGGAGGAGCGAGTCGAGTGGGAACACGCGCGGCGATATTCAAGTGTCTTTCTACGAAAAACATCGCGCACAGAGAAAATTTTCGCGTTAATCATCAAGTTAAGTTACCTGCTTCCACAACAAGTTCGGAACGGAAAATTTTTGAGATGGCTTTCAGAGCTCCTTTAAGGCTACCTGCAAACGGCACTGAATGGCTGGTCGTGACTTGCTTACTGTCCAAAGGGCAACGTCATCGGCATACACAGAGAATGCTACTTTCCGAGGAATTATCTATTTTAGGCCTGCCATTACCACATTAAAGAGTGTATGTTCTGAACGCTTCCTTGGGGTACGCCTTGATGAACAGGGTGGGGTGCTTAGGGCTTTGACCGTTGGATGTGTGGACAGCGACGAGTTCGGTTCGTGAAGAAACCGTGGAGCCACCTGAAGAGTCGACTAGATAGTCCAAAAAATTGCAAGGCGTGGAGCACACAAATGTGTGAGACGTTATCCTATGCGCGCTGATGTCCAGGAAAACCGATACAACGATGCGCCGAGCACGAGCACGAGCATGTTGGACTGTAGAGACTAGGACGAGAACTGGATCGATGGAACTTCGGTGGGGTCGAAATCCAGCGGTTTCTTGAGGGAACACTCCTCGTTTTTCGAGCCACCAGTCGAGGCGATGCAAAACCATTCTCTCCATCAGTTTTCCCATACAGCTTGTCAGGCTCACAGGGCAAAATGCGGATAGGGTATTTGGGGGTTTGCCTGGTTTTAGGATGGGGACAAATAATGCCTCTTTCCAGGTAAGTGATCGATGTCACCAAGACTTATTATAAACATGAAGGAAAGCTCCTATAGTGACCGGTCGTCAAGGTTTCACATTGCGGCCTAGGTGATTTTATTGGGTCCCTGGGACGATCGCAGATTCACAAGTTTCAACGCAGTATTCAGCTCGATTATAGTAAAGTCGAGGTCCATAACCTTCGGTGGACGGGGACAGTCTTGGTGAATTTCTGTCATCAAGCTCTAGACAAAACTGCTGTGTACCGCAATCGTCCCAGCAGTCGCCGGTGTCATTAGGACGACGGGGAAATCTGTCGCTAGCGTAATTTCGTCTACCGTCTTCGTCGAATTGTCGTCCAGATCTTTGTGGCGCGGTCAAACGGCGAAAGGTGTTGACAAAAGTTACACCAATGCTTCCATTCTTCATCCCTAAGTTCTCGCGTTACCTTAGCTTTCATCAGGCGGTATGCTACAATGTCAGGAAGTTGCCGAATTTGGCGAACCGTTCTCTCTGCTCAGCGACGTAATGCTCTAACGTGGTTAATTGCTGGAGAATAACCGACGTGACCTGTAACCCTTTTAGACAGGACCACCGCGTCCTGCATGGCGCAACGAATGTCTTGCGAGAGGGCCTCTGGGGACATACCGGTGTGCACAAATGTTCGGAGGTTGGCATGAAACAGTCTCTAGTTCGTAAAAGTAATCGGCCCAGTAGCGGGTCAGACAGGCAGTCTATCGTGTGAAATATAGAGGGGAAAGTTGTCGCTACCTCGGGTGTCGACATCGGTAGCCCACAACAATTGGCGAATCATGTCTGCTGACCACCACGAAAGATCCAGGACATCGAGTGACGCTGGTGATCGCATATAAGTTGCCTGTTGGTTGTTAAATAGGCACATGTGAACAGTCTCCAATGCTTCCAACAACCTCCTTCCCCGTCCGTTCGTTCTACGGCTTCCCCAGGCCGTATGGTGAGCATTGATGTCACCCAGTACAAGAGTTGGGGATTCCGGTGAATTGAATAAGCGTTCGAGGTCGGTTCATGGAACCTGTGCCGCGGGACGTTGATAGATGCTGACGACTGTTAACATCATGTGCCCAAGCCGTATCTTGCAAGTGACATAATTATAACAGCGATGACAAACGGACCCTATGGGTGCGGCAACGAGGTCACTACGAACGTATAACGCCCTTCTGCTCTCAGAGGACTGATGAGATCGATAGACTGCATAACCATTAACGCGATGTGCAGCATCTATGCCATGCTCCCATGCAGCTGTGAAAGGGAACTTGTGCTTATATGGATGATATTTAAACTCAGGGAGCTTCTTGCGTAGGCTGCACGGATTCCACTGCATTGTTATGGCCGTTCTATACAATTCCATCATGCGGAGGTGACGATAATGCCTCTAATGCCAGAAGCGCTTGAACCTTAGGCAGATGTGACGCACCACGAAATGCAGAGATAATTGCCTTGACTGCCGTGAGTACCGCAGACAAGAGTGTCAGAGAAGGCACAGCTTTGGTGGTTGATGGTGGTAACTGTCTTCTCGTGCCTGATGGATCTGTCATAGCGGCGTAAGTGCGTGTAGTCTGCCTTGATGGACGAGGGTGTGTCTGGTAGCTGGACCTGATGGGCTTCGCCGCGATGATGTTCTGCAACCTTCGTTCGCCTTGTGCAGACCGAGGTGGGAGAGTAGGAAAGACGTGTTCATTCGTACCAGACGTGACGATGGCATTAGAGCCCCTGGCAGCGGTAATGCCACCGTCCAAGTGGATATCCCATCTTGATGTGTTTTTGTGACGGTGGTCTTCACGGGACATAAAGACAACGACACAAGATAGCCGGATTTATAGTTAGCACACATTGGCTCTCTCTTATTGTTACAGTCTGATCGGCGGTGAGCCCCAGCTCATATGCCATACCTAGTAGCACCTCGGCAATTTCGAGCAATATGGCCAAATCGTTGACAGTTATAGAGCTGCATGGGGCCTTCTATGTATTCGAGAACGATTAAGGTCTGAAATCCGAGGGCCATTCGGTGTGGGAGAGGGATTGAGGGTTGAAAAGTTAGGATGACGCTGTGTAACGGGGTGAATACATCTCCGCCATCTTCTGTCATGGAATGCGGAACGTGTCGCCTTGCAGATATCACCCCTGCGTTTTTCAGGTAAGTACACCAGACCGTCATTGGAGTACCCTTTACGTACAGCATAAACCTTCCCATATTCCTGGCGTACGATTGAGGGTAACACAGGGACTACAGCTAAACAGTTAGCTGACAAAAGGTTGCGGGCAGCCGCTTCAGACTGGACGGAGACGTAGAGAGAACCATTGCGTTGGAAACAGTGGTGCATAACATTGTTGTTGGGCGAGCAGGCATATCTCGCTAGCGACTACATTAGCATTGACTTTCCAGAAGGAGTAGTCACTAGTTGCTGGCCGAAACAGTACGGGAATACCACCGGCTCGGTTCTTCCTGTAGTTGAGACTCGAGAATGGGTCATGAAGAGAAGTGGCAGTGTTGGCATCGTTCATCTCACCTCTCTGTTGGGGAGCGGCCGGTACCGAAGTGTCCATGGTGTTATCCGGAATATTCATGTCTAGCGGATTGTCGGCACCACCCGAGGAAGGGTTGTCTGCCCGTCGTCTTTTGGCAGCGTTGACGGTGACCTGTTAACCTACAGGATGTGTCATACAGACGTCGGACCTCCCGTCCAGATTACAGCGGGAGGTCCGTGAAATGTTAGATTCCTGATTTCAAAAAACCGGTAACTCGAAACAAGCCTAGGCCTATAAATTTTGACTATATTCCGGAGCAACAGAAAAGCGCGACCTTACACTTGGACTTTTTCTTCTTGTTCTTCTATTCAGCTGAGATCTTGGTTTGCTCGTTCATTTCCCACTAATCTCTCCGTTTGCTGGCTCATCCTTACTCACCTCCCACACAACTCGTACTTTACCTCGCTCGTGCTCACTCACCTCCCTCTCTGCTCTTCGCTTGCGTTCATGAGCTCTCATGCCTAGCTCATTCGCAACATTGAGTATGACTGACAATGCTGATGAGTAAATTTTTGCGAAGGAATCAGTTTTGACATATTCCTTGAGAATGCCACGTTGATTCGTTCAGCTGTAGCAGGTTTAAGTAATGTGGGAATGAAACCGTCATTTGTACGTGATATTGTGGTACATTTCTAACTTTTTGTTTTATTTCTTGTTATCGCTGCTAGCAACTCTTGCTATTAGCGCTGTAGAAACGTTGACAAATAGAGAGAGGATGGCAAGAAAGGGTGGGAGACAGTGGGTTAGTATGGGTTCTGGTCCAGCTTCACGGGGGACTGAGCCGACATTTGTCTGGAGAGGCTCCCAGAGAACCCAGGGAAAACCTCAGACATCACAGTGCTTGCTGATTGCGGTGAGCTGCTGCCCATTACGTCGAGTGGTTGCTGAGTGCGATGAGCAACTGAGTGGGCGGCAGGACAGCGACCGCTACGAGAGCATGACCGCTGGTTGTCGCCAGAAAAATGTCCGGGAGGACCATCGCGATACGCGCCCCCGGGGCAATAGGGATCCCGGGAGGACTTGCCTGCCGGAAAGTGGTTCGCTGCTAGGTTTCCAGAACATTTAGGACGGTGAATGGCCGAATTACAGCGTTCGTTATGGCGTTTAATATGGCGGTTAATATGGCGTTCGTTAAGAGGTCGTTCCTCTACGCGAGTTGCTCTACCTCTCACCGCCGACGATGGAATATGACCCAGCGGGCAGATGTGCGTGGCTTCGTGGTAGGACGGTGCTTGTAGAACAGGCTATCAGGCGCAGTAACGCAAGAACGCAGAGGCGCGCCATCGTCGTGCACGAGCCGCCGCGCCTTGAACATTGTTCGAGAAACCACGACCGAGGGAAAGGAGTTCCTGGTTTAAAGCGAAGGCGGAGAAGATGAACAGAGCGTAAAGCGTGAACCGCATGGCCCGAAAAGCGTCCGAATTCTTTACGAACCGAATTCGGGACAAACTGTTTTCGGAGAACAGAATTCCGGGCCGAATACGGCCCGATCTGACCAAGCCAGATTTCTCGTCCGAAATGCGCAGTGACGCCAACCGAGAAAGTAGAACCATCCAATGGCTATTCAGCCCGAAGGAGAACCGTAGCACCGATAACCTAGCAATCGAGTCGCCTGTTGGCGTGTGCGCGACTCCTACCCCTATGAATACAGGGACTATCTCATTGGGCTGGATGGTTGAAAGGCCATGTTCCCCAGGGTCAGAAGTCTTCGGCCGAAATTCGGGGTGCATTTCGGTAGCATGCGGTGATGCACAGAAAAAAGTTCGGTCCCGATTTCGCTTCGGCCAGTTTTCGGACACTTTTTCGTGCCATGCGGTTCAGCCTTAAGACATGTCTAATGAAACACGTCGACTGAAGCCAAACTGCAGGGGCGCGTTTTTAGGAGACCTGTATGGATGTGGCCTACACTGTGACTAGCTACAGACATCGTTTGAAGCGATGTGAAGGATACGTGACATGCGGAGGTGTGGAATATCCAAAGAGCCTAGAAAGGGACTGCTGACATGTTCACGTCTTGTACAAGAGGTTGGATCGACGTTAGGTCCGCCTCCTCCAACGTACTCAAAGACCACCAACATGGAGGTCTAATGATGCGCAATAATCGTAGGCTTGCTTACGGTCATCCACGTCTAGAACCGACTTACGGTTTAAAGGTCCGACGTGTGACATTTTTGCGACATCTGCCATGTTTAGTGAAGTCCTGTCGTCGTGTTCCTCGGTGTCTGTTCTTGTTCTTTCTTTTTTTCTTTTTTTTTTCGCTTTACCATGAAGGATATACCACTGTCGACTAGCCCAGTTCCCCGTTGTGATACGTAAAGGGAGACTTAGACGGATTCGAAAAAAAAAAAAAATTGGTGAGCATCACACCGAACACGGACCGCCCCCTTGATACCGAATACAATCTTCTTCATACAAACGTTCTCCCTCAGCTTAATATTTCGTACACGATTTGCACGATTATGAAAATATGCTGAAGCAGAAATTGTTGAGCTCAAGACCCCGTCAGAGGCATCGCACGACTTTTTGATGACAGTGACTCTTCACTTCTTTCTTTACGAGATACATAAGAAGAAACATCTGGAAGTGTGGTAGGTCGTTACCAGCCGAACAAAGGACAACGCTTACTGTTGTTACAAAACTTGTCTTGCATGACAGGAAGCTCATGCCTGGACTACACTATTCAGTAAAGTGTTATGTTTACACAGCAGTTTCGGTACCAGGAAACCAGTACGAATACCATTTTCCACGGAGTAATTCCTAACTGGCATTTTTGTCACCCCTCTTGACAGTTATTTTTCCGTGACGAGGATATAGAGGGAATTGAAGCGCCCTGCTACACACAGAAGGAACGCCCTGAGAAGAGGTGTCCTGAACAGACATCATACTATCACATGCTCTCTGGCACTACCAAGGACAGTGTTAAAGCTGCTATCGACATCCTCAACGGCACCATCTCCGAACAGGACGCAGAGGCGGCAGCTGAAGATATCATTGGCTTCGAAGTCGGGCTAGCTCAGGTAAGCACCGGCTTCACTTGACTCACATATGACTATCCTAATTATTACTACTCAAAGAGTGACATAAAACGGTAGCAGCAACTTATTTGTTTAGACATGGTAAACAAGACTTTCGTGCACGAGACTGGACTTCTTCAAGTTACAGAAACATGAACATGGTACAGGCACATATATGTGCAGTTGACGGGGGAGTTTTAGCACAAGAGGGTAACAGGGTGATGGAAAGGATATGAATACAGATAAAAATCTAAATGACATAAATACAAAAGCAGGGGTATCAGAAGCACAACATAACGCGAACCCAGAGGATTACACAGGAAGCGAGAACCCACGTAGGTGACGTTTGAGGATTAAGGATAAAAAGCGGGTTTTGGCGATGGAATGAACACGCACGTTCGCAGTACAAAGGTGACCAGTGGACCGTGAGAACGTGATGACGGATGAGTTCTCAGCAAAGAGACAAACGGAGAAAATATGGAAAGAAAATTGGAGAGTTTTTTTTTTAAGTTTGTGTGTGTTTATCATTATTTTATTTCATTTTATGCGAAGAATAACACATGTGAACGTATCTACGACTTAAATAATTGTAGTGGGCCTGCGTGGGCGTTCAAACAGTGGGGCTTCAGAGACTGGAATTTTGCGATTAAAAAGGATTCGCTATATCACCACAAATTTAATCGCAAAATTATAGTTCGCAAAAATGTTCTTTTGATTTTATACTTGTGTTTGCGTCCTTTCCATCACTCTGTTACCCTCACATGCCAAAACTCCCCCGTCAACTGCATATGTGCCTGTAACATGTTCATATTTTTGTACAGTACAGTCTCGTGCACGAAAGTCTTCTTTACCATGCGTAAATAAATAAGGTTATCCTACCGATTAATATCACTCTTTCATTTATTCACCACCGGAAACTTGACATCACCTAGTTAATGCGGAGAGTTGGGCGAGTTGGTACAGACTCACAACGATACAGCGCAACAACTAGGACAAGAAGGATCAGACAAATACAGGCGCTGACTAACAACTGATGTTTAATATGCAACCGCCGGAAAATGAAAGGGAGAAAGTAGAAGGGAGAAGGGCAGTCACAGTTAGGAAGCACGCGAATGATTGCTAGATACAAGGACCAACAAACCAGAGAGATATACTGTATGAAGCATTCACGATCTGCACCAAACAAGAACGCTTGTCAGTACGCCATACATTGATCTTCAGGAAAAGGACGTTGCCTGTCTGAACGCTTGATCGAGACGTGTGACCTGTGTAGCCTCGTTTTTCTTCTCCCTTCGACTTTCTCTCTTTCATTTTGCTGTGGTTGCAGAGTAACCTTCAGTTGTTAGTCATCGCCTGTGTTTGTCTTATCCTTCTTGTGCTCCTTGTTGCGCTGTATCGGTTTTACAGTACCTTATTTCTTGCCTTCGTGTATTACTTCTCAATTAATATTACTTCCCTTATTCTCCTTCTTTTTACTTTGTCAGTGCGATCAACGCTATGGCAATGGGAAATAATATGCCTGTCCGCGCATAAAAACAAATGTATAGCTAGCCCCGGAGCCGTATATCAAAGGCGCCGGAGTGGTTCATGCATAATAATGCCGAAAGAAGTCGAGTGCTTATGCTGCAAAGAGCTGTCCTTAAAGTAGGCAGCACGGACGTATGAGCGCTCATGTTCACAAGTAAAAAGCGTGCCTTATGCACAATCATGTTGGTGGGTTTCAATACAAAATTGTTATTCTGAAATTTTCGTCATTGTTCGTCACTTATTCAGAAAGAGTGCCGCTGAAATACTACTCGCAGTCCTACTAGCCTTAGCTTTGTCCAAAGCTTGCGTATACAGGAAATACAGATACACTACATACCAACAGTTTGTGCGATGGGTGTTGCACAAACTTGAAAAAAACAAGATAATGGTTATACCAGCCTGTGCGGTGAACAAGATTCGCAAAGCCTTTCCCATAGTAACTACTACATGCTTTAAATACTCAATGAACATAGCAGGAGCAGGCGAGCCAGCTCTTGTTGGATTGACATTAGCATTGCCTTGAGTTTGAGGGGAAAACACAGGACGAACACAGGACAAGATGAACAGATAGACTCACCAACCAGCAATGAAGCTTTCATACACAAAATCAAGGGAGACAGGGTGAAAAGAAAGTGTACACTCCGGCGTCTCAGCGTAGGTGAATATGAGGCGCGTAATACGAACCTCTGAACGGTCGGTGGTAGCATCGATAACTGCACAAGGGAACGTGCGTGCTTGCAAAGAATGGAAAGGTATTCCAAAGCAGTACAATTGCAAAAAGGACGATAAAAAGTAAAAATAGTGGTAACAGTAAAATATATAAAAATATAAACATACAAGTAAAAGTCCGGAGTGAATAAGGTACGGAATAAAATGTGTTTGAGTCTCTCCCATGGAATAAGTCAAGATTAAAGAAGTTATCCGGGGCTAACGCGGCTAAGGAGAGTGACCAAGCCTTCTGAGAGGACAATGCTAGGTTGGCTCACACATCCTTTTTTGACATTATTAGCATGTCCCCGAAGTCTATCGTTCAGGCAACGGCCACTCTGGCCAATGTAGGCCTACATTGGCCAGAGTGGCCGTTCCTGAACGATAGACTTCGGGAACATGCTAACAATGTCAAAAACAAATCAAGTGCTTCTGAACTTTTTAAACATCTGGAGGGCTGTTTCGTTGTTTGGCAGACCTTCCCGGAACCCACTGTTTAATCTCCTGCAATGACAAACTGTCCCGCACTCTACTAGAATCCTCCCTAATAGCAACTACAAAAGGATGTGTGAGCCAACCTAGCATTGTCCTCCCAGAAGGCTTGGTCACTCTCCTTAGCCCCGTTAGCCCCGGATAACTTCTTTATCTTGACTAATTCCATGGGAGAGACTCAAACACATTTTATTCCGTATACCTTATTCACTCCTCAGTTTTACTTGTATGTTTATATTTTTATATATTTTACTGTAAACCAATATTTTTACTTTTTTATCGTCCTTTTTGGAATTGTACTGCTTTGGAATGCCTTTCATTCTTTGCAAGCACGCACGTTCCCTTGTGCAGTTATCGATGCTACCACCGACCGTTAAGACGTTCGTACTACGCGCCTCATATTCACCCACGTTGAGACGCTGGAGCGTACAGATTCTTTTCACCCTGTCCCCCTTGCCCTTTGTGTAGCAAAGCTTCATTGCTGGTTCGTGAGTTCATCTCGTGCTGGGTTCGTCCTGTGTTTTCCCCTCAAACTCAAGGCAATGTTAATATCAATAAATACTCAAGATACTAGGTGGAGGTACGTCTGACCATAATTTCCCTCATTTCGTTCATATTTACGAAAAAGTGGACGCAGTATATGGACAGCTTGTGTTTATAAGTAACTTAGTCCAGTACAGTTCATGGTCATTCATGCCATACTATACGAATATTCAGACTATAACAGAATTTCAAAAATATTTGAGACACTTTATAACCCGGATTTAAATTGTGTACCCTGCATGTAGAATGTCATAAAGCTAGTGCTATTAAACATATTTGTAACTTGAGTTGTCCAGTATGTGAAGACAAAAATTGATTGCCACATTAGCTGTAGTCATATTTGTACTACATGGCGTTCTAGCATGACAAAAAACATGACAACATGAGCGCATTTTTTAAAACTTTTGTGAGCCACTTTGTCAATACCCCTTTTGCAAGCATTTGCATTGTAAGAGATTGGGCTCTTGAATGTGAATGCAGAGAGAAACTGGTGTATACCTTCACAGGAGCAACACGTTGCAGGAAACAGGAACAGATACACTTGCAGACAGACAACTGTGCACAGGCGCGTGCCCAGGATTTTTCTGAAGGGTTATCCTAACTTGGACAGCATGCTATTACGCCACCAAAGTCAATCGAAACCTGTGTAACGACTGAAATTGAGGAGGGTCGGAACGTCTGGACCCTCCCGCCGCCTCCATAAATCCACCACTGATTGTGTATTCTGTGCACCTCACATTAAGTGTACTCTCTCCTATTCAGTGCTGCATAAGGTATTGCTTTGGTGTTCTGCAAGCTTTTGCTAGACCTGTACATATATTGGTCAAACATGCATTAATGACGTTCTCCCACAGCTCACATGCAGTTCACAGACAAAGAAGGAGACTTCAGTACTTAAAGCTAGAAGAAGTTGATTTTTTTATCTTTTTTCACAAACAGTGTCCCTTTGTAGAACTGTGTCTGTGCGTGGTCTCTGTCGAGAAGCAATGGGCGAACAGGAGCACAGCTGTAACCACAGAACGTTGTCTAGTGTGCACAGTGGCGTCACTAGGGGGAGGGGGGGGTTGAATTCCACACCGGGTGATGAGAGAGAAGGGGGTGACGTGCTGCACCAGTACCGCAGCCGCCTCTCTTTTTCTGTAGCGAGATGACCCCAAAAACAACATAAGAAGCCCTCAGCGAGCATGTGATTTTTTTTCTGCGTACGATATGATACTGTTGTTTATCGTGTATCGCCTCGGATGTAAAGGGACACATTATTGCCGGAGGTGACGGAGCTCCCCCACCGGGTGACACATAACCAAGTGACGTCACTGGGTGTGCACATTAATTGGCAGAGCACATTTTCAGGAACTTGCATGGTACAAAACCTGCATAATAAATGTGTAATAACCTCAAACAGCTATTATATAAACTAGGACATGGAACTCCAATAGCAGATGGTCAGGCAATGTAACACAGGTAGTCTTGTCATTAATATGTATTTCCCAAAATGCTGAAAACGAATTGATAGAATCACTGCAATGAACTGCTAAATTTTTCACCTTCGATACATTCTTAGCACTCTGCCTTTCACGTTTCAACATATACCTGCATCAAGCCTGCAGAAGATTGTGTGTAAGAAGAGTCACACACATCATGTGCAATTGGCAGGTCTGAGTTGTATTGAGATCTGTCAAGTGCTTACGCATGCTCACCATCTGTTGATTCCTTTAAAGGGCACAAAAATTGTTCTTAGTAACAACTTCGCGCTATACACCACATTTATAAAAGAAATTGGTTACGTACCTGGCAGACAACTTTCATGACCATTGCAGATGTCTTCCTCTCCTGTTCCTTCGACATCCATGACGTCATCACCCTAACATTGTTAAAAAGAGCCATACAAATTTATGAGGATCTCATTTCATAACAAATTAAATGAGGCACGAAGGCATCAGCCTGATGATGTGCCTGGCATCAAGTATGCGATAACTGAGATATTACCACTACAAGCATACAGCAAATTACAATCACATAAATCAAATACACAATTGCACCAAGTTGTGCACATATCCACACACACACACACACAAAAGCACATAACGAAGTGGCCTAGCTGTCTCTATTAAGACTTGAACAAGTTTATGTAACTCTGTTTTGAAACTGGACACAGGAAGGCCATTTGCGATCAAACCAAATTTGTGACCAAACTTGTTCGGAAAAGGAAGGGTGTCTCCTGACTTCCGTAGTTGGTCCGGGAACTATGTAAGGTGGCACAGTGGTGGATTTCGTGCCGTAATGGCAAATGTTTGGGATGGCGCTAAAAGGTCCTGAATTTGCAAGGCGATTTTGTGTAAATGTCTAATTGCCGCGTGAACGCTTTGTCTACTGTAAGTATTTGCATTTCTTGAAGGAGCTGAGGGGCATTGCACCTGTAGACATGGTTGTCATACACCAGGGTATCTTTTTTTGGTGCACTGCAATTTTATCGTAGTTGCCCTCTGTGATGTTTCTCAAGATTAGACAACAATTGTAGCTTGGGGTAAACTAAGAATTTGAACCGGGTTGGTTTAGAATCCATAACCCCCTTTACTGTGTGCAGTATGCTGCGTATTACAAGGAAAACAAATAGAATAAAACGTGTACCTGATCCCTGCCTTGTATTTCCAACATTTGGTTCCGCATCTCGTCCAAAGAAGTCGTGAACTAAATTGGTGCACATTGCTATAGCAATTAAAATGTTGCACCTATATGCGTAATACACAGCTTCATTTTAAGTACTGTGATTGTTGCTTTCTGCATTGGCATGGCTGCATTCTGAACAACACACGGAATTGTACAGTATATCTTTTGATTTAGTGCGTATACTTCAATCGGCTTCCATCCTTTTTTTCCTGTTGCGTAAATAATATCCTGACATCTGCATGCCACAACGTAATTCTCAGAAGCCGAGTAATCACTGTATAAATTATACACAAGACACTAACCTCGTCACGTCCAGATGCAACTGTCTTGAAAGATAGATTTAAGGAAGGCACTGCGGACTGTTGTAGGCGGATGTTTTTCGAACTCAAACCCAGTTGTTGCCCAACTGACGGGTCCTTCTCATAGACTGCATTGTTCAAAATTGATTGGCAAAATGCACTTCTCTACGCCCGCTGTCAGGACACCCTCCAATACTGCCAAGCCATAGCTGCCGCTGCGGTTGAACGCGCAGCATCGTATGGAACTGAATGCCCGCCGAGAAATCTCGCTTTGACGACAGAACCGAGAGGCATGTCAAATGAAGTTCAACAATGTACATCGATAAATTGATCGGTTGTTCCAAAAGATATATAAAAAACTTTAGTTTACGAGCACATAGCACATAGCACCTCGAGTTTACGAAAACTACGAGGTGCTATGGCATGCATTTTCGTATGCGAAGTTGCTTTTGTGCATTCCATCGGTAGCCACTGCGGAATAACATTGCTCTGTTGTGTTTCTGGCAGAAGTTAAATAAAATTCACAAAAACGTGCGCACCACCATTTTAATATGCAAACTACCGGTGGCCGTATCGCAGATGCCAAAACAATAATTCAATCTAGATACCTACGGTGTGCTGCTGGAAAAAGTTCAATCAACATGAACAATGAAACAAGGCGTGTACACCACTCCTTTAAAGTATACGTACTGGTGAACGTGACGCTAGCTCCACAGCGGCAAATTATAATTTATTCAAATTCTATTGCTCCGCTGTACTCCAAGCATATGAATGCGTCATCATTGGTAATAGGCCTCAGGCTGCTCGGAGTCATTCATGAATGCCCTGATAGCAGGCCCTATAGGCCCCACACGTCTCAAAGGTGTCAGTAGTGAGTGCACTCATAGGAGGCTTCATGCCCTTCACGGCCGTGTTTGTCGTTATACACCTGAAACCTCATGGCCTCGTGAAGGGCAAGGCTTCATGAATGCACTCACGGTGGGCCATGTGAGGGACAAGGCCTCATGAATGCTGTCAATGATAGCCCTCAAAGCCATCTACCCGTCACTCACCTTCACCTCGTGGGCGCGAGGTGAGATCACCCACGACTGAACTCGCCTAGCTATGCCTCTACTATGGTTTCTAATTGGCCCCTGTCACA